>NC_030823.1:77192262-77497736 GCF_001704415.2 Capra hircus | reverse complement strand
GGCAATGGCAGCCAGGGTCAGAGGTGGGGGGCCCGGGGCAGAGCAGCAGGGAGGGCGGGGCCTGTGGAAGTCTCGGGAAGGCCCCGTCCTTTCGCGCCCTCCTCTCAGTGAGGCGTTCTGCTGGATACCAGCAAGGGGCCACCCACGCCCACCACCATTAAGAAACGAGAACAGCTGGGACATTACCAACTTGGAATCACCAGCTGAAAGCATCGTCACTACAGCTCAGAATGCACGTAACACAGTAAAAAAAGTCACTAGTCAGCCCTGCACCTGGCAAGTGTGCTAAAGTGGCCACAGACGCTGCTACTGGACATGGGAACGGCGGCCCGCTCCAGTAGTCTTGTCTGGGAAATCCATGGACAGAGGAGGCTGGTGGGCTGCAGTCCACAGGGCCGTAAAGACACAGACACGACCGAGGGGCCGAACACACGATTCTTTTTTATTATTAAGATGGGGTTGAATCAGTTCTGCTGTGTGTGCGGTTCTAATAGGTAGGCAGTAACTTACAAAGGAGATCAGTTCCTGGGTGTTCACTGCAAGGACTGATTCTGAAGCTGAAACTCCAATACTTTGGCCACCTGATGCGAAGAGCTGACTCATTTGACTCATCATGCCAGGAAAGATTGAAGGCAGGAGGAGAAGGGGATGACAGAGGATGAGATGGTTGGATGGCATCACCGACTCAATGGACATGGGTTTGGGTGGACTCTGGGAGTTGGTGATGGACAGGGAGGCCTGGCGTGCTGCGGTTCATGGGGTCGCAAAAGAGTCGGACACGACTGAGCGACTGAACTGAGCTGAAAGTTACAAAACTAAAACTTCATAGTTGCAAATGAAGTACATTGTAACTGGAAGGACGCTAAATTCATTTTTTAAAGAGATGGGTAAGTTAAAACTTGGGAGGTGTATATAGATCAGATAGGTCTGAAATAAGTTCAACTGTCAGAATTTCATACTTGGAAACATAAACACATTCTAAGAGAAAGGAACTGAAATGGTTTCACGCGACTCTGTAGTGAGGTGGACTTCGGGAAATCAATTGGCACACCAGCAACTTTATCGCTATATATTTATATACAGGCTAATGCGTGAGCTCAAATATGCTCATCAAGTGGGGGCTCTGATAACCTCTCCTTCAAGGATAATTTATCAAATCACACGGCTCTGAAGGAGGAGCAGTGATTTATTCCTGAAACAGCGCCCAGATCTGCAACTTCTTTACATTTTATTACAAACATAATTATATTTTCATTGTCGAATGTGGAGTTTGCGCTCACCGCAGGAGCAGCTGGCCTTGTCTTTTATGTACTTAGTAAAATTAATTTATTACTCCCTTACCCGGAATCTTTGTGCCATTAAATTCAAGGGAGATATTGAAGAAATACTATAAGTGGATGTCCCCTTTGGATAAATTTCGCTCATCATAAAGGGAGCAACAGTTTTAGCTAAATTGCTTTCCGTTCTGATAGCTGAAATTTTTGATGACTTGTATGCTGGAAGATGCCTGTCTTTTTAATACGACACGCAATAACAGAAGATAATGAAAAAGGTGCCAGCAGGCCCTTCCCATAGGAAAATGTTACAGCGGCTGTTCATTAGCGACAATATGTAAACACTAAAAGCAGCGTCACTTCAAAATCCTCGGTTGCTATTTCATATATGCACTTTCAGCCATATGTTTTGTGTGCATGTGGTTTAAAAATACGGAAAAGAAATGGATTCTTATCACAGTGACAAGATGCTAAATACTGATGTATAGAATTGACTTGGCGATGCTTAATGTTACTGACAATCACTTTTTTCCTTTTGGCTTAAAAAGGTTATTTAGTGCACTCTTAGAGAAGCCAGAAGAAAAGACAGCATTAAAATAGCTAACTTCAGGGTTAAGTAAGAAGTTCCCTTGTGATGGCAAAACACGAAGCAGCAATAATTGATCCTGAACACGAGAAACGCCAGCCACTCCTTGACCATTCTTGGTTTGGAAAATCGGAGGAAGAGGGCACTTTCTCTACTTTTTACATGGTAATTGCCTTTACCCAGGGTCAGCACTTAGCGCAAAATGAAACGTGAAATGAGGAGCATTTCTAAGAGCAGGAATGGAAGTGCTCTGAGAAAGAACGGCACAAACCCATTTGATTTCTGGAACTCGGAAGGACAAAATCAAATTAATTTGTGGGCTGAGTCTTGTTCTTCTAATGGAGCTCCCGTGGGGCCCGGGAGGGAGGGGGCTGGGAGGCGGGCTGTGATGAGGCTGTGAAAATGGGTACACTTCTTCCAAAGACCCGGGTCACAGGCTGGAAATGCTCAACGGAAATTCAAAAGATCAGGAAGTCAAGCCCACTGAGGCTTGATTCTAGAAAGCCTTTTTCTCAGGAGCCGTGCAGGAAGCAGGGGCCAGGCAGTGATGGTGGCTGATCCGACCTGCAAAAACTCTGAGACAGTGCTTGCCTTTAACTTGATTAGGAACATGTGATTTATCTATAATTCAGCAAATGATGTGGAAACAGCCTTTCACTTTCAAATATGCACTGCCGGGCTTTCACAGCACATAAACATTTATGGTTGGATGTAAAAGATCACGGTGCCTGAGTTCTGAGGCCTGCAGCAACCTTCAATACAAGCCTGGAACAGCCTCCCGGACTAATCGGGTCTCTGCATCCCTCCCATCCATTTCAATAACCCACAGAGAACAGAAAACGGAGTTCAAGAACCAGGAGGGACAGGCCAGAACCCGGTGAACCTGGAATCAGGTTCACTAGGCAGACTTTCTCTCCTCCCAGGTGTCCAGAAGGCCAGGTGTCTTTCTTCCCTCAAGGCTTTGCTCAAATCTCACCTTCTGAATAAGGCTCAGCCAACCTGTCCCGTTAACACTGCAACCCACGGGTCGCACAGCAGCACACCAGGGAAGGACGCCAATCCCCTTACACGGCAGTCCCCTTTTTTTTCTTTTAACTCAACAGCACTTTGACTTTTCACATTTATTAGGATTACTGATTACTGTCAGCTTCTCCTGCTAAAGCGTTAAGCCCCTTTATCGTTTGAGTACTCTGCTGTTTTGGTCACTAATATATGCAAAGCCACAGGACAGTGACCGAGGGACCCTGCAGGATACTTGTGGACCAAACAAATACCCATTCACAAAGGAGCAGGAGCTCACGGCGACTTCCTGTTTCCATCTTCCTTTTCGATAATGACTGGCTAGGGGAGAGGGGGACGAACCGAGCGAATAGGACTGACATGCACACACCCACCTGTGCAAAACGGATGGCTAGTGGGAAGCGGCTGCAGAGCTCAGGGGGCTCAGCTCGGCGCCCGTGACGACCGAGAGGGGTGGGCCGGCCCCATGGCGGGGTGGGGGGGCACCTACGAGGGGGGTGGATACGCACACACAGCGGACTCACTTCCCTATACAGAAGAAGCTAACACAGGAGTGTAAAGCAGTTGCACACCAATTAAAAAGAAAAAAATAAAGGTGGAGCCGGCGGGGGGGGGGGAAACAGTGACCGACTCTTGAAAATGAACACTGCCCTTCCTTCTCACTTGCTTGCCCTCAGGCCAAAGATATAGATGATCGACATACTGTATCTGAATCAGTCTCTTTCACCAACATGACGCCAAAATACCAAGATTTCATCATTTCCAAGTGTTTTTTTTTTTTTTTTTTTTAATGGCTAACAAACAAGTGTGATAGATTCATGCAGAAGCTTGGGGAAGAAACCCAAGGTACCAACCACTAATCCTGACTCAGCAATTGTTTTCACCCTTCAAAGCACCACTGGCAACCCCAGCAGGCTGGCAGGGGTGGGCGGTCTGGGACAAGTTTCACTGTAACCATCCGAGCAGGAACAGGGCGCCCCAAGTCAGCGTCTCTAAATTATATGCAGCCAATATATACCCCTTTCAAAGTGAAAAAGAGCTTCTGACCTAGTTGAATCCCTGCCATCCTGCACATGCTTAATAAAAAGACACTTCTTTTTTCCTTCTGGCGTCTACACTCACTTGTTGCCCAGTAACCAGGAAGATGGAGCCCTCCTTTCCGTGAACCACTTGTCGGTAAATGTGGTCGAGAATTAAGAGCTCACTCCAGCAGTTCTGAAGCAGCTTCATTTGGTCATCCACCTGTAAAAGAAATGGAAAAAAAATGACTCTGTAACTCACTACTATTTTTTATTTTGCATGTTTTTTTTTTCCCCCCACAAGAGAACCCACCATATTAGCCTAGAAAACCACCAACGGTCACCAGATGAATTCACACCCTCCCTCCTGAAAGTCATTCTTTGCATTTGGACAAATACATTTCAGGCCACAGAGAAATACTTAAGCAAAGTATCTGTAATCAATGAGCTGCTAGGAAAAGGTACTCCATCAGATGGGTCTACCTGTCACGAGTACATCTATTAGCGTTTGCTCGTGGGAGGGACAGGCGCCTCAGACAGTCCTCAGCGGACCCCACTAGAACGACCCCGGATAGGGACTTCCCTGGCGGTCCAGCAGTTAAGAGTCTGCCTTCCAATGCAGGCAAGTTGGGCTCCATCCCTGATCCAGAAACTAAGATCCATATGCCTCGGGGAGAAAGCCTGCACATCACAGTGAAGACCCAGCACAGCCAAAATAAGAATAAGATACGAAAGAAAAGGAGAAGAATGACTCCCAGAGCCCAGGCTTGTATACCTGTCCAGAGGCTAATACACTGGGCCCAAGCTGAAACAGTGTATGGATATTAGCAAGTCAGGAATTGCCAGGTGGCTCAGTGGTAAAGAATCTGCTACAGGGCAGGTTTGATCCCTGGGCAGGGAAGATCCCCTAGAGAAGGGAATGGCAACCCACTCCAGGATTCTTGCCTGGAGAATTCCATGGACAGAGGAGCCTGCTGGGCCCCAGTCCCTGGGGCCTCAGAGAGTCGGCCACAAGTGAGTGGCCGAGCACACACACACACACACACACACGCAAGCTGCCAAACCGTGAGGATTTATATGAGAAGCAATCAGCACAACAGTTCAAGTGACTTTTGAATTTAGAGGCCCAGGGCCGTTGTCCTCAGTCTCAGCTAGTCCACATCACGCTAGACCTTGACTGGAACGATCACCAAGCCCAGTCTTGATGCTCACCTGCACTTGCTTTAAGATTTGGCCAATCCTCCCACAAACTACCTCCATTTCAGTTTCGGCATGTGAAACACGGGCCGAGAACAGCACCTCCCTCCCACGCCAGCAGAGGGGAGTGAGGTGCAGAGGGCTGAGTCACAGTGAGTGCTGCAGCCACACGACGCCACCCCCTCCCAGGGGACCGCATTCTTCACACACCTATTCAGGCACAAGTCACACATCCACCGTCAGACGTGGAGGGCACACGGATCCATTGCCAGGGCTATTTGTAGCAGCTTCTCTTCATTTTGCAACTGTAACCAGCCAAAGATCTGACTGGGCCTCAATGTGGATACATCATGCTTTTACGTAGATAACACCTGACACTCAGATGTGGTCTAACAGCTAAAATGGGAGGGGTGGAGGAATAAATGAGGAGTTTGGGATTAATATTACACACGACTACACAGAGAATGGGCTTCCCTCGTAGCTTAGTTGGTAAAGAATCTGCCTGCAATGCAGGAGACCCGGGTTGGAAAGACCCCCTGGAGAAGAAAATGACAAGCCACTCCAGTATTCTTGCCTGGCTCCTCTGTCCATGGAGTCGCAAGAGTCAGACACGACTTAGCAACTAAACCACCACATATAGAATAAATAAGCAACAAGGATTTAATGTGCAGCACAGAGAACAATATTCAGTATCTTTAACAACCTATAATGGAAAATATCTGAAAAAATATATATCAATGTATGTAATTGCATCAGTTTGCTATACACCTGGAACTAAACACAACATTGTAAATCAACCATACTCAATTTTTTAAAAAAGTGCTAGCATTTTCTAAACCATTTTTTTTTCAAATTAATTTAACTCACTTTTAACAAACTCATTTTTAAGTGCGTATTCAATGAGATTTGGATAGTTGGGGATTCTTAAGAAGTTTTCACTCACACATTAGCAGTGATACGAGCTTGCTGTTGTTCACTCTCTGTCTTGTCTGACTCTTTGCAATCGCATGGACTGCAGCATGTCAGGCCTCCCTGTCCTTCACAAACTCCGGGAGTTTGCGCAAACTCATGTCCATTGAGCTGGTGATACCATCCAACCATCTCGTCCTCCTCTGTTGCTCTCTTCTCCTCCTGCCTTCAAAGCTTCCCAGCATTAGGGTCTTATCCAATGACATAAGCTTCAGTTCAGTTCAGTCGCTCAGTCGTGTCTGACTCTGTGACCCCATGAATCGCAGCACCCCAGGCCACCCTGTCCATCACCAACTCCCGGAGCTCACCCAAACTCATGTCCATCGAGTCAGTGATGCCATCCAGCCATCTCTTCCTGGGTCGTCCCCTTCTCCTCCTGCCCCCAATCCCTCCCAGCATCAGAGTCTTTTCTAATGAGTCAACTCTTCGCATGAGGTGGCCAAAGTACTGGAGTTTCAGCTTTAGCATCAGTCCTTCCAAAGAACTGACTATTTCCACGAGTCTAGGAAACGGTGAATGTGGTCAAGCCAGCCCTGAACTTAGACTAAATCAAGGATTCCGGGCACAACTGTGCGCTTTCCAGCTCCAAGGGCTTGGCCAAGCCACTTAGTTCTCTCACCCTTATCTTCTCACCTAAAAATACACGAGATAGCTCTTGTCACGAGGATGGAGTGAATAAAGTGTGAGACAGTACATTAATGAAGAAACAGTGTCAAACACGAGGCTCCCATCTGGAAGACCACACTGACCCTGTTTAGAAGGAAAAAGGCAGCTGCAGAGATTGAGGCTACTTTGTGATCAGGAAAACAGACCCAGAAACATCTCCATCAGAAATGATCTGAGCTAGTGAGTCAGCTCTGACCAAGAGGATTGCACTCCTTGAATAAACAGATGTGAAGAGCCACTTGCTGGTTGGGAGTAAGTGTCACGTCTGGGCTGTAATGGTGAACGAGGCAGAAGCAGGCCCCCACTTGTGGCAATGACTCCTCTGCGGGGAGAACGCTCAGCAACACTGGTGCGTGGGCTCGTGAGAGCAGAAGCTCAGACCCTGCTTCACAGGAAACCTTGGGCGCTCTGAGTACAGGTTGGGCTGGGACAGCAGCTGATGCAAATCCACCTGGCAGGTCTCTGAGCACAGCTCACACTAGAAGGCGTGGGATTGTCTTCACGTCCACCCCTGCCCACATCCAGAGGCAGGAAGGAGACAGACTGGCTTTGGAAATCTATTTCCTGGGTCCTCAGCGTCTTTGGACCTAGAGGAGGAAATGGCAACCCACTCCAGTATTCTTGCCTGGAAAATCCCGGGGACAGAGGAGCCTGCAGGGCTACAGTCCGTGGGGCTGCAAAGAGTCAGAAACAACTGAGCAACTAAGCACAGCTTGCTTGGGAGCTGCAACAACGAGCGAAGCTGAGCACGCCGATCTCTCATGCTAGTACTCATCTTCGGCTTTGTACTTGGTGCTGTTCATGTCGTCATTTCTTCTGATTCCACCAAGTGCTGTGCTTGTTTACCTGTCTCCCCGCTTTTTAGCCGGGGGTGCCCGGAAGCAGCAGCTCTTGGGGGTCCCTGCGCCACCTCGGCAGAAATGCTCGTGAGATAAACGGAGGAACACGTGACTGATGGAGGTACTTTCACTCCCGTAAGTGCCTGCCTGCGGCCTGTGTCCCTGGCACTTGACAACAGACAGAGCCACTACTCAGGGGCTCGTGGAGGGCAGGGCCCTCGAACACTCAGATGACCCCACATGCGGGCTGGTGGGTCTGGACCCACAGCTGGCGCTCGGTAAATACTTCTTGACTAATTGTAATTTTAACACCCCTCTCAGGCAACTGATCCCTTGTTTTAAGGCTCTCTGAGGAGGCTTTCCAGGCTGACACCCCATTTCAGTATTTCCATAATTGATTATAAGATATTTTACGTTATCTTGAAATTGGTGAGTATGCAGCTTCCCTGGGCTTTGCGTGTCCTAGCTTGTACGCAGCTCTTTGAATGAAAGGACAAGGCAAATATGACGACCAGCTTCTTCTTTATCTCCAGATAAGAGATGGTGGCAATTTAAAGATAACTTCTCTTTAGAAAACAAGCTTACAGGTGATACAGTGGAGGGGGGGTGGGGTGGGAAGGAGAAAAACTATCTCCTCCTTTCGAGTCAGTTCTCTGGGTATTCACACTGTTAACACTTTCGGGTGGACGAACGGACTATAACTTCCAGGACACATCAGAGCCTCTCGCTAGCTGGCAATGCCACTTCACACGATCCTGCGTTATCAGCTGTAATAAAAGGGAGGGCTTATCTCAGAAGCCTGGCTGCTCCGCGGGCAACGACTCAGGCTGACATTATAGATGAGCGTGTGAACAAGCGCAGGCCTCACGGGGTTGCCCGCACCCCTCCCCACAACCCAGGAGGTTAATCATTAGAAACCTGTGCTTTCTCATAAGTGCAGTGAGGCTGGCAAACAATTAGAAGAAGCAAAATGTGTGGATCTTTCTCAAGCCCACACGGAACTTATCAGAGCCTCTCTGATGCCCCCTCCCCCTTTATCTTCTCACCGTCTGGCCACGGAACTGTGAGTCCACATTCCCTCCCCCAGGGGCCTTTATTTGAAAATCAACGTCATAAGTCACTGTGGGGCAGCTTCAAGAAAGGCATTTAGGAAAACGTTCAACTGACGTGGGTCGGTAACTGAAAGTAGACAAAAACCCATTTCCCATTTCTGATCATTAAAGCTGGTGCGTACCAGGCCTCGTACTAGAGACTCGGGGGACAAACGGAGGTGACCAGGTCACACCCTGCCTTCAAGAAAGTCACACTGCAAGAAGCATGGGAAGGGTCCGTCTGTTATTATAGCCCCATGTGTACCAGACGCTGGGGCCGCTTCACCCTGCTTCTTTCTCTTTTAATTCAAACTCTTTATTTTGTACTGGGGCAGAGCCGCTTAACAATACTGTGATAGCTTCAGGTGAGCTCTGAAGGGGCTCAGCCATACACACACATGTATCCATTCTCCCCCAAACCCAACCCTGCTTCTTTCTTGAGGGGACTCCCAGGGGCTCGGGAAGCTTAGGAGAACAGTGTGTTTAAGCAGGTCTTAATGTTGTAGGATCATTTAATAGTATGCCTTCTTTTTTCTCAGTAGATTCTATTAAAACAACTCGGAACAAAATATTTAATAAGTAGTGTGATGATTCTAAGGAACAAAATATTTAAGAAGTAGTGTGACGATTCTAAAGATGACACGTATACACCGCTATATTTAAAATGGATAACCAACCAACAAGGGCCTACTGCATGGCCCAGGGAGCTCTGCCCAGTGTCACGTGGCAGCCTGGATGGGAGGGGAGTCTGGGGAAGAACGGGTACATGTGTGTGGGGTTGAGTTGCTCCGCTGTCCACCTGAAACTATCACAACACTGTTGTACTCCAATACAAAATAAAAAGTTAAAAAAGTTCATTACGATGACTGCAACATGTCTTAACCTATTTTCTGCTATATAAGTCAATAATAAACCACTTATTATTTATATTGGGCTTCCCTGGTGGCTCAGCTGGTAAAGAATTCGCCTGCAGTGCGGGAGACCTGGGTTTGATCCCTGGGTTGGGAAGATCCCCTGGAGAAGGGAAAGGCTACCCACTCCAGTATTCTGGCCTGGAGAATTCTATGGACTGTATAGTCCATGGAGTCACGAAGAGTTGGACATGACTGAGCGACTTTCAATTATTATATATATTAAGTCAATAATAAACCACTTATTATCTTAAAAAAAAAAGATTTTTCAGAATCATTATTAATAACATCCAGCTATTATTTCTGGACAAAAGAAAAAAATCGCAGAAGGTGGACTTCCATTCGTGACAATGATGATGACATTTATAAAGAAATATTCAGAAGCAGGGAAAGGAAAATCAACCCCCCAACAAATCAGCACCAACTTAGCAACTCTTAATAAGAACCTGCTTTGGGCAAGACACACACACACAACTACTCGACCCCTTTACTGTCTTTATAAGGAACACTGATGGTTATCTGCAACCTCTATAATAAACTGCTACAAAGTCCAAGAAAAAATGATTTCACATTAACAATGATTAAACAGGCACTAACAGCAATGTTGTACAAGAGCAGTAACAGCCAGTCAGGCTCCCCTGTCAATTGTTGCAAAACCCAACAGATTTACGAGCAGAAGTTCCTCCTCTCTCGGAGGACAACTGAAGTCACTCTCGGGTGTGCTTGCTAGATCGTGTGGCCGCGGGCGCACAGCACAAGGACTTACCTGGCGACACTCAGCCCTGGGCCTCAGCTCTTCTGCCCCTTTCTACGTTTCTCCAGCAAAGCAACAAAGGATTTTTTTTCTCCCCTTGGGATCGAAACTCTCTTCCCGGAGAGGGAAGCAGGAGGCAGAAGGGTTTGACTGTGGGGTATCTGCCTCTTGCTTCCACTCCCCTCAAGTCCCTTCCATGCAGGTCCCGACCAAGGTTCCATGGAAATCAGGACCCAGGTGAGTCCCCGTGCTTCTTTGTCAAGTAATTCATCACATGAAAGGTGTTGGTCGGTGAGTCCTGTCCAACTCTCTGCAGCCCTGTGGACTGCAGCCTGCCAGGCTCTTCTCTTCTTGGAATTTTCCAGGCAAGAATCCTGGCACGGGGTTGCCATTTCCTTCTCCAGATCTTTCCAACCCAGGGATCGGACCTGGGTCTCCCGTATTGCAGACAGATTCTTTACTGTCTGAGCCACCTGGGAAGCCCTCAGTTCATCACATACACAGTCACTAGAACAATCTATTGCAGTCAGGCTGTTCCTTCAGACACAAGACTCTTCCACATTCCCTAGATTCCCCTCCGAGGACCTCTCCCAAAGCAGACCTCCCTGACCAGGGCTTGGGGAATGGGCACCACTGATGAGTGTGCCCACTGGCCGTGCCATCCAGGAACTGAGGGGTCGAGTGGCTGCCCAACAGCTGGCAGCCTCGACCTCTGGGGACATGGGCCACCTCCACACGCTGGGGGGGAAGAGCTGGGAAACGAACGTGCAAGCTGTCAGCAGAGGAAGGAGGTAGAAGATTCAGCAGACCAGCCCTCGATCTACATCTCGAACGTCTCAATCCAGGGGCAGGGGATGCATCAGGGGCCCGAGGCCTCCAGAACCCTTAAGGGGACCACCCTGAGCCCCGGATCCAAGAGGCGGCGCCTGCGGCCATCGCGAGCCAGCAGAACAGGCTCAGCAAATCCTTGGTTTGGAAATGAGGGATCCTGCGACTTCTGCTGCACGCTTTCCATCCAAACAAACAAAATTCACTTCAAAGGCAGATGCTTCTGAAATTGCTTCATTTATCAAAAGTATTCAGGTTCCTGGTACACATTAATTCTCAGGAATGCTGAAGTCAACACTTTTTTTTTTCTTTGTAATCTTTTTAAAAGATTACATTTTTAAAGACTTCATTGAATTTGTTACAATATTTCTTCTGTTCTATGCTTTGATTTTGGCCACAAGGGATGCCCGATCTTAGCACCCTAACCCAGGACTGAACCCACAGCCGCTACACTGAACGGCGCAGTCTTAACCACTGGACTGCCAGGGAAAATTCTTTTACTGAAAGATGTGCTAACACCAGATACTCAGTGCCACCTTTTTATCTGTGTACGTACGAGGTAGTGAGTGAGAGACATATGTGAGGTTTGGAGGGAAAAGATGCATAATGTATGTGAGCGTGAAATATCACTTGAGATCTATTCATCAACAGACAACTTAATACAGTCTAGCCATTTCTTTCAAACAGAATGGTAACTCAATGGACAAGAGTCTGAGTGAACTCCAGGAGTTGGTGATGGACAGTTAGACCTGGAGAGCTGCAGTCCGTGGGGTCGCAAAGAGTCGGACACGACTGAGCCACTGAACTGAACTGAACGCATTTTTCTGCACCCCTGAAACTAACACAAAATTATAAATCAACTGTGTTGTTGTGCTCAGTCACGTCCGACTCTTTGCGACCCCCTGGACTGCAGCACGCCAGGCTCCTCTGTCCACGGGATTTTCCAGGCAAGAATACTGGAGCGGGTTGCCATTCCTTCTACCCAATATAAAATAAAACAAAATAAACAATAAAATAAAATGCAACAACCTTAAAAACTTCTGAAGCAGTTTCTAAGTGAATAGAGTAAAAGACGGACGAGGACAGAAATGAAAAAGTGGAGACTAAGGGAAAATAGAGGGAGGAGAAGTCGAAGCCAAGGACGGCGTCAGTCCCCAAACCAGCTGTCCCGGGCAGGGAGGGGCCACAGCGGGGTCCTGTCGCCTGAGCGGCACCCTGACTCGGACTGCGGACACACGCCGCCCGGCACGGCTTCCCTAGTGCTGGGCTCCAGAGAGAAGTCTCGTGTGCGTCTTCACAGGAGGACTCTCGATGGCATGCAAGCCAGGCAAGGACAGCATCCCGGCCACAGACAGCACTGGGCTTCAGTCAGTGAAGCTGCCGGTAAAGCTGCTGGCGACGTCAAGGGGGAGCTGTGTCAATCTGATGCTAGAACACGACTTTCTGATGGCTTGACTTCCAAAGATAAACTGGGACACTCCGGAAAAGGAGGGAAAGTCAAAGTGAAAGTCGCTCAGTCGTGTCCGACTCTGCGACCCCATGGACTTTGTCCACGGAATTCTCCAGGCCGGAATACTGCAGTGGGTTAGCCTTCCCCATCTCCAGGGGATCTTCCCAAACCAGGGATGGAACCCAGGTCTCCCACAATGCAGGCAGATTCCTTACCGGCTGAGCCACAAGGGAAGCCCATTTATCACCTGGTTCAGGACCATGTGACATTGTGAAGGGGACATTTGGGCTTTAAAGCTCGGAACCCTGGGTTCCTGCCTTGCTCCTGGGTTCCTCACCATGTAACTTTGGGCAAAGAATTCAGATTCCTTCAACCTCAACTGTTCTCACAAGCCACTGTTTTTGTTAAATGAGATGAAACACAAGTGTGCCCGGCTGGGCGGCTGGCACACTGCAGGCTAATAGTAGGTAAATCTCAATCTAACGAAATAAAGGAAGGCTAAATATAAGAGGTGTTAAATGAAGTACGAAGGAAAAGTTTCAGGTGATGGGAAATGTTGATGAATGAGAAATCTTTTAAAGCCGATTAATGTGAAGTATTTTCCAGTGCTTTCTGCTAGCAGGTATTGTTTCATTTATGACCACTGCCTGTTTCCTGTCTCGTTTAGAAGTCTCCTCTTGTACAATTAGGGTAACGTTTCTCACATGTCCGACCAGGCAGATGGTCCAGCCATGAGGACAAAGCCCTTTAAGCCTGGTTGGAAAGGCCGGAAGGCATCTGTGAATTCGATGGTCATTTTCAGAATAGGGCAACAAGATTAAGATTGTAATCTTCATTTCCCAGACACCGCCTTAAAGACAATAATGACACCAGCCAGAGAATCCTGGGGAAGCAGTGGCTCACTGTCTGGACAACAGCGGTTTAGGCATAAGTGAGGGAAGGTTTTGGCTGCCCTGTGCCCCATGAAATGGACTCCCTGCTGGAGTTCTTGGGACACCAGGTGGAGAAGAAAGATGCAAGCTCTGTGACGCCCTTAAGGTCTGGGGATGCAGCTTCCCCTCTGTAGACTGCGTTTCAAAGTCAGAAGGAAAAAAAAAAAAGTTCTTAGAGCTAAAAAATGACCTTGGGTCCTTTTTTGGCTGGCTGCTTCAATCAGGCTTTTCGCCAAAGAAAGGAGGAAAGAACCCAAGTGGCCTAAATATCACTCACCAAAAATACAATTGAAATTAAGGCAGAGGCAAAGGAGAGGTCCCTGGGGACCATGATGGGAATTCACTGGGCACAAAGGCTGCTGGGAGAATCCCTCCACCCAGTTCCCCAGTGAGACAGGAGGATCTGCTCCCTTCCCATGATTCAGCTCCCCTCTTAAGCTGGCAGGGCTGAGGTATGTGAACCTGTGCCTTCAGAGACACCCAGAAATATGTCAGAGCGCTGGTAACCTCTAGCCCTCAAGAGTCTACGTCTGTAACTCTATTTCTGTTTTGTAGATAAGTTCATTTGTAGCCTTTCTTAAGATTCCTCCTACACGGTTGGTGGGAATGTAAATTGGTACAGCCCCTATGGAGAATGGTATGGAGGGTCCTCAAAAAACTAAAAACAGAGCTACCATAGGGTCCTGCCACCCCAGTCCTGGACGTATATCCACAGCAAAACACGGTCCAGAAGGGAACATGCACTCCAGTGTTGTCCAGCACTGTTCACAGCAGCCCGGACAGGGGAGAAACCTAAACTTCCGTCGACAGAGGGATGGAGAAAGGAGACATGGTACGTACATACGGCGAGTATTCAGTTCCATTGAATATTACTGAGAAATTAAAAAGAATGAAATAATGTCACCTGCAGCAACGTGGACGGACCTAGAGATTGTCATGCTGAGTGAAGCAAGTCAGACAGGGAAGGAGAGACATTCCGACACTCCTTCTACGTGGATCCAAAAGGAACTTACTTGGAACACACAGACTCCCAGACCTAAATGAAGTTATGGTTGCCAGAGGGAAGGATCGGGGGTGGGGGGCAGGGATAGCTCAGGGAGTTCGGGATGGACATGGACACACTGCTGTATTTACAATGCATAACCAACGAGGTCCTAATGAATGGCACAGGGAACTCTGCTCAGCGTCACATGGCAGCCTGGGTGGGAGGGGAGTTCGGGAGAGATTGATACAAACGTAGTGATGTGGCTGAGTCCCTTCGCTGGTCCCCTGAAACTAACACAGCATTGTTCATCAGCTAGGCCCCCATACAAAATAAACAGTTAGAAACAAAACAAAACTCCAGGAGTCAAAGGGTGAGCCCTAAGTGAGGGATGATTATTTTGAGGTAAATCACTTTTGCTTTGCTTCGTTAATGCTTACTTGACCAGCACCGAAAGGGCCCTTTAGTTCAAAGACTTCATTTTTACAGAGCGGGGAAACTCTGTCCGGGTGGGCTGTGGTTCACAGAAGCTGACTCGGGGGCCAGAAATGGGACGGGAACCCAGGCGTTCCGAATCCTAGCACAGCGCCCTGTCACTGAGCCTTCTTCATACAGGACTTAAAAGCGAGTCTTTTTTTCTCTGAAAGTTTTTATTATTTTTTAGAATACAAATTGCCTCAATTTATTTCCTGCAGGGAAATACACTAAACGTATAATTTCTCTATTTCAGATGTAAAAAAAGGCTGATTTAAGAAAAAAAAAAAAGTCCTTTGGAAACATACAAAAACATAGTCACCCAATGACAGAAGCCTGCAGTTTTTATCTGGACATAAAATCTAGACAGGAGTTCTTCCTTATTTCCATGGAAAGACTATGAAGGTGACTTGAATGGAAGGAGAGCTAAGGCCTGGCATTTCCTTAATCCCAAGGGGTGTCTGTCCTGTGCCCCCAGTGGAAATAAGGGTGTGGTTCTTCTGGGTAAAGTAGACCCAAGAGGAAAAAGGGGCCGAGGGGGAAAAAAAGAGCGTCCTCTCTTCACGTTTTCGAAAATCCACAAATTACGGTCTGACATCATCGACTCAACAGCCATGAAGTGGAGCAAACTCCAGGAGACGAGTGGACAGGGGAGTCTGGCACGCTGCGGTTAGGAGTCGGGCACGGGGGAGCGGCTGAACGGCGATGCCAACCGTTACTCGTGTTTTCCTCTTCAGACACTCAGGCAAATAAGAACTTAATTTGACCCCTTTCCCCTAGCAGCCCCCATCTGACCTCAGAGGATGTGTCCCCTGGGTCAGGACAGAGTGAGTGGCCCCGGCCAGCTGTCTGTGGGGACCACCTTTCTGGGCTGTGTCCCTGGGGCAGCACCGGGGCTCACCTCCCTCAAACCTCTCAGCCTGCACCTTTGCAGTGATGCACCGGCTTCCCAGTACCGTGGGGCCACCACTGAAAGGCCCGGTAGCCCCTGCGTGGTCCAGCCTCAGCCCCAGAGGACCCGAAGGCAAGCTGAGTCACCACGAAACTCCGTCCTGCAGCTCGGCGGGGGAGGAGGACCTGGGACTCCTCAACCCCCTGAAGGGCCCAGAGTAACCATGAAGGACATCAGCATCATTTAAACACTGTTTCCCAACGTCGGTCCGCACTGGTTTCGAACATTTTTTTAGTTAAAAGGGGAAGACATCCTACGAAGCTCCACAGTAATGGTATTTGGAATTAAATTCACAGAAGCGAGATTTTTAGTAGCAGCATCAAGAGCTCTCTGCACCTGTATCAGGAGGGCGGGCCTTACAACACGTTTCCCATTCCTTTGGCCTGTCTTAGCGATGATGGCCACTGTTCACGAGTTATTAATAGAAAGCATAGGCCTTCCAGCTGTGACATGCAGGACTTTTCCCATTATGTCTTTATGACCAATTAGGACTTTCCCCTGCAAAAAAAATTTAACATTTTTTTCTCGACTATGATTCAGAACCTAGAAGATACCGAACAATCCTAACTCACTCCTTGGCTAGAGGGCTCAGAAGCTTCACCAACACAGGACCCAGTCAGGCCACACGGTGGGCAGGCCCATCCCCATCCCAGCTCCCCGGGGCCCGACTCAGCCCTGTCTGAACTGCAGAAGGG
Organism: Capra hircus; assembly: GCF_001704415.2. Classification (NCBI taxonomy): domain Eukaryota; kingdom Metazoa; phylum Chordata; class Mammalia; order Artiodactyla; family Bovidae; genus Capra; species Capra hircus. The sequence goes on along the minus strand of NC_030823.1, from coordinate 77,481,097 downwards.
ACGGGACGATCAGATGGGGCACCCTGGGGTCTCCTCGCTCTTTCAACTGCTCAGAAGGAGCTCAAACACCAATAAACAAAGTGAAGCAAGTCAGCAGGAGAAAGACCAATACTGTTTATTTGCACATATCTATGGAGTCTAGAGGGCTTCCCAGGTGACGCAGTGGTAAAGAATCCGCCTGTCAGTGCAGCAGACACAGAGATTCAGGTTCCACCCCCGGGTGGGGAAGCCCCCCTGGAGGACAGCATGGCAGCCCACTCCAGGATTCTTGCCTGGAGAATCCCATGGGCAGAGGAGCCTGGCGGGCTACAGTCCAGAGTCGCAAAGAGTCGGACAGAACTGAAGCGGCTTAGCACGCATGCACTCCTGGAATCCAGAAAGCTGGTACTGATGAACCTTTCTACAGGGCAGCAGTGGAGATGCAGACACAGAGAGGGAGGAGAGGGTGGGATGATCTGAGACACTGCCTGTGCTTACTCCAGTAATGGAAACATATACATTACCATACGTAAAACAGAGAGCCAGTGGCAACCTGCCGTACGATGCAGGTAAAGGAACCTGGCGGGCTACAGTCCATAGGGTCCCAAAGAGCTGGACAGGACTGACGCGACTTGGCTCACATGCACAGAGGGAACGCGAAGCCAGCGCTGTGCGCCACCCTCCAGGGGAGGGACGGGGAAGGGGGTTTAAGAGAGAGGGTGGGTGCCTGTGGCTGATTCGTGGTGATGTATGGCAGAAACCAACACGGTGCTGTAAAGTAATTAAAATAAAAAATTAAAACACAGAGCAGAGTGTTCCTTCTGGTGACCGCCTGCCTTCACAAAGGTGGGGTTGGGAACGTGCCTTAGACGGGGAATCTCACAGAAGCCTGAACAGGAGACTTGGCCTGTGAAGAAGTTTCAACATGAAAACCCGTTTCAAAGTGGTATTTCACAGACGTCCCTTTCAGAAATCCCTAGCCAAGAATGAGGTGTAAATTCCATGTTACAAAAATCTGACCCGTCTACTTGCCTCAGATACAGGCTTAACTCTCTTTCCCAAAGCAAAATTTGGCTAGAAAATGAGCAAAATGGAGTCTAGGAGAAGCTGACTGCTGCTTGCTGAGCTCGGCGCTGGGCTGGGGCGAGGAGGGGTTCACGGGTGACTGGGGAACTTCTCAGGGGGCTGTCACCCCGAGGATGGTGTAAGGGGGCCTGGGGGCGGGGCGAGTCTCTTGGAAACCAAGGCTGAGGCTTAGCAGAGTGCTGAGCGTGTTCCCGTCCAGCTTGAATCTGGAATCTACACTCAGAAGAAAGAGGAAATGTTTGCTACTGCACTTCTAGAATTCCCAAGGCCCGTTACTTCCAGGAAGACGTACACAAAGGTCACATAAATGTTTTACGAGCTGGATCCACCGAGCCAGTGCTTCCTCAGTGCTCCAGCAATTAGAGGGTGACAGGAACACAGGGATGGCAGCAACTTTTGGCAAAAAGAAACACGATGGGGTGACTCCCGGGTCCTAATGACCACGCTGAGCAGGCATCATTTAATGAAGAAACAAGCTGTGTTTGTTAACATCCACATTATGATCGAAAGCAAACCATCTGTCTATATTCAAATGCATCTAATCTCTCCTTTGGGCTCACGTGATTGAGAGAGACTGCAGAAGAGAAACAACTCCTCACAGTAGAAAAGCAACCCATCTCTTACTTTTTTTTTTCTGAGTAAATAAAAAACGAGTCCCTAGGCACCCAATGGAAAACCTAAAAACGAGGGTGTTTGCCCATCCACCTTTTGGCCTGCTAGGATCCTCAGCTCGGAAAGCTGGCCATCCACACAACCCGTGAGCTGATCAGTTCAAGGAGGGGCATGCCCACGAGCCCAGATCAATACGGTGAAGTATGGAGATGGATCTCGTCCCGGCCCAACTGCATTAACGAGCTCCTCTCCATGACCTTTGCCCGGTGGTGCAAATTAGACTCCACCACAAACCACATTCTTCAGGGGGGCCCTTCCGTCTTTGCCGGCTTTTAATCAAGCACACTGCAGGCAGACCTCAAAGATGACCGTGAGAAATTACGGTGCATCCTCTGCACAGACTAGGCCTTGAGGAATTCGTCCAGGTTGTCTGAGATTACGGACAAGACAGCGTACATGCATGCTTTTAAAGCATGTTCTCCTAAGAAGCACCCCTTTCTCCGTTTTTTCACTGAAGCTCCTGGATGTCTAAGCAGGAAGCCCCCCTAGCGGCCTCACGTCATCCTCATTCTGGAGGTCAGGAGACGCAGCACCTGTGTGTCTCAAACGCCAAGGCACCCCTAGTTCACAGGGCTCTTAAGACACAGGCTCCGATTCACCAGGCCCTGCAGCATGTCTAACAGGCTGACTGAGGCCGTGCTGATGGGACCACCACCTCTCGAATGGAAAGTTCTGCAGATTTCCAGGAAGCAGACAACCCCCTCTCCATCTTGAATGGAAAGTTCTGCAGATTTCCAGGAAACAGACAACCCCCTCTCCAAGTGCGAATGTGTGTGCACACACAGTCTAACACACACACACTCACAAACCAACGTTTTGGGCCCACAAATACAGTATAAGGAAATATACCCGATGGCAAGGGGTGAGAGCTTTGCAGTCGGTCAGGGCTGATACAAAGCCAGATTCCACCAGCGGCCCACAGAGGAAGGTTGGGCAAAGACAACTTCCTGAGCCTTCCAGCGTCCATCAAATTCCTTTTTAAACAATTTTATTGGAGTAGAGTTGATTTACAATGTTGTGTTAGCTTCAGACGTACAGCAAGGCGATTCAGTCACACACACACATATATTCATTCTTTATCAGACTCTTTTCTCACATGGGTTATCACAGAATATTGAGCAGAGTTCCTGTGCTATACAGTAGGTCCTTGTTGGTGATCCGTCTTACAAAAGTACTCTATGTATTTAATCCCAAGCTCCTGACTTACCCCTAGCCCCTCCCCAGCTCCCATCAGATTCTAATAAATGCTGACACTTTGAACTTGTGGTGGGAGTTCACCAAGCTAGCACATGCCTAGAATTTCCGGCAAGGCTTGGGCTCAGGAAATGCTCGCCATGTTTAGAGGACACCATTGTGAGTCTTTCTACAAAAGCCAGGCACAGTCCTGCATCCTCAGATCAGTCGTTACTACCACCCAAGAGTTCAACCCAAAATGAAAACCAAAGCACCAAGTCCAAGCTTTCATCTGGATGGGGTCCCTCCGCTCACTTTCTTCCCTGTCCTGGGGGCGACCAGACAGAAATTGTAGCTGATGCACAAACCCAGAGGATCTCGACCTCAGCAAGGGAGCATCGTGGTGCCCGGCCGCCCCTCACCAGGGATCATGGTCCAGGTGAGTGGGCGTGTGCTGGGGAGGCTGGGGCTGACCACGGCAGGGGACTGCGTGCCCTGTGACTCCACAACAGCGACTTCACAAGCACTGCAGCTGGGAAGATTTCATTCCCTGGGGTCTCCACTGACTGGGTGATGCGGAAATTCTGGTTTGAGAAGTGCATTCAGCTGGCATCATGCTTTAGTTCCCTTGAGAGAGGACATACCCACAGGAGGGATACCCTAAACCACCGGCTTACAAGTGCGGTCAGAAGGTCTTCCTGTTTGCGCTCGGATGAGACTCGCCCTTTGACCCTCTGCCTCTCAGGACTGTGCTGAGGCCCCAGGATGAGATGACATCACTCTCCTGCTAAGTGGAATGTGGGCTGGTGAATTCTTGTGCTTTAACCGTTTCTCAGTTCTAACTCCAAAGACATTAACATTGAGAGTTAAGACTCACATGAACTAAAGGTCTTGGAGTCCTCGGTCATTTTTAAGCACGCAAAGGGTCCTGTGATCAAAACCATGGAGACCTTTGGGACCAGACTTCCCTGGGGGTGTTCAATGGTCAAGACCCAGTGCTTCTAACGCGAGAGGTTTGAATTCAATCCCTGGTCAGGGAGCTTCGATCCCACATACTGCATGTCACAGCCAAAAAAACATTTTTTTAAAAAAAGTTTGAGACCCCTGCTTTAAATCAGTATGGCATTTTCATATGAACATGGGTGAAATTTCTGACAAATGAACCTTGCTACGCAGTGAGTTCAAAACTCTGCTCGGGTTTGTGGGAGGATCCTCCAGAGTGACAAAGCAGGGGTGCGGACAAGACGCAGAGACAGACATCCAAGCAAGCGCGCCTGGGGAAAGAAGCGGAGAGCCTCACGGGCCCCAGAGCCTGACACCCAGTTTCAGAGATCTCCGTGACTGCACTTACACTGGGCCCCGCAGTGGCTTTGAGTCTGGTGGTGGCGGTGTGGGAATATAGACAGATCAGCTGAAAAAGAAGAACAAGCGGGAAACTGCAGTTGCAGAGGACGGGGGGCAGCTAATTCCACCCCGAGCCACTGCGGAAGCTTCCTGGGTCTGGGGTTGAGCGCAGCGGCTTCTGATGAACGCAGTGAAGGGCTGCCCACGCGGGCCCAGCACAGCAGTGGCTGCGTGTGAGCAGTTCCATGTGTCTGGAGTTGGGGAGGGACGTGAACAGGCGGGGGTGATGAGATGCCTGCTGGGGAGCCGTAGCTTGTTCTGCACACGCCGTGGGCAGCTGAGAGCGGCGTTGATGAAACAACCCAGGAAACGAGCTGGAGGGGCTGTGACCCCAGGAAGCCTCTGGGCGCTGATGTCAGTGATGAGTCCGTGTGTCCGGAAACAGAGGAGTCTCGGGGAGAAGGTTTGTGGGCCGCATCTCCAAGGTCGCGCAGTGTGACAGGGAGAGGAAAATACTGTTTTGGGGCGGGTCAAGGCAGGGGAGCCGGGGAGGGAACATCAGGAGTCGCTGCAGGGGAGCCTCAGGGGCGCAAGAGGGAGAGCAGGCACAGGCCGGAGGCAATGCGGCCAAGGGCGCCGGAGGCTCTGAGACACCTGAGTGTCTCCCTGCGGGGCGGGCCCAGGGTGCGGGGACCCTGATCGGAACGGAGGCTGGTTGGGAGATGGGCTTTGTTGAGAAGTGGAGCCTTGCAACTGCCTGGCGGGGGAGGGAACCTGGTGGAGGGACAGCTGGAAAAACTGCCGGGCAATGAGACGTCTAACAAGGGTAAGAGAACGTGGGAGACAGGGCAGCGGAAAGACAGCCGAGAAGGGTCCCTCGGCTCCACAGCAGGAAGAGGGGCGCCGAGCTAAAGGCACGGCGGAGAGCTTCTGAGTGTGTGAGTGTGTGGATGGGCAGGTGTGTGCCTCTATGGATAATACCTGTAGCTAAATCAGGGCAGGGAGGTCAGAGCTAAGAAAGAACTCACCTGCACAAGCCCTTGGACTTCTTCAGAAGCCGCAACCTGCCTGCCCTTGGCTTCTCTGTCCCCAGTTTTAACCCAGGTCAGGGTTGCAGAGAAAAAAAGGGACTCACATGTGCTGAGACTGTCCTCTCCTCGGGGGACCTCTATTATTGCACTCGCCATATTGTAAAGCAATTATCTAAGGGTTTTGTTTTGTTTTTTTTTTAATTTCTAAAAAAGTTTCCGGAACTCATTCTCTCCCCGCCCTCCTGCCCCTCCATTAATAACAGACATAATTATTCGGCATAAATCAGCCTGTCTGACGTGCTACAGTACGGGGGAGCACAGAGTGACCGAGCGGCTCAGGGGAGTGGGTCATCCTTGGCTCCTGCCAGCCTTTTCCCTCCCTCCAGCATTTGTCTCTTGACCGCGGAGCTGGACAGGCTGATGGCCTCACAGCTTCCCTCCCCTCCCTCCATCCTTCTGAGGACCAGAGACAGCAGGCCTTCCATCAGACCCAAGAGATGCAGAGAGAGTCATCCAGACGCGAGAGAATTGTCTTGTAAAGGTCTGGGCAACTAAAGAAGAGATACGAAATGCATACAAATAAACACGCCTTCTGGTTGCCGGACTACACCAGGGATCTCCCTACTGCAGAGCCCTGGAGATGTAGTTCTTGCTGGGGAACAGCCTTCTCTCCTCTCCCCCACTCCAAACTGCACTGGTCCTCTCCCCCCACCTCCCAAATAGCACTGGTCCTCACATCTTACACTCACTCATGTGCTCTCCTATCTGAGGATAGAGACCATTCCATCTCCATGCATCCAGGTTCTTGCACAGTGCGCTGTGCAAATATGATCTCACTTTATTTAAAATTACCACATCAACAGTACACAATCCCTCTTTTACAGATAAGGACACTAAAGTTAAGTTCCTTTCCTGAGAGCATGTGACCACAAAGGCCAGATCTAGGATCTGGGGCAAGTCCGACTCCAAAGCCCATGCAGGACTGGGTTTCCCAGTGGTCAGTGCAGGGGACGTGGGTTCCATCCCTGGTCAGGGAACTAAGATCTCACGTACCACCCAGCAAGTCCAAAAGATTAAAAAAAAACAAAAAAACAAAAAAACCAAAAGCAAGGAACAGAGGCCATTTGATGAGGCCTCCACTAAGGCAATGGCAACCCACTCCAGTACTCTTGCCTGGAAAATCCCATGGACAGAGAGGAGCCTGGTAGGCTGCAGTCCATGGGGTCACAAAGAGTCTGACATGACTGAGCGACTTCACTTTCACTTTTCACTTTCATGCATTGCAGGAAGAAATGGCAACCCACTCCAATATTCTTGCCTGAAGAATCCCAGGGGCAGAGGAGCCTGGTGGGCTGCCGTCTATGGGGTCGAACAGAGTCGGACACGACTGAAGCGACTTAACAGCAGCAGCAGCAGCAGCCACTGCAATGAGAGGCAAGTAACAGTTTAGTCAGTGCCCAGCAGCAAGCACAGGAATTTGTATCAAAAACAGCAGCAGACTTCCAGGTATCAGTTAAGGAAAGAAGAAACTGACGTTTCCAGATCAGTGGTAACTCACCCTGGAGCCTCCCTGGGCCACAGTCCATTACCTTCAAGTCATCTGACCTGGAACAAAACAGCTTACAAAACGCCTGATGATAGAATTCTGAAATTACCGACCTGAGCCTGGATCCCCTTGCTGGCCACGCAGCAAGCCAACCTACTGACACCGGGTTGTGGCGAAGGAAAGCACAGCGTTTACTACAGGGCGCCAAGTCAGGAGGATGGGCAGCTCGTGCTCAAAAGACCTGAACTCCCCACTGGTTTTTGGGGAGCAATTTTTAAAGCCAGCATTTAGGGTGAGGGCTGCAGGGTGTGTGACTTTCTCCTGATGGGTGGGTGATCCTAAGGGGTGATGTGTGGGCAATCCTAATCATACTCCATTTTCCTTTGTTCCCTGACTGCTTTTTGTCAGCTGTGTTCCCTGACTTCCCTAATTAGTACCTGCTTGAGTCTGCTCTTTGGAAGTCAGGGAAGGCCGAGGACATAATCCCTTTTTCTACAAACACGAAACAGGGGACACAGAAAGGCTTTTGTACCCTGAAAGGCCCTGTGGTGGTGGCTTAGTCCTAAGTCGTGTCCAACTCTTGTGACCCCTTGGACTGTAGCCCGCCAGGCTCCTCTGTCCGTGGGATTATCCAGGCAAGAATATTGGAGTGGGTTGCCATTTCCTCCTCCTGGGGATCTTCCCGACCCAGGGATCAAACCCGGGTCTCCTGCACTGCAGGCGGATTCTTTACCACTGAGCCACTGGGGAATTCTGCCCAAGGGTCCTGCTCAGTTTCAATATCGGATTTTAGCACTGCCCAGCCCGGCACTATCCTGAGGCTGATCCTCCTGGTGAGTATACTTGCTTTCCTGTCACACTGTGTACCTGCAGGTAGAGTACACTTTGATATTTCATTTTGTGATGCCAAAAATGTTTATTAGGCTTATATTATCGAATCAATGAATTAGAGAAGGTATCCCAAAAGGATTGATGCATTTTTAATGAAACCACATAACTTATGCAGCTCTGGAGAGTTACCAATCAAAGTCCACAAATGGGTACCATTCAGCTGTCACAGGAAAAAGTATTTCTAGAGATTCTAATCAGGCTTTAAAAGCATTGTTTATCTACATGAGTTTCACCCTTCTTTGATTCATCTAATAAAGTTACTATTAATCTGTGAAAAAAATCATTATTCTCCTTAATCATTATTGTTCGTTTTCACCTTGACTCTGAGAGTTGAAAGGGACACTAACTATTACAATTATCTTTGAACACAGCCAGGGAAAGTATTTGAAGTCATAGTATGCACAGGATGGGAAAGCTGCAGAGTCTCTTGAAAACTTAAGCAAAGGGGGAGCAGAAATACTCCATGATTTGGACCTTTAATCCTTGATTAGGCTGGCTTGCTAAATCACAAATGCTTTTATTAAGTCAGTGTAATTACTCAAAAAGGATTCACTACCACTAAAATATATAAAAAATATACTGCTCAAAGGAGGGATGTTGAATCTCTAAGTCCTGAGATGTAACTAGACGCAACTGACCCTTGAGAAGTATTTACCGAGTGAAAGAAGGGGTCGTAAAATTATCTGACCAGCTCTATGGCAATTCAGCCGTACGCGTATGACCTCAGCTGTGTACGTGTAAGGAAATCGTATTTCGCGTTTCTTTGGTAGCGACTGTTGGTTCCACACAGGGTCCAGGCTTTCATTCTCCAGGGTCTATTACAGGGCTGCATAGGAGCCCACAGAATTCACAAAAATTCATCTCATCTCATCATTGAAATGGTTTAGAAACTCTGTATGAGCACATATTTAGACTTTAAATTACGTTTAAAGTTGATAAGAAAATTTAAATCTCAAATGACACAGGCATTGACAATTTGGTTAACAAAAAGGATATTCATTACTCTAGAAGCCCCTAGAAAAGGCAACTGTAAGTAATACTTTAGGATGAAATTAATTGATTTGAGAAATAGAGTGAGTTGAATTATAGTATATATCTCTTTAAAAAGTCCTTCTTACTCTGCCCTACCCTGTTTGTAGGCCAATCTAAATTGTTTATGTAATATCAAAGTATAGTGACAATAAGATCACAATATATGTTTTACGTTGTCGGTAGTCTGGTATCTGTAACCCACTGTCTCATTTAAAGTCACCATAAGTTCTGAAAAACATCTTAACTGGTAGAAAAATTGTGACTTTTTTACCTTTAAATGAAAATAAATGCTACTCAAAACATCAGAATTTCTAGACTGAAACACTTAAGAGACATATAGTCTGAGTTTAGCCTCTAAGGGCTTATGTTAGAAGAGCCATCCTAATTCCAGAAAAAATATATATAGATTCTTTTCAGATAGCTTGCATACATTTTTAGATGAAAAACCTGATTAATAAATGTAAAAGCTTTGTAGATTCACAGCAAGCGTTTTGGGGGCTTATGTTGAAAAGCTGACAACAACTAATTATACAAATCTGACTGGACTAATCAATTACTCAGATCAACATTAGGTGCCTATTATAGACATAAACACGGGAATTATATCTCCCTTAAGTAATGCACTAAAATCATGAGCCTAAAACATTCTAATACCAAACGTGATGGTATAAGCAGTCTAATTATTAAAAGTCCTTCCAAGCAATGAATTGACTTTTATGTGAACATGTAAGACACTTTTTTGTTTCAGCTTGATGCCTATTTTTGTAATTTGCTTTATGTTTTTATAACAACAAACGTCAGTGAAATAATTAACTAGTACCAAGGACCCTGGTGCAAAGCATCTAATGCGATGATGTCATAACCACCACAAAACATTTTTTGTTCTTTAAGGAAATTTTTAGAATTGCATACACGATTATGATCGCTAGAATGTAAACATACTGATCTTTTAAAAAGTGCATCTGTGGTTTCCCAACTCTGTTCTCTGCATCTTTCCCCTAAACCAGGGTATTCTTAGAATAATGATAACAAAAACGTCCTCCTACAAACAAGCTTTCCAGCTGCCTGTCAAATATATGCTGTTCCTTCCTCCAATGAGGACTCTGGTATTTAGGAAAAAGCAAGCTCTTAAATACATTCAAACCAGAGGAAAACCAAAAATAGCAGCAAACAGACACCTGCCGCCGAACAGTGACAAATCCCACTGACACCGCAGTGACCCCCCGTTAGTCAAGATTTAATTAAGGGCATAATTAAGGCAGTGGAACGGAACGCTAATGAGTGTTTTTTTAATACGGGTAATTATACGTAAAAATACAAAGTGTGATGGAGACTTAAATATATCATTAAAATGAACGGTATAGAATAACAAACAGAGGGCAAAGTGTGCCACTTCTATTGCTGTGAAGAAAAAAAAAGTTGAATCAGTCTCAGGTTGAATAATACTCGGGCAAGTTTATGTTGGCTCCATGCTGGGAACATTTGTTATTCTAATTTTGCAACAATAAGCGACTACGGGTATTGAGATCCTGTTTTCAATGCAGATTCCACTGGCTTTGAAGTCTTTCTGCAGTTAGCGTTCTGTCCAACTGCAAATGAGCAATTAAGAGACTGTTTGCAAGTATGTGGCTTCCTCGCTTGCCTTCTGGAAGAGTCCATCTGAGCGGGAGACTGACAGATGCAGGGGGTGGGGGCTCCTCACTAATTCAGAGTGAGCTCCCATTATGTGAGAGCCTTTGATCTGATCTCCGCCTTAGGCAGGGACAGAACCTACAGGATGGGGGTCTGCTGGGGAAATAGCAGGAGGAAGGGGGAAGAGGGCTGAAACAAAGTTGCCAACTCTGCAAAAGGTGAAAAGGAGGCGATCAAGTCAGGAGCAGAAAGTCTGCAGCCACCACTGCATATTCTGGGACAGAAAGCATCCCAGCGGGGTTTGGGGCCTGCCCTCCTGCTGGTCCCCTGGACTGGTTTGTTGTTGTTTAGTCGATAAGTTGTGTCCAACTCTTTGTGATCCCCGTGGACTGTAGCCCGCCAGGCTCCTCTGTCCATGGGATTTCCCAGGCAAGGATACTGGAACGGTTTGCCATTTCCTCCTCCAGGGGATCTTCCCGACCCAGGAATTGAACCCGTGTCTCCAGCGTCGGCAGATGGATTCCCTACCACTGAGTCAGCAGGGAAGCCCACAGGGACCTCATCCATCCAAGCAACAAGTGGACAAGGAGACGCCACTCACCATCCAACTATCTCTGTAATAAACGGTTCTGATTTTAAAGCTTTCCTTAAAATAGCCAGGGCATCTTCCTGTGGGTCTCTAAAGTCTGGTCTAACCTCCACTTTTACAATATTCCAGAGGAAAAGAAAAGAACATCTCTATAAGCCTACAGTATTTTACAGGTGGCTCAGTGGTCAAGAATCTGCCTGGACATACAGGAGATGCTGCTCTGATCCCTGGGTCAGGAAGATCCCCTGGAGAAGTGAATGGCAACCCACTCCAGTACTCTTGCTTGGGAAACCCCATGGACAGAGGCCTGGTGGGCTGCAGTCCAAGGGGATGCCAAGAGTCAGACATGACTTAGAAACTGCACAACAATAACCTAAGCATATTACTAGGAGAGCCAATGGTCAGACACTGTATCTTTCCACTGCGGGCCAGGCTTGAGGGTGTCTGAATGAGGATTGGGACAACGGTGCCTTGTCAATATATGTGAATTTGTGGCACAGCTGGGTCCCTCACGTAAAAATTAAATTCCTATTGGCGCTTATATATTATCAGATGGGTTGCCCGATATTAACTTCTTATAAATCCCAAGGTACTATGATGATAATGAGTTTGCCTTTGACAAAAGTATTCGGTATAAAAATGTCTACAAACAGAATTTTGACACTGTATATACTCACCAAACACAAGGGCACTGGGACACAAAAGAACTGGAAAGAAAACTCACCTTTTGTTTAGATGGTGAGTTTACAGAGCTCATTTTTCCTGAATGCTTGCCATGAAAACAACCATTCTCTCTCTGACAAGGCTCGTGTAACAGTTATCAGGAGTTACAAAGTTGAAGATTTTGTATGGACACATCCCACAACTAGAGTTAATAATTAGTTGCAGAAGATTTGCACATTAAGGCCTACTAGAATGCCTAATATTTTCATGATCATTCAATCTATAAATAGTAGGAGTGACTTTTGCCGCTCTATAATCTGTAGGACAACTTCTCAGAGGCCAAGGGGCACTGGTTCCATCACTCTGGGGCCAAGTTCAATTCACAAAAAACATTTGAGCCATGAGATAAATTTTTTGGTTGCATTGTCCGGCGGTTCTCACTGGGCAAATCCTTCACTGGTCTGCGTTCTTTCCCTTCCCCAAAGCAACTCAAATCTTCTGAACAAAATAATAAAGCAACTAAGGGAGCCCTTTATTCAAAGCTTAGGGGTGGGTGCAAAATGGAAAGTCCGAAGCTCTTGGTGGCCTCTAAGGAGATCCTAATGACGGAGCATCTCCCCGCGTTCGCTGTTTTGTGGTTTTTAAGATTTTTTTTTATGTGAACCGTTTTTAAAGTCTTTATTGAATTTGTTACAGCATTGTTTCGGCTTTCATGTTCTGGGTGTCTGGCCGCGAGGCGTGTGGCGTCTTAGCTCCCCGACCAGGGCTCGAGTGTGCACTGCCTGCACGGGATATGAGGCGTGCTAACCACTGGCCGGCCAGGGCAGTGCCCCCAACTACTCCAGGCTCGTCTCTCACGACCCTCACACGTGCCTGATAGCACCGTCCCTTCCACGCTCTTTTTTTCGGGCAAGGCCACCCGTATCAAGTTCTGCGTGAATGAAGAGAGGTGTCTTTCACCCCCCACTTGCCTCCTGGTTCAAAAGGAACTACCAAAATAGCAGCAGCATTCCAGCCGCAGCCTGGCAGCCGGCTTGCACGCGTCCCACCCTTGCTCCCCGGGCCCGTGAGAGGTTGGAGAGCTCAGCAAAATTTTTATGTACGGGAGCGGGCCCAAGGAAAACTCAGCCGCCATAACCAATTGTGGACAGGGGGGTCATCTATCAGCAGACAAATGCAGGAACTCCAGGATGTCTCTCCTCAAATGAAATAATATATCTTTGAAAGCCAATGCCCGTTTGAGGCCCGAGGCCCATATATCAAGGCTGAGCGGCTGGCGGAATCGCTCCAGGGCCATTAACCTTCCACCTGTTTCCCCTCGTCCTTCAGGATGAGACCCTGCCCTTGGTTTTACTCCCTTCCCCTGTTCATCTTCCGACAGAGTGTAAATGTAAAGCAGCGGGCCTGTGAAATAATTCAAGAGCAATGGACCAGGCGCACGGTTACAAATCTCTGCCACTGGCACTGTGACTTATGCAAGCAGTTTGTCACACATGAGCCAGGTGACCTCTGTGACATAACAGAGAAAAATACCGCCGGAGATCAAAGCCGGGATGTGGAGCTCCGAGGACTCTGCTCCATGGACGGAGCGGGTTATCTCGTACCCCAGCGTGTCCCTGATGCCAATAACATCTGGTCCAGAGAGTATGGACAGGAGGGCGGGGCGCCCTCCTCGGGATCACTGCTGTCAAGGGGAGCGGGGGGCTTTCCTGTAACATCGGGACTAGAATTTCTGTGTTCTGGAGAATGCCTTAGACCGGCTGGGACTGCCAAGAGGAGGCAACATCCATCTATCTAATTTGACCTGAACGCAGAGAAGTTAATAGAATTCGAAAAATGTAAAAGGGAGCCCATGAGGAATGTGTCCGCTTGAGAACTTAAACGCTGTGGTTGTGACGATAAAAACAAAGTTTGACTGAAGCTTATAAATTTGCTGGGTGAAAGAAGCAGGTGAGTAGATTTTTTGAAACTCATGTGACTCATTAAAAGGAACTGCACACATTTATCGATGTCTGTATCCCTCCCTCCCCCAACCCCCCCAAAACGATAGCTCACTAAGGACCAAATAAGATCACCTGCATGAAAGTACCTTACAGAGTCCAGGAATTCTGTGCCAGTCCAGCGGTTAGGACTCTGCACTTTTACTGCTGAGGGCCTGGGTTCAGTCCCTGGTCAGGGAACTAATATTCCACAGGCCACATGATGCAACCAAAAATTAAAAAAAAAAAAAAAAGTCCAAAGCTTTCTCCAAATGACATTAGAATTTAGAATAATGTTGAATCACCCACGGGTGGCTTAAAAATAGAGAGACCTATGCTGGAAGGTAGGAAATTAGCAGTTTAAATATTCTTAAATCTCCTTTAGGATTAATTCCTATTTTGTTCTTATATATGACGAGTTGCTCTTACTCTGTCCATTCCATATTCTGTGTAGAGTACAGAAAATGGACAGAGCTAGAAATGGTCCTCCCTAGGCTCCTAGGCTCTTTGGGGCATAAGTTCAAGTGAAGTCACTCAGTCGTGTCTGACTCTTTGTGACCCTGTGGACCGTAGCCCGCCAGGCTCCTCTGTCCATGGGACTCTCCAGGCAAGGATACTAGAGCGGGCTGCCGTGCCTTCCTCCAGGGGATCTTCCTGACCCAGGGATTGAACCCGGGTCTTCTGTGGATCCTGCATTGCAGGCAGACTCTTTACCACTGAACCACTCGGAAAGCCCTTTGTTAGGAGCATTTAATTTTGATTTCTTCATAAATTAAAAAGACAACAGAAGTCTCGATTCGCTGATGGGAGATGCAAGCAGGGCGGCTCAGACGGCAAAGCGTCTGTCTACAATGTGAGAGACCTGGGTTCGATTCCTGGGTCGGGAAGATTCCCTGGAGAAGGAAATGGCAACCCACTCCAGTACTTCTTGCCTTGAAAATCCCATGGACGGAGGAGCTTGGTGCAGGCTACTGTCCATGGGGTCGCAAAGAGTCGGGCACGACTGAGCGACTTCACTTTCACTTTCGGTTCACTCATTTCCTGCCCTGAAGCGAGCCCTGGCTGGGATGTGTGACACCCTGCCCTCCAGCCGTGCACACACACAGGGTCTCTCATACACACTGCTCTTTAGCTGACCCAGTAACGTTGAATTTCCATTCTTCAAGCAGGCTGACACCAATGTGCAGTCTATCATGTGGAAACATTAGAGAATAAAAATAGTTAACCTAAATAATAATTTTTAAAGTTCTGCTGCTAAAGTTTTGAGCTATTTTTAAATGCCTCATCAAATTTTCACAAAAACATGAAGCTGCCCAGTCACAAATGATTTTTAACCTGGGGCCCCTCCCTGGGCTCCAAGGGGTCTGTGAAGCCCCAAGACTGCATGCAAACTCCTGTTCATGCAATTTCCTGGGAAGAGTCATGATAATCCTCGTCAGATGCTCAGAGGTGCCTGTGATCCAAAGAAGGTGAACAAGGATGGACAGAAGTGGAAACTGAAGCCCTACTGTTGGTTTTACCACCAAACAAGAATCTGGAACTGGGAGAACTGGAAAGGCCCCAAAGGTCACCCAGCCTGACCCGTCACCCTACAGATGAGACAACAGAGGGTGAGATGCGGCCGCCACAGGCCACGACTTAAAACAGCCGTGTGTGGAAGGAGACCGAGACTCCTGCTTCCAGCCTAGGACTCCTCTACGTGTGATCCCAGCCTTTCTTTCCTTTGGCTGTTGTTTAAAAGTCAGATTTTGTTTCATGTCCCCTGAAATAATTTTTTTGTGATGCAGAAACCTAATTATAAGAGATACCTATGTCTTTTAAAAAAACATAGAACATTTTATAATTATGGCCTTAGGCATCTGCTGTTATGAATAAACATGAAAAGACTTTCCTTTGTGGATTACAATTTGTTTTGATAAAAACAGCGGTAGAATGATGGATATGATGCCTTGAATTCTTGTTAGGTTTCCTTCCTGAAAAAGATGTGTGTGAGTGAGTGTGTGTGTGTGTGTGTGAGAGAGAGAGAGAGAGAGAGAGAGAACACAGTGGGCCTAATTTTTAAGTAGCTTTGTAGTACCTATTTCATTGTAAGCATATTTTAAGCTTCTTTATAAATTAATATTTAATTTGCACAGATAAAACCATTATCTCTTACGGTAAGCATGGCTGCTCCTTTGGAATAACCATGAAAAGTTCAAACCAAGATCATATAACGCTGCCTATCAGCAATAAACGTTCTACTTAATGTTTGATTATTTTGACTTCTCTGTGCTTCCAAATTATGAACAAAAATAAGAAACGAGGCAGGACTCCTCAGATAAAAGCAAGGCACTGAATATTTCCAGTAAAGCACCTAAAATAGTCACTCCTTTTAGAAGGAAATGCTGGACCCCCAAAAACGGAAAAGATCCTCTAATAATAAGTTACCCTAAAATTTTTAATCCATTAATGGTCTGCGATTTAAAACAAACAAAAATATGATCAGCCTGCAGCCAAAAAAAAAAAAAAAAAAAAATTCCTGGGCATGAATCACTGCTTACATTCTTTTCCATCCACAAACAATTTCGTTTGGGCGAGTTGCCACATAGTATCGGCAGTGACAACAAATGGCATTGTCCCGTGAACATCTGTTTCCGACACCCACACTGATACTGCAGGCTGAGGACGGGGCCTGGTTGGTCTTCACAAGTTGCCACAAAGGAGCTGGAAGTCACTGGTACGCTGAGGTTTTATTATTGGAACACAGGAAAACTTTATCATCATGCTGGGAAGTTCTGTATCTTTTGAAATATTGGAACCGGGGTTATGTTAGCACATTAAACCATGCGGAAGACCACTTCTGAAGAAAAGGAGGAAAAAAATGGTTTCTTGTCTATTATGTCCTTGGGTTGACGTTCCCACTCAATCTTCATAGAACTTCCCCACCCACCCTCAACTGAAAACCATTTTGTTTGCTAAAGATGGGACTGAGCTTTGCTTCTTGTAAAAATGGAGAGGACCGAGTACCAAAGAAATTCTAAGCCAAACATGAGAAATAAACACTATTGTTTCTTAACAAGAAGAGGTCAAATGAAAGCAGAAGAGCTTTCATATACACTTTGATTTTTTTTTTTTTCCTTTCAAAATTCAAACTACCATGCTTACATTTACTGGAAACCTGGAAACAGGGGTCTCATGAAGGCTCCCAACTAGAGAAGTCTCAGCTCAGTGCGAGCTGCTAAAAGGAGGAAGGCAGAGGGCTTCCGGGAGAGAAGCCAGTGTGAATGGACTACAGGGAGGGCTGGACCCTGGACACAGTCTTGGGACTGTGACTTTGAACTTGAACCTGGGTGGTCAGGGTAAAGCTTTATGCCAGCCTGTCAGTAAAGGAGCAAGGGCACAGACCTCCTGTTTCCCCCTTTTCTCTGCTTCTCGTCTACTTTTAACAAATGCAATATAGGAAGTCAAAGTTATTCATGATGGTAATTTTAAATGGTAATCTGTCTGCTCAAATCCTTTGCATCCTCCAAATTAATTTGAATACTGCCAAAGCAATAAAAAGAGGCTTCCCTCTTTTTTTGTGGTCAAACACTGATTCACTTATATGAATGGAGGTGCTGAGTGGGAAATGCAATCCATGACTGACTTGCACATATGTTTAAGTGTTTCATTCTATCTAAAAAAGAGGGGATATATGTATATGATGTACAACTGATGCATTTTCCTATACAGCAGAAAGTAACACAATGTTGTAAAGCAACTATACTCCATTAAAAATTAATTTAAAAAAAAGTTTCATTCTAAAAAGACATATATTGCTCGGGACATCCCTGGTGGTCCAGCGGCTAAGACTCTGCACTCCCAATGCAGTGGGCATTGATTCCTGGTCAGGGAACTAGATTTCACAGGCAGTAAGTAAGACCTAGTGCAGCCAAATAAATAAATACATCAAATAAATATATTTTAAAAAATAAGTAAAAAGACATATTGGAACATATTCCATAAGATGTTGCTCACCCAGTTTGACAATGCACAAAACAGGCACTTAAAAAATACTTGTGGAATAAATCAGCAAATCACAGCGCCAGCTAGCCAACTGAGGATAAGAAAGTAAATATTTGCTGGACAGAGACAAATCTGATATTTAATTTGCCTAAGAAAGATGATCTCTTTCACCTGAAAACACAGTTTGTGCATAAGGAATCTGTCTTTTCTTCAAAAGTGATCTAACATTAATACTAATTACCACACTGTCATAACTCCACATCCTGAAAATCACCACAAATATAACTACTTCAGAAGTAATTACTATCATTATTACTTATGGGAAAACATAACTGTATTTTGGAGGAATTCTCATTTCTTCCTTTGATTCTGGACCATACTGATCAAAAACAAGAACCAAAAAGTATTTGAGATTCATGTTTCTGTCACTTAACTACACTTTCATCGTCAGTTTTCAAATAATTACACTCATCATTAGTTATCAAAAAAGAAAAACAAAATGAGCAGGCAGTGAACTGTTTGTGCACTTCCCAGATGGCACGGTAGTAAAGAATGGGTCTGCAAATGCGGGAGACAAAAAGAGACGTGGGCTTGATCCCTGGGTTGGGAAGATCCCCTTTAGGAGGAAATGGATTCTCCAGTATTCCTGCCTGGAGAATCCCGTGGACAGAGGAGCCTGGTGAGCTACAGCCCATGGGGTTGCAAAGAGTCAGACACGACTGAACATGCTCACGAGGATGAGTACTATTTAAGCCTGTGAATCTTTGTTATTAAAAGTGAGACAGATTAGAAATTCGTTGTATGTGCCATGTGGAATAAGAGTAGCCTATGCTTATATTGACTTTTACTTGTTTCAGCTCACTTTTAAGATCTATTGGTTTCTCACTAGCCCCTTGGCAGATAAGCAAGTACAGCTGCCTCCATCTGCTTTTATAGATGAGGCAGCCTCCGAGATGGAGCTGATTCAGATGGCCCCATTTTTACAAAGCTTTCCCCAGTGCCCTTAGAGTACAGCTCTGTCCTGCCTTTTTTTTTTTTTTTAACATTCAAGTTTATTTTTACTTTGTTTGTTATTATCATCTTGGCTTCATAGCATATGGGATCTTAGTTCCCCAGCCAGGGATCGAACCCGTGCTCCCCTGCGCTGGAAGTGCAGAGCTGGCTGCTGGACCACCAGGGAAGTCCCTGCTCTGCATTCCTGCATAGAGATCGTCTCTATGATGTATTCTTCATCAGCTGCAGGTCTGGCCCCCCAGCCATGCGTGGTCTGTGGGCGGGAACTGGGTTTTCTCATTTACCCCGGAATCCCACCGCTTCATGTTGCACCCGGAGGACTGGGAGCTTGACGCACACTTGTCACGTTCATCAACCAGCAAACTGGTACAGGGGCGCATCCACAGACGCTCTGACCCGGAGCTCAGGGCTGGTGGCTCAGGTGATGCTCAGACCTGACGCATCCACAGATGCTCTGACCCGGAGCTCAGGGCTGGTGGCTCAGGTGATGCTCAGACCTGACCCCTGGCCGGGGCTGCCCAACAGCCCCTCCCAGCTTTGGTCGTATCACCTGATCCCCTAGAGAAATAATGTGGGAATAACCAAATAAGTTAACAAGGCAAGCCCTCAACGCCGATTTTAGTAAGAAAGTCAAGATAAGATTCTTCATCACACCTTGTGTCACCCGGAGGAAACATCAGCCTGCCAATTTTACAAACATGCCAGTAAAAAGAATTTCCTTGGCAAAGAGACAGCATGGAAATGTCCTTTTTAAAAATTAATTAACCCCCTAAATTCATGAGCTTGCTACAAATATTTCCTACTCCGTGGAATACAAGGCTCCTGGAGAAGCTCTTCCCCTTTCTATTTCTGGAATCTTCTTTTGTTCATCCATGCTAATAATAGTGACAGAGCACGGGGGTTATTTATAGCAGCACGGCTCTGTGAGCACTATATTCATTTATATTTCCTGTGTTTATTGTTACCTTACCTTTCTGGTAATTAAAAGTGCCCTCCAAGACTGTATTTAGTAACAAATCACCTGTAAATAGCTTTTCTTTTAATATATGAAAGCTTATATTTAGACTCAATAAAATATTTTACTCCCATTTCCTATTAACTAAAAACAGATTTCAATGGTGGTGGGGGGAGGGGTGTGTTTTCTTTTAAAATTTTATATGAAATGTTATTATTTGACCTTTAAACATTTTGATTAAAAGAACCTCACTTTATGTGGTAGCTCATGTATCCTCAAATCATTCAAATTTTGTCTTGATACTGAAACAAAGTTGCTATTATGACTAACCCATAAAGACTTTAGTAATAAACAGACTATCATTTAAAAACATATCTGATTACCATGTAGTATGACAAAAAATATAATATTAAAAAATGCCTCATCTTCTCCCCCGCTTGCCCCCAAACTGCTTGCTGGAATACAGTCCCTATAAATGGTCCCATCTAGGGATTCCCTATGGGTTTTCTGGTATAAAAAGCACCCAGAATCAGGAAGATCAATTTTGTTAGATTTACTTCTAATATTTCTTTACCTTGATTTTAAAAAAATTTCCATTTTATATTGGAGCATGGTTGATTGACAGTGTTATGTTGGTTTTAGGCATACAGCAAAGTGATTCAGTTATACATATACATTTATCCATTCTTTCTGAAATTATTTTCCCAGTCACTATCTTGATTTTTGATGAGTTAGAGCCTATCCCTTTATGAGTATTTCCTTGGAAAGACAGTCATAGGAAAGATGAATCAATTTCTTCCTCATATCTAAGACAACATATAGGTATATTCTGTCAACCTGAACCAGCGTCCCATGTCCATGGGGTCCTTTATAACACAGCATAGACTGTTTTAATCCCAAAGTCAAAGTCAGGATAGTCTGGGTACATGTATTTTTAAACTGAGCGACTCTCAAAACATTCAGAAAAAAAAATCTGCTAAATACTGTGCCTGGCTCTGTCTAGGGGTAGGCGAGATGCTGAGTCACAGTAAATCCTGTGCCTGGCTCTGTCTAGGGGCAGGTGAGGTGCTGAGTCACAGTAGATCCTGTGCCTTGCTCTGTCTAGGGGCAGGTGAGGTGCTGAGTCACAGAAGTGTACCAGCTTCTGTGGTCTTCCTTAATATCAGATCTGCTTTCCATCAGAGTCTTAAATCCATGAGAATGGAGACAATTAAGGTGGTTTTTTAAAAAACTGAAAATAGTATATTTCTCAAAAACTAAAAATATAACTACGATCTGACGCAGAAATCCCACTCTGGGTATATTTCTGAAAACAAACAAACAAACAAACACACACCAGTAATCTGAAATAATACATATATCTCAGTGTTCATAGCAGCATTATTTACAACAGCTAAGACAGAAACAACCTCAGTGTTCATCAACAGATGATGGACAAAGAAGATGTGGCATGCACACACACACCCCCCCACACCACATACAACATGCGTGTATACAACACGTGTGCACACACAACACGTGCACACACAATGCACGCAACACACACATATAACACACGCATGCACACGCACACACATGCACACACATCACAACACAGAGATAACACAAACGCACACACAACATGCACGCACAAACACAACACATGCACACACACAACACACATAACATGTGCACACACAACACGCGCACACATAACACACGCACGCATGCACACACACCACACACGCACAGTGGAGTACTGCTCAGTCATAAAAAAGAATGAAAATGTCGCCATCTGCAGCAACGTGGACAGACTTGGAGAGCACTAGGCTGAGTGAAGCAGGTCAGACAGAGAAAGACTGACACTCATGACAGGGCATATATGGGCCTAAAAATCCACCAGTCCAGCAAATTAACCAGAAAGGCAGAAGCACAGCTCTAGCGAGCACACTAGTGGCCACCAGTTTGGGGAGGGGGTGATACAGAGGTGAGAACAAAGGGTTGCTCTGAAACTCCATGAAATCGTGTCTGCGAAGCTTTTGAAACCTGCAAAAGGACCGCAGAGTAGAAAGAATCATTTATTCAACATAAAGGTGAACTAGGGGATTCCCTGGTGGCTCGGTGGTAAAGCGTCTGCAAACTCCCGAGCCCACGCACCCTACAGCCGCTGCTAGGGAACGAGAGAAGCCCGCACGGCCAAAGATACACAATAAAATCGCCAATAAACACACACCAACAGAATCATCTTAAAAAAGAAGTCATTTTTAAAAGTGAAGCAATGTTACAAGGGGGAAAAAAAAGAAAATGGTCTATTTAGTGAAACGACCAGAGATGGTTAAAGGACTCGATCTTTCTCTTTCAATAATAGATATATTTTTTACTTCTCTGCTCTCAAACTGATCAGACTAAGCGAGTCAGGAAAAGTGGGCACAATTACGTAAACATTTACTCACCAATCTCAATATGGAGTAATTTAACAACTGGCTTTGCCCAACACTCAAATATAAAGGGACAACAGATTTCGGACACCTGCTGTTTCAAGCACCCTTTCTGCATGTTTTTACCTAGTGTTTTACTCTGATAAAGTTAAAGCTAAATAGATACTCCTTATCTCAGAGACCTTTGTAAAATGTTACATCCGAGCAGCAAAGTGCTTTTGAACCTAAGCTAATTATTCATATAGTGGGGTTTTTTCCACCTCCTGAAGTAAAGTGCTGCTGCTGCTAAGTCGTTTCAGTTGTGTCTGACTCTGTGCGACCCCACCAGGCTCCGCCGTCCCTGGGATTCTCCAGGCAAGAACACTGGAGTGGGTTGCCATTTCCTTCTCCAGTGCATGAAAGTGAAAAGTGAAAGTGAAGTCGCTCAGTCGCGTCCGACTTTTAGCGACCCCATGGACTGCAGCCCACCAGGCTCTTCCGTCCATGGGATTTTCCAGACAAGAGTGCTGGAGTGGGGTGCATTAGGGCTCAAAACCATGGAAAACCTTACTGCTAAAATTCTACTTTGTGGATCCAAGCTCCTGTCTGTGAAAGTGTTCAGTGTGGCGCATGTGATTTAGAAACCAAAGAATATTAGTCTAAATGGTTCTAAAAATGATGTGACTGATGTCTAATTTCTCACCAGGCAGCCATCTGGGTGAATTGTTCCTAACCAAAGAAGAAAACAGCTCAAAAAGAAAAAAAAAAAAACAACCTCATAAAAGGATAGGAATCTGGAAAAGTAGGTAGTTTGTTACCATTTCACGTAATAAACTCATCTTAGTAAGAATCTACTGTATAACACAGGAAACTCTGCTCAATACTCTGCAGTAACCTATATGGGAAAAGAATCTAGATGTGGACGTGTGTATATGCACAACCGATTCACTCTGCTGTACGCTTGAAATACAACACTGCAAATCAACGATGCTCCAATAATTTTTAAAACTAAATTCATCCTCACTCTTTTGTTTCAAAAGGATGCCAACGAGTTTCTCCTCTGCCTTACAAATTCTTCCAGGGTTCTCCCATTTACTATCATCACCGCTCTGTTTATATGTCACAAGGGAGGGCGTGTTCCAGCAGAGTGAGGGCAGCAACCTGAATCAGCTCTAATCCAGACCCACGGACACATTCAATTTCTAGATCAGACTTTCTGTCAAATGTTACCATGCAGAAACAGTCCATGAAGTCTCCTGATTGATCGTTTTAGCAATAAGACATTCTTATAGTTTATTCAGATATAAAGTCCACAAGACACTCCAAAATATGACTTGGCTCAGTGTTTGCTGGACTCCCCTCACTCCCTTAGTTACTCCTCAAAACAAAAGTTCACAGCAAATAAATGCAAAGGGACCCACCCACTCAACCAACACATACTTCTTTGGTTCCCTGTACAGTAAATTATTTCAGTTTTACCAGTGGATTTAGTTGACATACCAAATTCTCTAAGATACTTGAAGTGTATATTGCGATGATTTGATACATCTATATCTTGGGTTTTTTTTAATTGGAGTATAGTTGATTTACAATGCTGTGCTGGTTTCTGCTTGCAGCCAAGTGATTCAGTTAAATATGCACATATTTCCGCTTTCCTTTAGATTCTTTTCCCATGCAGATCACCAGAGTGTTGAGTCGAGGTCCCCGTGCTGTACAATAGGTTCTTAGTTACCTATTTCATATACAGGGGTGTATACGTCAATCCCAATCTCCCCCTTACGTTTTGGGAGGATTCCTCCATTTAGCTAATTAGCATCCATCACCTCGTTTCTTTCTTCATTTTTGTTTTGGTGAGGACATTTAAGTTCTTTTGCACAACTTACATAGCCCTACCACGTCACAGACAAAAACCACTTGAGAAATTCACTTCAGTGTTTTAAAGCAGTATTAGAAGTGAGAAAAATTCACTTTTTAAAAACTTCTCAAAACATTTTTAATTTATTTTGGAACATTAAGCTCTCAAGAGTAAACTCTTCACCAGAACGTTCTCCAAGACTCCATTTGAAAGCCAATGAGAATCCAGCTGAGAGGTAACCACTCACGGACACAGGCATCGACCCAGTGAGTCTCTCTCCGAGCTCCTCCTGGTGAATCCCTGCAGAATTCCAGTCTTTGCACTCGGATGTTTTCAGTTCAGTTCCGTCGCTCAGTCGTGTCCGACTCTTTGCGACCCCATGAATCACAGCACACCAGGCCTCCCTGTCCATCACCAACTCCCGGAGATCACTCAAACTCACGTCCATCGAGTTGGTGATGCCATCCAGCCATCTCATCCTCTCTTGTCCCCTTTCTCCTCCCGCCCCCAATCCCTCCCAGCATCAGAGTCTTCGCATGAGGTGGCCAAAGTACTGGAGTTTCAGCTTTAGCATCAGTCCTTCCAAAGAACACCCAGGACTGATCTCCTTTAGGATGGACTGGCTGGATCTCCTTGCAGTCCAAGGGACTCTCAAGAGTCTTCTCCAACACCACAGTTCAAAAGCATCAGTTCTTCGGTGCTCAGCCTTCTTCACAGTCTTGCTCTCCCATCCACACGTGACCACTGGTTAGGACTCTGGGTAAATACGGACTTCCCTGGCAGTCCAGTGGTTAAGGCCTGTGATCCCAAAACACGGGGAGTGGGTTCTGTCCCTGGTTAGGGAACTGGAACCCACAGCTGCATGGCAGGGCCAAGAAACAAAACAATTTAAAAAACAAAAAAAATTTTTAAAGACTGGGCAGATAAAATCGAAGAGAAAATGTATGACTCTTCAATAGTTGACTGCGCTATTCCTCTTAAGAATAGAAAAATTGAATTTCCACAGTATGAGGCTCTTCACACTTTTATATCCTGCTTCACCACTCACCATAGGAAACTCTTCACCCTTTTCAGCAGGTGACTATGACACCTCCATGGACACATAGTATGCCTGTTGTTGGAGGGCGCGAATTCTTTACGAATGCTTCAGCAAAACTGACATAAAACTTATGGCCCTTTCTATTTAAATTGGTCGGATATGTGCGTGAGACACGTCTTAGGGCAAGGAGAGTGGAGCTGTGGAAACAGGAAGATGCGTGAGAGCGGCCGGCCGGTGAGTCCAGTGAGGAGGTGGGCCAGCGGGAGAGCACGCAAGGCTCTCATGCTGACAGAGCAGCTACGACCTGAATCCACAGGCGGGACCACCCTCGTCCTCCCATGCCCAGCGAGGCGTCTCTCTTGGGAAGAAAACTCAGTACCGGTGTCTGGGCTTCTTATCTGTGTTATTCAGTGTGGATCGTATTGTTGTCCAGTCCCTCAGTCTTAACTCTTTGTGACCCCATGGACGGCAGCACGCCAGGCTTCCGTGTCCTTCACTGAGTTTGCTCAAACCCATATCCATTGAGTCAGTGATGCCATCCAACCATCTCATCCTCTGTGGCCCCCTTCTGCTGCCCTCAACCTTTCCCAGCATCAGGGTCTTTTCCAATGAGTTGGCTCTTTGAATCAGGTGGCCACAGTATTGGAGCTTCAGCATTAGTCCTTCCAATGAATATTCACAGTTGATTCAACGTGGGTGATCTACACTTAAATCCTATTTGACTACTGTGTAGATTTTTAGCTTTATCCCCACCTTCTTCCTACCCCAGTGACCTCCCATGCAGGAAATTCCTAACCGGAATAGAAATCAGCTCTTTCTTGAAATGAATGAGCTTAAGCTTCAGAAACCTTCCCAACTGCAGAGATACTAGACAAAATAAATATCAAGATGCTTTTCAATGTCAAGAAGCAAAGCGTGCAAGGTACACGCAGTCCTTTCGGAGTATCAGGGGATGTAAGAATTATAATACATGGAACACTCATCCCTGTAGGCAAGGTATGATCCTGGAATGTCAGGCATACTCATGTCCGACTCTCTGCAAGCCTACAGACCGTAGCCCGCCAGGCTCCTCTGACCATGGGATTCTCCAGGCAAGAATACTGGAATGGGTTGCTGTACCCTCCACCAGGGGAGCTTCCTGACACAGGGATCAAACCCACACGTCTTACATTTCCTGCCTTGGCAGGTGGGTTCTTCACCACTAGTGCCACCTGGGAAGCCCCTGGAATATTAATGCCCATCTGAACCTGAGTGAACTCCGGGAGCTGGTGATGGACAGGGAGGCCTGGCGTGCTGCGATTCACGGGGTCACAAAGAGTCGGACACGACTGAGCGACTGAACTGAACTGATAATTTTGTAGATAAATCCCTGGATTTGTTTTATAACCCAAACCTGGCCTGCACTGTGGGGAGAGAAGTGTTGGAGAGACTGTCGCTTGGATTATCTCTGTTGCTACAGAAAAGAAAGTGAAAAGTCCTTAGAAAAGCAACAGAGACAATGAAAGGATTGGAGATAAAGCTTCAGTAGAATATTTAAAATACCCAGCAATTTTCTCCTCATAAAAAAGACAAGGCTGTGGAGGAAAACAAAGGTGGGTCCATGTCAAGGAGGTGACTCAAACTCAGGGGTCAGATTCTTCCAGACAATCTGAAAGGTCTGATGGTCCAAAGCTCCCTCTGCCTTCTCGGAAGGGGAGTCACGTTGGCCTCAGCCATTCATCAAACGTGCCACTCCGACTGAATCTGCCACCTGGTCAGTTTCTGTTGGCAGAGGGGTTTGGTCTTAACCAGACTCCTATCTTAATTACTGAAATACGTTTGGATCCCTTAAGGAGAGAATACTGGTAAGTTCTCATGTAGGTTCAACTCAGGAAGAGATTAGAACCAAGCCAGGGGTGCCCTCCTGTTTTGATCTCACCGACAGGCTGGTGACACTTGTGTGGGATGAAGGGTCTAAGCTGCAAATCAAAGAGCATCTTGACTGCTGCGGAACTGAGGCTGACTGCACGGGGCGTCAAGATCCGGGTCTCTGGGAAGAACCTGGCTTCTTGTCTGCAGGGGATGTTGTAGCTACAGAACCTCGGAGGATCCCCAAGGCAGCATCTAAGGACCAGTCCCGGCATCTCTATCTCCCTGTGCCAGGAGCATCTCAGGCGCTCTGCAGGCCCTGCTCCCAGAGATGCCAGTTTCCCTTCCTTCTCCACAACGGTCTCAGTGGCTCAAGCCACAAACCCAAACTGCGCTCATCTCATCTTTTTCTCCGAAAGCCCCTTTCAGCAAATCTGTCCACTTTACCTCAACCTGCGTCCAGAGTCCATCCACGCCGTCACTTTTCCCGTCCCATAGTCACACCCTGTCTAAGCCACTGGCCTGTTGAGCCTCCTACGTCCCTCCTTGCTTCCTTCTGAACCACTTCCCACCTGTGGCTAGAGAGATGTTTCCTGCAATGAGAATGCAGTGAAGACGCGGCATTGTCTCAAATCCTCCTAAGAGTCCCTCTCCCAAACCGTGCAAAATCCGAGCCCTGTGTGGGCTGGGCCTTGCCAAACTCGTTGACTCTCTGCATTTTGGCTTTCTTGATATTTCTAGAAAATACTGAGCTAGTTTCCACCCCGGAGCCTCTGCACTAGCTGTCCCTGCGTCTGGACTGTGTCTCCGAGCTTAGCAAGCCTGGTTCTTTCCTGCCGCTTAGGTTTCAGCTCAAGTGTCTGCTCCTCACGCTGGCTTCCTCTGATGCCCCGTGTTCCCTCTCTTCCTATCCTGTTCACCACTGCATCCCCTGGTTTAGAATAAGGCTGGTCACTTAGTGGGTAACTTTATTTTCTGGCCTCGCCATGTGGCATGCGGGATCTTAGTTCCCTGACCAGGAACTGAATCCATACCCGCGCACTGGAGGCACGAAGTCTTAACCACTGCATCTCCAGGGAAGTCCTCTCAGCAGGCATTTAATTAACATGGACTGAATGAATGAATGATTTGAACAAATAATTTAAAAAGCTGGTATGTAATTGCTCTAGGTCCACTGGGCTAGCTGAACCCTCTCACCAACACTGTCAATATAAACTGATTTGGCGCCATTAAATCAATGACTATGAAACAAACAGCTGTAGATCTGTGTAAGGTGAAAAAGAAAAGTTTCCTGGTCAAAATACGAGTTATACGGAAGGAATTTTAAAATGTCACATGGGTTCACATGAAATAAAAACCAGAACCTCGAATATATGCATGTCACCAGTGACTGGAATTTACCTAGAAGAAAAGGCCTGTTGGAAAGAATAGCAGAAATAACAAAGTATATATAAAAGACTTTATGCCTTCTTCACAGCAACAACAACGTTTAGGCAATACATAAAAAGAGGTCACTGGAGTGCATGTCAGCTAAATCCTGGGAACACAAAGGAAAATGACACCAAAATTGAATGCAAAAAATGAAACAAAAAAAAGCTTGAATAATAAAATATTATTAAAATAAAAAATTTAAAAATGAAGCTTAAAATAAATAAAGCTTGAAAAATAAAACAGTGGTTTTGAGATATAATAAACATACGAGAAAAGTAACTCCGCCCGCCAGAAAAAGAAACAGTCGGCGTGCACGCCCAACGGCCACTGCGTACACTTCCAGTCCCTCTGGGCCACTCCTCAAGCTCCCCTGGCGGCTTCCCTTTGCCTAGGACAAGATCCACACACAGGAGCCCACATGGTGGCCCCGCTACCTGCCCGGTCACCTCCCCAATGGTCACTTCCGGCGAAAGGAGGCAGGTGCCCCCAGATTACGGGGCCCAAGCCTTGTGCTCTCCACACCAGCTCCTCTCTGCTGGAGACACCCCCCTGAGCCCCGCACTGCCACCTGCTCACTGGCTGGCATCTCCTCCTCATCCTGTAAGACCTCCCCTCCCCTGACCGGCCCTGCCCCAGCTCCACGCGGGGCTCACCCTGCATTCTAGGCAAACCTTCCTCTCTTGGTACTAGTCATCGCTGGACTACCGCCAATGGACCACTGGTTGGTGGTGGTTTAGTTGCTAAGTCATGTCTGACTCTTGTGACCCCATGGACATAGCCCACCAGGCTCCTCTGTCCATGGGATTCTCCAGGCAAGAACAGGAAGTGGCTTGCCGCTTCCTTCTCCGGGGATCCTCCTGACCCAGGGATCGAACCCTGGTCCCCTGCATTGCAGGCAGATTCTTCACCAACTGAGCCACAAGGGAAGCCCCAAACGTATCAACAGGGTGTTTCAAATTCTGGACTATATACAATTAACTGAATTATATAAACGGTACTTCATTTTCCTCATCTTTACTTTCTTCGTCCACATTATTTATAGCTAAGAATAAATAAGACTCTTGAGAGTCCCTTGGACTGCAAGGAGACCCAACCAGTCCATCCTAAAGGAGACTGATCAGTTCTGGGTGTTCTTTGGAAGGACTGATGTTGAAGCTGAAACCCAAATATCTGGCCACCTGATGTGAAGAGCTGACTCATTTGAAAAGACCCTGATGCTGGGAAAGATTGAGGGCAGGAGGAGAAGGGGACAACAGAGGATGAGATGGTCGGATGGCATCACTGATGCAATGGACATGACTTTGGGTAAACTCCGAGAGTTGGTGATGCACAGGGAGGCCTGGCGTGCTGCGGTTCATGGGGTTGCAAAGAGTCGGACACGACTGAGAGATTGAACAACTGAACTGAAGAATAAATATCTTCTAATATTCACCTCTGTCAACTGTGGTTATATGAAATTGTCCCATATATGAAATTGTCTCATGTCATTTTTTACATGAAACATTTATTTTTACACTTCAGTGACAGAATTAAACCTATGTTTTATTTATCCAAGAGTCCCCTCTTTAAGATGCATAAATTGCGCATGTACTCATTTATGCAATTTACCACCGATACTACAAACCCCTGCCGTGTTTTTCAGGGGTTGGCGTGCTGTCCGTGAGAATTCGATCGTCTCCTCAGTTTCAGGATTGTTCCAACCATCAGCGCGAGCATCGTCACACGTAGCTGCACAGGTTTCCAGAGGCAGGGTCTACTGGGGGCCCGGGTGTTGCTCCTACTTGAATTGAGTAGTGTCCCACAGGACACGGCTGGTGTCGGGGGTGGGGAGCCCACCTGTCCTGCAGCACACGCATTGATGCACAGCCAGAACTCAGTAAAGGCTGTGTGAACGAGGGCGTGAACAGTTAAGACACAAATGGATAAAACCTCAGCTCTGCCCTGATCCTAAGTCGCAGCCCATCATTTACACCAGAAGTGTTTTACCAATGGCTGGGAGTCAAGCTGGAGAAGCCAGCGGCACCCACTCCAGTGCTCTTGCCTGGAAAATCTCATGAAGAGATTTTCATGAGGAGCCTGGTGGGCTGCAGTCCATGGGGTCGCTAAGAGTCGGGCACGACTGAGTGACTTCACTTTCACTTCTCACTTTCATGCATTGGAGAAGGAAATGGCAACCTACTCCAGTGTTCTTGCCTGGAGAATCCCAGGGACAGGGGAGCTCGGTGGGCTGCCGTCTATGGGGTCGCACAGCGTCAGACACGACTGAGGTGACTTAGCAGCAGGGAGTCAAGCCTTCTTGAATTGATTAGATTCTTGAAGGATTTCCTTAGAGAGATTCACTCCTAAAGAAGAAAGACCGCTACGTCCCGGTGAACGAAAGGCAGGCACAATGTGTTCTGGCTCTTTTCAGAACCCTAACCCTCAGCTGGACCCAACCAAATCCATGACTGGAATGAAGTTATGTTTTCCAGATTGTGACATGTCATTGATAAAACCATAAAAGGAATTCTCTATGGTCAAATAAAACTCCTCTGAAAACATTCATAACCACAAATCCCAATACATGAGCGCAAATTATTAATGCTTTTAAAGCAAGTGAGACCCCACAAAAGTGAAGGTTATTGTTTCCATGCTAGATATCTGGCAGGAGTTGAACCTTACATAAATGGCAGTATTGTTGTGCCCAAGCATCTTCCCTCCTTCATTTGCTTGCCAAACAGATCCAGAATTTTTTTTTTCCTCCGAAACTGGAGCAAGAATCAATTAAAATGTATAATAATGTGTTAACTAGCTAATACAGCAATTAACGCTAAGGGGCATTTCAAGCCCTGGGTTTTTAGCAACAGCCCTGTTCTTTCATTCCCTCTGTCAGATCTGTAATTGAAAGAATACCGTGAGAGAAGCCTTTCATCGGCTCCAAGAGTTACATTTCCTGCTTTGATAACCGTACAAGGAAATCTGAGGCCCTTCAAGCTTCCAATTACATTTGATTAGCCAGTCAGAATCATCTAACAGCTTTCATCACCCAAAGGAAAACTTTTGAAGAATTCTGTTGCCCACACTTCTGCACAAACACTAATCTATATCATTATTTTACAAGGGGAAATGTAATATTTAGTAAGTTTTTAAATTAGGCAATAAGCAGAAGCCTCTTATTCATCGTGTCTTTGGGATCAAAGAAGCACAAGGGTGGTTCTGAGTTGTGTGAGGTAAAGGATTTGTGGTTAGTTCAGAGGCAAGATACTCTGGTCAAAATGAAACAACAGTTCTTAGAATCTGCTAACATTTCAGAGAGCACGTCTGAAAACAGGATACGCACTCAAAACTCTTATGATGCATACACACAAGATCTGCCCGGGAGAAGCATGGAGGACCCGAAACCTACATGTGCAGGAAATTATTTCCTACCAAATGCATGTGAGTGTGGCTGTATCAGGAGAAGGTGATGGCACCCCACTACACTACTCTTGCCTGGAAAATCCCATGGACAGAAGAGCCTGGTAGGCTGTGGGCCATGGGGTCGCTAAAAGTTGGGCATGACTGAGTGACTTCACTTTCACTTTTCACTTTCACGCATTGGAGAAGGAAATGGCAACCCACTCCAGTGTTCTTGCCTGGAGCATCCCAGGGACGGGGGAGGCTGGTGGGCTGCCGTCTATGGGGTTGCACAGAGTCGGACACGACTGAAGTGACTTAGCAGCAGCAGTGGCTGTATCAGCCACATCAGAGCCACTGCTTAAGAAGTCACTGAAAACATCCTCCTGGGAATCTTCTGATGACCAGTTAGGAATTTAATACTGCTTAAAAGTGAAGATAGGAATTGTTATCAGCTCTGCCTTGACCCACCCCCATGCCCCTCCCCATCTTGAGTGTATCCCTGCAAAACAGACCTGATGTCTTCTGTGTTTCATCCTCCATAAAAATGTGTTTTTAATTTAAGTGAAATAATTATCCTGCTCTCCCAGGTAAAGTATTCTGTAAACAGGCTATTTAGAAATGCGATCGTCATTTCACAGGAGGTGGTCCTGCTGCGTAGACTTTAAAAAGCAACACTATGAGGCACGGATGGAAGGCCAGCTACCTCCACGCTCCCCAAATGAATGACAGAAGGGGTTACCCGCTGCCTCTGCAACCCTCGTCTTGTGCAATAAAAGACAGACTTCAGACCTGTTGCCCAATTAGTCCATCCGCTGCATCAAGAGAAGGCGTTCTTACAGCGTCAGAAATCGGATCACGGTTGGTTGCAAGGTTAATCCTTAATGTTACGTAATCCCGGGGACATTTCTAAATATCCAGGATAATGTGGCGCTCTTTTAGTCCTCACGGAGAAATGGAGAGCAGCAGGGCCCTACCGTCCTGTTCCCTGCAGATCTGTACAATTTCTCTTCCAAGTGTTTGGCTGTTCCTTCCAAGGGTGCTGGATGCGAATAACCGAGGCTTGGTCCTGGGAGGTCGGAAACATGGCATTTGAAATTGATTTCCAGGGGGCTTCCCTGGAGGTTCGGTGGTTAAGAATCGCTTCACAACGCAGGGCACATGGGTTTGATCCCTGGTTGAGGACTAAAAACTCACATGGTTTGGAGCAACGAAGCCTGGAACCGCAACTAGAGAATCTGTGCACCGCAAGGAAGACCCCGCATGCCGCAGAGAAGTTCCCATGTGGCGCAGCTAAGACCCCACGCAGCCAAGTAAACATTTTTTAAAAAGAAAGAGAAAGATTTCCATGGAGGAAGTAGGAAGGCAGTGACACACGGGCGGCCGGCCCTTTGCGGGACTGTGCGGAGGTGTCGCTTACACAGTGTAGCTGGGCGTTACAGGGGTCCCCACACCCCCCGGTCAGTCTCTTGTGCCCTGGCCCTGGAGGCTGACCTGCTTCTGCAACAGGAAATCCCACTGTGTGGAGTCCCCTCGCCCGGAGACAAGGCCACCCAGACGTTCCACCGACTACCCGCGAGCGCTGCCCACTCCTGGGTTCACCGACCTGACCGTTTCTCACGTCTTCTCCATCTGCCCTCAGACCTCCAGGGTGTGGGGGCCCTCCTGGCCCACCAAGTCCCATCTGCAGGGAAATACAGACGCAGCCCTGGACAGGGCGGGCTCCCAGGACCCACAACACTGCAGGCGCCTGTGGGGAGCTGAGAGACCCCGGGGGAAGGAGGAGAAGCCACGTGAGTGAGCAAAGAGAAAGGAGGTCAGGGCAGATAGAAAGGAGAGACGGAGGCGAAGGAAAGGGGAGAAAACCAAGAAGACGATACAGCAGGTCAGAGTGTCTCCAGAGACACTCTGGGGCCCCGTGCACAGGAGGCCCGAGCTTCGCCTGGTGCGTGGCGAAGGCAGCCCCACAGAGGAAGCAGGTGTTAAGCATCAGGTATTTAAGAAAGACCGAGGGCTGGCGGAGGGACGCTGCGGACCGCGCTGTGCTCGAGGGCAGGCGGCATTCTCGGGTTAGAGATGAATGTCTTTAACGTGAACAACGGCACAAACGTGCAATTTCCATGCGGCCATTCTGCAAATGGATGTGGAGCCCGCAGAGATTTGTATGATCGACTTCCCGAGCTGCGGAGAATAAGTCAGAGCAAGTCATCCTTCACTTGCCCTGGAAAATAGAAAGCCCTATTTTACCTCACAGGTTCAGAGGGCAAAGTCCTTCAAAAGTGTGTTAAGGAGTGTCACGCGTGAGTCATGTTTGTGGCACTGTCACCCACTACCACACTTGGTGTGACGGCGGACACCATTGGCAGACTGCGTCCCGGGGCTTGCAGACTCGGGGAGCTCCCCTCCCCGAGACTGAGGACCAGACGCTCTGGGCTTTCTGTAAGGTCTGTGAGCAGCCTGTGTGTCCTGCTCAGCAGACGTGTGCAGGCCTTGGACCGACCAGGGACCCAGGGGAGTCTCAGCAAACAGGTGTGGACCAGCTTCCAAGCAGACAGGCTGACACTCTGGCCTCTACTGGCCACGCGGTCGGAACCAGAGCTGGGCACTCGGGGTGGGCTTCGGGGTGGGAAAGCCTGCCCAGCATCCCCAAGAGGGGAGCACCACCCCCTTGCTGACCCTCCAGTTACACACGCTTTTACAGATTAAGGTTTAGAAGCTTTGGAGTCTGCAACCAATGGCAAACTCCTTTTCTCCGGTTCTGTATTCCAGCCCTACAAGGTCACCACCAATTAAAAAAAGAAAGAATTTACATGTTCTTGGGTCATTTTAAGAAATGGCTCTCTGCAGGTGAAGAAGAATACAGGTCCTTTAAGACCCATTGTAAAGTGGTACTCAGATGGCCGTAGTTTACAAAAGACCGCCATATGCATTTTTGGTTTCAAAGACATCATTAGTACTTAATAGCCGCGTAACTTGGGGCAAATCAGTGGAAGTGTTTAGGTCTCAGAACCTCAGCTGCACACTGGGCACAAACATGCTCACTGCCCAGGAAGTAATGAGTATTAAATGAGATAGAATGCTGGTAAAGCGATTGACAATCGTCTGACTCAGTAAGTAGCAGCTACTATTATCACCTATCGTCCAAACAAAGTATTTTCTGTTGACCTTGAGTCTTCCCTAAGCTCTCTCCTATTAACGTAACTCCAAGCCCTGGGGGCAGGTTACCTACTGAGCTTCCCGCCCACCCCTCCAGCTTTTGTGTTTCTTCCTCCATCTCTCTCATGCCTGCTTCCCACCCCACTCCCCAAAGTGCCTCGGTTAATTTTGCCAGTGACAGATTATTTGACTAAAAAACAATTTGGGGGTTTAAAGACCTAGTTCGCAAAACTACAATGAGGTAAGACCTGACACCAGTCAGAACGGCCGTTCTTAGAGAGTCTACAGATAAGAAGCGCTGGAGAGGGTGTGCAGAAAAGGGGACCTTCCTACATCATCGCTGGTGCTAATGTAAACTGGCATAGCCACTGTGGAGACCAGTATAGAGGTTCCTTTAAACACTAAAAACAAAGCTGCCTGCAATCCCACTCCTGGGCGTATGTTCAGACAAAACTGTAATTCAAGAAATGCATGTACCCCTACATTCACAGCAGCACTATTTAAAACAGCCAAGACATGGACACAACCTAGACGCACATTTACAGAAGAATGGGCACAGACATGGGCCATGCAGACAGTGCGGTGCCAGTCAGCTGCGAAAAAGAATGAAATCATGCCATCTGCAGCAGCATGGAGGACCCAGAGCTTACCATGTGACGTCACGGAGGTGTGGAGGCTAACACTCACACGGATGAGGCAAACTCGCAGACGCACAGGACGGACCCGTGGGTTCCTGGGCGGGGGCTGGGGGTGGGGATTCGCAGGAGCAAACTGTCATACACAGGCTGGACAAACAGGGTCCTGCTGTACAGGACAGGGCACTGTATTCACTGCCCCGTGACATCCAAAATAGAAAAGAATATGAGAAACAATAGATTCGTGTATGACGGAGCCACCCTGCTGTTGGAACACAACGCTGTCCATCAATTATACGGGAACAGAAGAAACTTCAAAAAATTATAAAATAAAAACCTAGCTAGCAAACTTTTATTAATCAGTTAACTCTGTGTCTCTCTGGATCCAGAAGGGATGGTCGGGCGTGTCCTCTGGAATGACCACTTTACGTGACAGCAAGGGTCCAGGGCTTCCCCTCCTGGGCAAGAGGCGACCTTGTCCCGCCCTCCCTCCCCAGGAGGGAAAGAGCGGAGCGGACCGGCGCCTGAGGAGGGCATCCAGACCTACAGCAGGCAGAGCGAGCACCCGATCAAAGGGGGGTCTTCCCTCCAGCCTCTGACCCAAAGGGGCGTCTTCCCTCCACCCTCTGACCGTGAGCAGAGCAAGGGAGATGTCTGTTTTCCACCCACCTTCACCGTGCATTCCTGACGCCTGACCGCGAGCCAGCCAGTTAAACACGGCGCCCCTGGTGTGGCGGGCCTCTCCCACGCTCCCCACCGTCCCGGTAGGTAACACACAGATTAACAGGAACAGGAAGCGCGTCGGGTATGTGAACAAGCAAAGCCAGCACGAAGCCACGCTCATCGCTCCCAGCCCATCCCCTGGCGTCCACCCGACTGCACAGTAACTGCCCGCGTCTGGTCCCACGGAAACCCAGAGTCTAACCTAGCCCGCAGCCTGCAGATGCCTCCTCACTGAGTAAAGCAAACGGGATACTTCTAAGGGCTTCCCTGGTGGTTCCACGGTAAAGAATCCACTGCAGTGCAGGAGACGCAAGTTCGATCCCTGGGTCGGGAAGATTCGCTGGAGGGGAAATGGCAACCCACTCCAACATTCTTGCCTGGGGAATCCCACGGACAGAGGAGCCTGGTAGGCTATAGTCCACAGGGTTGAAATAGCGTCCAACCTGACTTAGCGACTTAACAACAACGATACTTTAAAAGGAACTGAGAGAGTGGAGGACCTAGCACTCCTCAGTCAGGGGGTCATTTCTGCCAAAGAACAACACCTCCACCTTAAACAGGTATTGATTGATGGGGGAGAGCTGATTCACCCCGCACTGACCAAGAAGACTTCAACGGCTACGGGAAGATCCCTCAGTCAGTAAGCGACACGGGTGCAGGAGCACACAATCCTGGACAAGCGTGGAGAGCCAGAAAGACCCACATCTCAGCACCAGCAACCAGCCCAGAGGCTCTGTGTCAGCTCTGCCCGGAGGAGCCACAGAAGCAGACGTCTGATGCCGAAGAGCCCCGAGTCACAGAGTCAGACCTGCAGCTTCCAACCTTCCCTCCAAACTCACAGGCAGCAGAAAACTTCCATGCCCACCCCCAGTGGAAGAAAAGCCAGTTTTCCGGTTTCCTTGTAAACCTACGAAGGTCCATTTATTTCCTTCTGATCCCTTTTTGAGAAATAGGTTTCATGGTCAGAGATGTTTTTATTTGCCTTCGAATAGCAATACTTCTCTCCTCTTTATGGGAAATCACATTAAATGCTGATCAACTGCTTCCAGGAGGAACTACTTTGCATCCAAAGAAATGAAAACACAGGCAAGTAAAGTGACAGACGATAATTCTAGACGATGATCCTGAAAGCTCAGGCAGAGGCGAAAGGGAGCAGCAGGTGTGTGTACACTCAGCTGTGTCTGACTCTCTGTGACCCCATGGACTGCAGCCCACCAGGCTCCTCTGCCCATGGACATCTCGAGGCTAGAATGCTGGAGTGGGTTGCCATTTCTTTCTCCAGGTAATCTTCCCGACCCAGGGACTGAACTCGAATCTTCTGTTGCGTCTCTGTATTGGCAGGTGGATCCTTCACCACTGAGCCACCTGGGAGGCATTAAAGAGAGCAGGATGGCAGATACGGCAGGTAAACACACACACACAGCAAAGAACGGCTAAGCAAGTCTGCTAAAGCACACGGCTTCAAACTGGGGCCGATCCAGCAAACCGCAAACTGCAGGCCTGTGTTGGTTGGGAGAAGTCAACTGAGGCTTGGGAAAAGGGATCTAGGGTGTTAACGATAAATAAATTAAAACTCTGCTCAAAAAGCATCCGCACCAGAGCAGAGAAAAAAGGGCGGCTGGCTTTCGAGAAAACTGGCTTCTGCGTGGCTGAATTCCTTTGGCACAAACTCCCTGAGCCTCTGAGCCCTATTTTCCACAGAAACACTAGTTATGCGTTTCAGTCAGGATTAATTTAGACTTTTTTTTTATTCCTCCATGTACAAGAATCATTCACGGAGGGGAAGTTCTTCTCCATCTATTCCCAGAATCCTCGGAAGACATCTGGTCTCATTAGACGATCAAACAGACCTGCAGACTCGTTAGTTGCTCAACAAAGTGGGAATCACTTGCCCGCTGCTCTTGTTTGTGAGATACTCAAGACACAGATGAGAGAAAATGAGCGAAGGAAAAAGAGCACCATCGTCTTGACTCGCGACAATAGCACTTTCTGGGACGTTGGGAGAGGGGGGTCTGGAATTCATTCTTGATTTCCAAAAATACAAGTTAAAGTCAAGAACAGAGGCCACCATAAGACAGATGGAGCTTAAAGATTCGAAGGTATACTGAATGCATGCCTTGACCCCAGAAATGCTGCCAGGCTGGGGTAATTCAGGGCCATCTACCACCTGGTTACAACCCTAAGCTCCCTTCCTGACTTTCCACAAACACACAGAAAGGAGCCCAGGCTGATGCACCCGGCACCCAGCCGGACCCAGGACGTAACTTCCTTTATCTACTTTACAGCAGGGCAGAGCCCCACGTGGCCGCCTGTCCTCCCGAGGGCGGTGGGCAGAGGGGAGGCACTCAGAGGGGTCTGGACCCTCCTACAGGGCTCAGGAGTGCTGGCGGGAAGACGCACTTCACTCACTGAGGCCCCCGTAGCCTGCGAGAATTGCAGCTGCTTTCTAAAGTGACGCCCTCCCTCCTGGGGACGGGTCTGGGCTCAGAGAAAATCCATCTCGCTGATTATCCGTGATGTAGTATTGGGTAGTAGTGATGGGCTTCAGATAACCAGGAGGTCTGCCGTAGCTTCCCTGGGAAAGGCGTGGATTTCTGGAGTCAAAGGTTACAGGGCTTGTGTGTGTGTGTGTGCATGTGTGTGTGTGCGCGCGCGTATGTGTGTGTGTGTGTGTGTGCGTGTGTGTGTGTGTGTGTGTGTGTCCTGGCGGGGGGCGGGGCTGAGAAGCACAGCTTCTTGTAACCTGAATGGCCAGCCCCCCAGTTCTTCCATGCGGTAGACAGCTGTATAATCTCAGACAGGCCACAGGCCCCCTGCCTCAGCTTCTCCACACGTAAACAGGGGGGCTACAATCCAAGGACCCCCACCATCTCGTCCCGTTCTGGAAAGCCTGTGGTGTCCAGGCCACGAGGATTGCTGGACACACCAGTGCTGGCTGGACAGCTACCCTGGCTAGTTCACCTTTCCCATGCCACGACTTTGGACGGAAATCAGAACTGCCCCTCATATAGGAAACAAACCAGCTCACTTAGGTGTACTCTCTCTTCCCCGGTCATCACCTAGCTCTGAAATTGCACGGTTTCTATATTGTATTTTTTTATTTTTGCAGTTTATGGACTGTTTTTCAAGATGCACGTATGGGAGTTAAAATTTCCTCTTTCCCATTCCAATATTTTGAATGGGAACCAGAATATCATTTCTTTTTCTTTTTTTGCATCGTGTAACTAAAAAACCCACCAGCTTTCCTCTGGCCCTTTTGATCCCTTAGACAGTAAACCAGTGAAACCTGCATTCCCCTCTTCTCCATGCAGAGAGTGTGACGTGTCCTGTGAGAGTGAGCAAGAGGTCGTTTGCAAACTTGCCCGGTTATCTTATTACTTCTCCTGCAGCAAGCGTGTGCGCTTTTCCGGGGTTGTGGAGCTATAAGCAATCTGCTCTATAAGCACACCGCCTGATGGGTAACTTACGGTGAAGTTAACAAGAGAAAGACAAATGTGAAAAAGGGGCCGTGCATCTAAATCATCCCAAACGCTATTTTAAAATCACAAGGTTTGCAGGAAGATAGGCGGGGGATCTGGCTGCAGGTTTCCAGGGGGCCCTGGAGGCCAGGCTGGGGTGAGGGGGGTGGTGGGGGGAGGCCTCGTGCAGGAGGTGTTCCTGGCCTGGGCTGGTGGACCACGCCCCTGGCCCAGGAGCAACCACTCCTGGACTGCTGGGCCTGCCTCCTTAGCGGGTCAGGAAATCAGCTCAGGGGGTCGTGACCAGGAATTTTTTTATTTTAAAAGTATGAAATAAATTCAACTAAAGCAAAACAGAATAGAAAATATCAGCATGAGTGGCAGGACAAAAGCACACCCTGTCTCGTGGAACTCTGGCTCAGTTGAGCGTGTGCGCAGGCGTGCGTGCGTGTGTGTGTGTGTTTGGTACACCAGGTTCCAATGTAGAATATGTTTCTTACTGCGGGCCTTAGTTCACAAGTTTGCAAGCCTCTGCCCTGGAGAAACAGTGGGCAGGGCACATTGTCTCCACGCTGGCTTCAAAAGCCTTGGTCTGGTTTCCACAAAGCGACTTTATAAACAAAGGAAAAGGAATTCTTCCGAAACAAATGGTCACCTCTCAATTCTGTATTTAAACAATCCCTAAGTTATTCTGGAATTCTACTTTTAGTCCTCTGAAAAATACTTCAAGGGTAATACCTCTTTCAAAAATATAAGTCCAAGGCCAACAGCGAAGAGGGTCTAGTTGTTTCTCTCTCCTGGGGTCACCCCCACCTTTTACAGGAGCCAGGCCAGCATTTACATCTGTTCCCTTCTCTTCTTTAAAGCATTTTCTCACAGGAGACTGATAAATGCCTTAAACAACAGTATAAAGGACTCAGATGGACATGAGTTTGGGTAAACTCCAGGAGTTGGTGATAGACAGGGAGGCCTGGCGTGCTGCGATTCATAGGGTCGCAAAGAGTCGGACATGACTGAGTGACTGAACTGAACTGAACTGAAAGGACTCAGAATGCTTTAATATGTCCCATTCCCCAAAATGTTCATATTTTAACCAAATATGAAATCTCATGCCCTAGAAAAGAATCTCATGCAATTTAACTACAGGGAAAGGAAAGGAGAAATTTGGAGAGCATGTTTTCCCAGCACTCTTAAAGTCCCACCTGAGGTCCTCTATACTCACTTCACAACTTTCTCTTTTTTCATATAAATAACACGCATGATTTCTTTCCTCATGATTTTGTGAAACGAACTTCAGCGTTGTTTTTTAAGTCAAGATATTTATGAAATTGTCTTCAACAGCAAATATTTTGTCTTATTCAACCTTGTATCCATCTTACACCCAACGTACTACCTGGCAAGTTTGAGGTCCTCAACTGGAAGTGAGTGATTACTATTATAGAATTTTACTTTTCTGTCATGCACACGGTAATTCTGCTTTCCAATGTCAAACTAAAAAGAGTACAAGTGCATTTTTTTTTCCTGAACATAAGAGTATTAAGTAAAGCCTCCACAATCTGTCATAAAACAGTAAGAACAATTTTAAAATAGCACTGATTTACTAAGTATATAATGTATGCTGGGTTCCCAGGACTAGATGCTTTGCCCATACAGTCTCGTTTATTCCTTGAAATATCTCAATATATGTGTTGTTATTCCCTACATACCTCCACCTCCCCCACAACACCACACCTGTAATTTCACAGACTAGAAAACTAAGGCTCAGAGACTGACAACCTGCTCAGCACAGACAGTTACTAAGCAGCAAGGATCTAACGCCAACTGGGTCCCCTGCGAA
Organism: Capra hircus; assembly: GCF_001704415.2. Classification (NCBI taxonomy): domain Eukaryota; kingdom Metazoa; phylum Chordata; class Mammalia; order Artiodactyla; family Bovidae; genus Capra; species Capra hircus. The sequence continues at coordinate 77,439,774 of NC_030823.1, read as the reverse complement.
GGCGAGGCTTCCGTCCTCCTGCGCTTCCTAACCTGTCAGCTGCGTCGGGAACAATCATTTTCGTTTTCGTTTTCCAATCCCTTACCTGTTCTCTTAAGGGACAAAGCTGCGAACCCCAGATCACCATCAGGAAAGCGCTGCTTGTTGTTGATGATAAGCACCTGATGACCCCAGGGTGGTTCCACGCCAGAGGGTCTGGTCTGGCAGCCAACAGGGCACCTTGCTCACTCCTGGTGTGAACCCCACCACTGGCCTTCTGCACACACAGGACAGGCGCTCCAGGAGCAGGGCTGGACCCGATGGCGGCCCAGTGACTCCCCTGGGCCCATTCAGATAACTCTTCCGTTTCAGATCACGGTGCCGAGAGAAGGCGGCCATGGAAAGCCGAGCTTTCCATCTGCACATGGTTTCCACACTCCAGCCCATCCACACGCACACAGCTTTAGACAGAACCTTTAAATGAAAAGTCTGCTTTGTACTGTCCTCCTTGCAGAGATTTTAAAATCTCCTCCCAAAGGCTGAAGCCACCACGGCAACAGGAAGAAATTGATTTTGTAACAGATAGACTAGAAATCAAGCCCAGAATTCAGTTCTATCTTTAACACAGAGAATGAAACCACTGACCACCAAACGCTTCTACTGGTAGTCCTGCCGTAACTCCACGGTCCCAAACTTCCTTACAACGTTCCCATATTAATTCAGTCTTCAGTTTCAGGAAATAAAATAATTATGCAGTTAAACAGAGATCCTTGTACAAACAAGGACTGTGTTTACAATGTACCAATCCATTAAAATCAACGACAGACACAGATGATGAGAACCAAGGCCCAGCCCAGCAGGCTAGCACTCACACGGGGCCCATTCCCCAGCCAAAGGCAGTGAACATCCTATTGGAATCTGCTCCGAAAACAACAGGTTTACCAACCTAATGTCAAGGCAAACAGGCAGTAAATGCCTACTTGATACGCTTAACCAGCGGTACCATTTGGATTCTTTAGCGTCTAAACACAACCAAACGTTGGCATTTTTTTCCTTCTAAATTGGCACCATTATAATGGCGCTTCTTACTTGGTAATTCCTCAAAAGTTTACTGCGTTCTGCTTCACTGTTTCACGTCGGCTTCAAAGTTTCAGCCATAAACCAAGGTAGAGGGAGTAAGGTAATAATAAGGGAAAGGGAACCGCATTTTTCCTGTTCAGGAAAAAAAACCCAACTAAGTTGACCGTGTGTGACATTAAATGCCACGCCCCTAAACGAAGAGCTGCAGGAAACACAGGCCCATAGAGGGGAGCCGCGGCAGCCCCGAAGTCAGGGTCTAAAACACCGCTTTACAAGGAGGGACAACGCGCGCGCGGCACCCAGGCCCTGCGCAGCGGGCACAGGGCCGGCGGCGCGGAGGGAAGCGGGGCCCTGCGCCCGGCGGCCGGCACGTACCTTGAGCTCCCTGAAGAAGACGCTGCTGCGTGCCCACTCCACGATGGAGAAGAGCGTCTGGTCTGCCATCTTGCACATGAGCCCGAACGTGCTGAGCCGCTCGTGCTTGCTGCGGTTGGCCTGCTCCTGCTGCAAGTAGGCCATGATCTTGGCCTGCACCTGGGGCTCGTCGGGCTCACACTTGAGCAGTTCCAGGATGAGGTGGGGGATGCTGGCCGGGGAGCTGGTCTGGTAACTATCCACGTAGGAGTAGCCCATGATGGACTCCGGGGAGCTGGTGTAGGGGTCGGGGTACTCGGACTTGATGGCGCGGCCGGGAAAGTGGCTGTAGGTCTGGTAGCCGGGCAGGCTGCCGTGAGGGGGCATGGTCATGCTGATGGGGGAGGTCACGAAGGGGCTCCGGTCGTAGTCGGTGGGAGGCAAGGCAGCGTGGTTCAGAGGTAGGCCTTTGGAGGCAGAGTGGATGTTCTGAATCGCAGAGGAGATGCTCAGCTCGGGGGGCATGGCTTGGATCACCTGAGACATGGCTTCCAGCTTCAGTCCGTTGGCCCGGATGAGGGCTTTTTTCTGCTGTTTCAGGGCCCTGTCCCTCTTGTACATGGGCCCGAACTTATTCCTTCCTCCGCGCATTCGGTCTGCCCTTACCGCTGTTGGTGTGGGCACGAAAAAACAAAGAAAAAAAGGAAGTAAGGGTATAAATAAGATGTGAATCCTGGGCACTGTCCAGATCTCTGGAGTGTTAGGCTCAAAATGGACCAGAAGTGGTCTGTGTGCGCTTATTTTCACCACAATAGCTCTCAAAGAGTCCCAGAAAAGCCATGTCCTCTTTATTTATGAATTCTTTCCTCCAAGTGTGTTTGTCATCAAAAAAATATTTCGGCTATGTGGGGACACATTAACCCTTTGGTGGGCTGAAGAGACTCCTAGTCTTTGCTACCCATGGGGGATGCTCTGTGCTGCTAAGGACGAAGATCAGATTCTGTCCTGCCAGCGAGGCTGGGCTTCTCTTTATGGAAACGCAAACTGCTCAGAGGGTGCACCCCCCCACCCCAAATCAAAGGGGCCATTACTGGATCAAATTGTGACTATTTCTCCTGAGGACAGCTTCCTCTCTCAAAGTCTTTTTGGCTAATTTGCTGCAAAATTGCTAGGTACACGCTCTTCTTGGGAAACCATCCTCACCCAGACTTGATGGGTACCCACCAGGTAGCCACCGGTTATTGTTTTCAATTAAGCAGAACTGGACCTAACTAAAGCAGATTCATTTCCGAAGCTGTCAAAACGGCCCACCATCACGATACTGGGTGGTGTCCGGGGCCCCGTCTAGCAGTGTCCGTAGTGGGTCTCTGCTGGCTCATGGTGACCAATGGCAATTAGACCAGACACAGCGACCTCTGACAGCTTGTGACATGGAGAAATTGCTGGAGGTTAAGTTCTGGAGCTTTTTATCTCAGGATTAGTACAGCATTAAAAATTTATTGTGAATGCTAGGCACCTAGAATACCACACAAGATAATAAAGAGTTTTTCATCCGGACGATCATTTATTGAATATTTGATTGTTTCATCTCACTGTGAACAAAGTATGAGCATGCACCGCAAGTGACTTCCTATTAAGAAAGCACACTTTTTAAGGTAAAGAAAGGCAGCCTTTCCCTTTTTTTAAATCAACAACATCATATGCGATCACACGTTTAATTTTTAACATTTTATCTTCTGAGCCTCATACTGTTGTAAGCATCTACCACAATGTTTTGCTGTTTGGAAAATAATAAAGTGACTGGTAATGAAAAAAGCAGTTACATCTTTTCTCAATCTCATCACACACAGTCCCCGGATAACCCATGAGGCTACTTCTATTGGGAAGGAATCTATCAGCAATTTCTGCAGAGTATTTGAAATTTGTTGAGTATTTCCATCAAGTCCGAGTGCCATGCAACAGAAAAGCGCCACAGACAGCTAGTCTGTGTCTCACCGATCAAATGGAATGGGCCCCGCGTCCGGCACATCTCCGGGCTCTGTATCCCTTCTATTACTTTATTCACAGTATATGTGATCTGTGGAAAGCCAGTAGATCCGAGACCGAAAACCAGCCAGACACCGTGACACCCATGAACCACAGGCTATTTACAGCCGTCACATATTAACTCCACTTCCTCCAGCCGCACAGCATAAGCAGATCCTGCTTCTCCGACATAGAGCTTAACGCGGCTTTGGGGGAACACTCTCTCGTTCTCGGCAAACCACTGCTGCCAACATGACACTTCATTAGTTTTCATGTTTCCTGATTCTCAAATTTTTTTTTTTTTAATTTTGCAGGCTCAGTCATCTTCTTAAAAACATGTGCTTTCCTACACAATCAAAAATGACACCCTCCATGAGAAAAATCTCTTTACAAGTAAAAGTTTTAACTCTTATTCAGGAATCATGAAACTAACAGTAACAATTAAGACAAGTTAACCTATTTAAAAAGATTAAAATCAAACTTTTTTACTAGGGCATCCTGATTTGAAACCTTTAAAGGACTTTTAAAAATATTTTGGCAGATTATTGTTACTTGTTCTCAGCTGAATCACATTGGTCTTGCTTTCATCTACCCTGTGAAATGCATCTGCTTCTCAAACTAAAAAATGAGGTGGGGAGGCGAATCGCCAACGTTAAAAAATTTTTTCCTAGTAGATTTCACCAGCCTTTAAATGAGACTCAGACTATACTGCTGACAGAACATAAAAGGACATTATTGTCAATAGTGTTAAAAGACTAGGAAAATACTGTTACCATGTTCTAAGCACAATGTTGTTTTAAATCCCATGTCCTTGGAGAATTTGAACAGGCAGCAGTCTTCAGAAAAAACTTACCTTCTAGCTTCATTCCAACACTGAGACATTTTTGAAATCGACAGTAAGGACAACGCTTTCTCTGTGTTTTGTCAATTTGGCAGTTCTGGTTTTCTATACACGTGTACCTTTTATTATTTTGGACTGTTCGCTTAAAAAAGCCCTATAAGAGAAAACAGTAAGACATCTTATAAAGCTAATACCCATCTCTTCTATTGTTTCATTTTAAGGAAATCACTAGTAAATCTTTTCATTGCACCATTTGAGTCCTTATGTGGTTCTGTGGCTTGTTCCACGTTTTAACAAGATCAACCCTTCAAAACCAGGGTAGAGATTTTTCTGACATCAGTTATATTTCACAAGAATCACATCAAATCTTGGAGAGCTTTGTCTACACACCGTCTTATCTCAACATTCAGAGGAAAATACATGCTATACTGACCAGTAATTTTTTTTTTCCTTATTAACCTTCATGTTCCAGACAAGGCACTTTTAGAGAGCTGAATTATTTTTAAGTAGTCTGATATAATTTTGGTGGCAAACTACAATAAAATATCAATAGAAAAAAATGAAAAAACACTTCAGATGTTTTATAAACGTCAGCACTAAAGAGTTAAAAGCAAAAGCATTTAAAGAATAAAATGGAAAAATGTGGAAAATGTTCATAATTCCATTGGAATACATTCAAGTTGGGGAACTGCAAAGAAAAAGGTGAAAAAAGCATGTAGAGCAGAGAACTGGGTTTTAGCAGAGTGTATGCCTTCCTTACATTTCACCCAAAAGAATTAATCAGAAATAAAATCCGTAGCTTTATAACACAGTTACTGCTTGGATGGTATATTCTTTGTTTGCCCTACTGACCACAAAGTGAAACCATCTTACTTTGTTATAAAAAAAGAGAGGAGATTTTCTTGGCAGTGGTTTAGTAATTGTACTGAGTTTTCTACTTTTAAAAATGTTGAAAAATAAGGAGTATTAAATTTACTGACAGTATATGAAAAAAGTCTGAGATAAGTCCTCACTGTATAGTTGATGTTGTTAGTAATAATACAGTATATCTCACATATTAAAAACTCTCACATTTAAATGAGTCACCATATACTTAAAACTACTCGTATTATAAACTTAAGATCTGGTTTCTTATTCTTTCTGATATAAATTCTGAAAGCCTTAAAAATTATTTTTGGAATAAATCAGGATGAAATCATGCAGTTGGGAATTTAGACTTTTATATCTGTGGATAAAAAATGTTTGGCTGTGTAGCACTGAAGTTAAAATGTATTTGGGAAATACTTTGTCATGTTGGCTCTCAAGAACAACGCTGCTTTAAATATATATAAGTCAAGCAAAATCAATATTCTGGACTGTTAGAAATAGAAGCCTTTCTACAGATACATCACTTTCCTACAATAAACTATTTTAAAGTCATGATACTGGCAAAGTTTTCTAAACAGCATAAATTTCTTTGCTTTGTGGATTAAATCAGACACATATTTCTAAGAATCATCTCACTAAGACTCACTCCTTCCCTCTCTCATTTTGAGTCCAAAAAAGACAGCCTACATTTAGCTTGAAGAAGCAGTCCAGTGGTTTATTTTGGTTTTGAACATTATATTTCTCAGGTAGCAACGTGGGAGCAAACCTTGCAGCTTTCACAGGTGAGGAGCCCATAATGGTACCCAGACACTTTATCTCCGCACACGGGACAGAGCTCTTCCAGATCTTCATCATAGGAGTAATTCACCATTTTAAACGGGGACACTGAAACAAGAAGAGGGATGCACACATCCAGTTAACTTACTAGGTAGGTTTCAATCCTGCAATAAGCTAAGCTAAGTCACTTCAGTCGCGCCCGACTCTGTGCGACCCCACAGACAGCAGCCCACCAGCCTCCCCCGTCCCTGGGATTCTCCAGGCAAGAACACTGGAGTGGGTTGCCATTTCCTGCAATAGGAAGCATTTTGGTGACTGGAGGGCAAACATCACCAGGTAAAACAGAAAATAAAAATGTCTCACAGGTGGACTGCAGAGTTATTTTTACAGTCAAAGCAAAACCTCTTTTGGCATCAATGAGTAAGCACTTTACATTATTTTAATTTAAAAATAATTCTAAATTCTTTTGTTAAACATTCTTAAGTTGACCCCTGTTGAACACAAGTCTCCTAACTGCAAAGAAAGAGATCCAGAAAAGAAACACGAACTGCATAAAGGAAGAACTTAGAATTCCTTTTAAATCGCCTTGCTGATAAGTTCCAAAACGTCACCTTTTCCTAAGGAAGAGAAAGCAGCACACAGCGTCATCCTCGCACTAGAACCGGGTTTGCCCAAAGTTCACCGAGCCTTAAGAATGTCTGGGTGAAAGCAACGCCGAACCTCCACCAGGAACTGGGAGCCCCGGACACTTTGCCAGCAGCACTGTTCAGCCACAGCCCGAGGCTCCCAGCGTGCAGAGCTGTTAGATTAGTCCAAACACCCAGTTACGGACTGGTTGCGCTTTGATCTCTGCACGTTTGAAAATCTACTGTAAAAATTACTAGAAAGAAGGGGAGGGAGCACGGACGGAAAGGGAAAGAAAAGAGAAGGGAAGCAAAAGACACACGAGAGTTCGGCTTCGTCGCGAAGCCCTGGAGCCCTTTAATGAACTTCACATGTTTCCGACCATCACTGCAAAATATAAACACCTCGAGCTCCCCTGTTAAACAGAGACCAGGCGGCAGCTTCGCGCGGCTCCCTGCAGGGATCGGGTGACCGTCCAGCTCCGGACGCAGTCCCGGGAAGGCGTCTTCGCAGCTCCAAGACCGAGAGAAACTGTGCAGGAGGGGCGGAGGCCGGGAGACCCAGGTAATACCTGATCCGGCCCCTCCCGGAGACTCGGTCCACGCCCGGGGAGCCTCGCAGCGCGGGCCGCGGGGCGGGGGAGCGGGGGTGGACGCCGAGGGCAGGTCCGCGCGGCCCGGCCGCCGCCCGAAGCCTCCGAGCACCTCCCGCGAACCCCGGGGCGCACTTGCCTCTCGCCCCTTGCTCAACTTTGGGCTACCCACAGGCGCACAAACGCCCCAGTCAAGTTTGTTTTAAGTTAATCAGTGGCATTTTCAGGGGGCGGGGCGGGGCTGGGCGGGGGCGGGGGTGTATTGAGAGCCGGCAGGAGTTTCCTCTGATTTGTTTACCGAAAAGGAAAAGGAGAAACAGGCCCCCCACCCATCCCCAAAGTGCCGGGACACTCCAGCACCACTGTGGCCTCCTGGCCAAAGAGTTCTGATTTTTTTTTGTTTAATACAGTCCTGTTTTCTTTACGGATTCTGGGGGCGTCTGGAAAGGGCCTTGGGGGGGGGGGTCCCTAGCCGCGCTTCTCGACTGACCCCCCTACCGGCAGCCTCTCTCGAGACCTGGAGTCCTGGGCTGGGGCGTAGATCGGGATGAGTTACCCGAGTTTGGGGAAGGGGGATCCCAGGAAAAGATGAGAAAAGCCGAGGCAGGCGTCTGAGCGCCAAGAAATAGACACGCAGAGCGCAGTCCTCTCGGCGGGGCCAAGGGAGGTCCCCGCTCGCGTTTGGGGAGCCTGGGGGTTTGCCTGAGGCTGAGGAATCCAGAAGTTTGTTCCTACCCTCCGGAAAGGTCGTGACTGTTGTCTCCAGGCGTGTTTTCGGACAGGGGAAAAAGTGTGCTTGACCAAGTGTGTGCCTTTCTCCTTCCCCCTTTCCCCAGCAAAGTAAACTCTTCACTTAGCCCTCGAGAGGTGCGGAGAGGTAAGGGACCCCTGCGAACCTCGGGATCCGACATCCTAAAGACCGGGGCTGGGGACCCTCTTGGAAAATCCCAAGACCGAGGCCGCGTGGGGAGACCGACGCCGTGGTGAGACCCGGGCACCTTTCAGAGGCGCCCACGTGCTGTAGCTCGAATGAGTGAGTCTTCGGAGAATCCAACGCATCCGACAAAGAAATCTCGAGAAAGCAGAGGGGGACGCCGGCGCCTGGGACGGCAGAGGCCGCGCAGGCACGGGGACGAGTTCCCCGAACCTTCCCGGCACCTCTCCCACACCCGCCACGGTTCGGACCGCGGCGCGGCCAGGCCAGGGCGTGGGGTCCGCGTCCCCAGGGGCTCCCCTCGGGCCGCAGGCCGCGTCGCCTGGAGGAAGCCGCGCCGGGCGCTTCCCACCAGCTTTCCACCCCGGGGCTGAGCAAGGAGCCGGCGACGTCCCAGAGGCCCAGGCACCAGGGAAGGCCGGTCAGGAACGCTGGGTCCGGTCAGGAACGGCCCTCTCGAATTTTACACAGAAAATACCGCAGTGCTATCTTCCTGCCATCTGCCCCCACCCGACTTCCTGCTCCAACTTCTCCAGCGCTTCTTTTCCCGAGGCGCTCAGAATCGCGCCCGGAGAGGAGAAGCCGAAACTTTCCCTTGGACGCCAGCATCTCGCCGGCTCCGAGGGCGCCCAAGGGACAGTCCTGGGCAGTGGCGGCCGAGGGGCCCGATGCGGCGCCCCGGGGCCGCTTCCCCTGAAAAATTCCGCTTCGCGGAATCCCAGGTGCCCGGCAGGAAAGCCTCTTTGGGCCAAGCGGGTCCTCCCTGGGGCAGCCAGCCTACAGGTTAGACTCTAGGGGGCTCGGTCCCCGGGGACTTCCACGGCCCTCCCTGGAGGCTGGGCGAGACCCCAGGATCCTCTAGCCTTGACCGACCCCACCGGCGGGAACGCACGCCCACCCGCCGCCCCCTCGTCTCCAAACAGCGGGGCGACCTCAGGCCCCGGGCCCAGCGCCCCCTCCTGCACCGCCGCGGGCGCCAGCCCTGAACTCTGCTCTCGGCGCGTCCTCGGCCCTTTCAAGTTCGCTCGAGGAGATGGCAGGAAGCGCTCGGGATCACAGGCCCGCCGGCCCGCACATCCTGCGCGCTGGCGGGGGCGAGGATGGAAGGGCAGCGGAGACTTTTCCTTGCATTGTTCCCTCCCTGGCCCCGAGCAACTGCGATAAACTTCTGAAGGGCTTAACACGGCCAAGGTCTAGAATCGCTTCTTTGGAACGGGGCGAAAATACAGCCTACGGGATTTGCCATTCCGCCTCGCGCTTGTTGTCAGCAATCAAAAGCTGGGGAAACAAACGGGACTTCCAGATTCCCAGGTATCCGACCGAAGAGGCTGGAAGCTAAGCCGCCGCCCCAGCCCTGCACTCACTCCGCAGTGCCCGGCTGGAGACAACTGGTTCTTTCCAGTTCTGCCTGCCGCTTTAAGAAGTTGTTCCAGTGCCAGCCGACTCCCCGGGTGCACCGGGGCTGCAGGGTGTCCAGGCGTCCTGACACCGGTAAGCCTGCTCTTCCCGAGGTTCTGCGCTTTCTGCAGCTGACTTTCCCAGGCAGAGGGTTCTTCTGCACTCAAGAGAACTGGTTCAAGTTCCCCCGATTTGAGTGACCGGGAACCTGCTCGGGCTTCCCGAGAGAAGTTCCATTTCTTAGAAAGATCGTCGGAATAATTAGATCTCTAGACAGAGGCTGCCCCGGCTCCGGTCGCCGGAGCTCGAAGCCTCTCTTCTTAATTAGAAGCGGCCAATTAGGCATTGCTCGGAAAATCCCCGCCCCGCATTGTTCAAGAGCCATAAACTTTTATGCCTTCCCCTGGGGAGGGGGCCCGACGCCCGCGCGCCGCCCCGCAGCCCAGCAGCCCCGCGGCGGCGGGCGCCGGGCGGCCAGTCCAGCGCCCGCGCGGGGCCGGCGGCTGCAGCCCGCGGGGCGAGCCAGGGGCGGGGGAGCCACGGGAGCCGCGCGCCGCGAGCGCCTCCTTACCTTGCATGTTTTCCGGCATCTGCCCCTGGTCCCCATGCGACCGAGCCAGTCCCAGGGCTTCCGTCTCCACTTTGGGCAGCATGACAAGGCGGCCGCGGGCGGGGGCAGGGGGTCCGTGTCCGTCCGGAAGCCCTGCACCTGAACGCGGGCGGCACGGCTTCACCTCCGCCGGGAAGAAGGAGGGGGCGGCCGGCCGGCTGCTCTCTCGCTGGCGCGCTGGAGCGCGTCCCCGTCGCCTCCGGGGCTGCCGTCAGGACCCCGGAACCCCGTCCAGGCTCGCTGCTCCTCAGCCACCCCTGAACCGCGAGAAGGAAGCGGCGGGCACCGAGCGAAGACTGAGTCCGGGCGAGGGGGCCTGGCTCGGCAAGGGCGCAGCTGCCGGGGGCGCGGGGGCGCGTCCGGCCGAGCTCCGGGCGCGCAGCGGAGGCGGCGGCTGAGCTGCTGCTGCTGCTGCCGCCGCGGCTCCCGGACGGCTCGCCTCGGCGACCCGCGCCCCGCCCTCCGCTGCCCTCCGCTCGGGATCCGCAGGGTCTCCCGCTCGCGCGGTCTCTGGCCTCCGTCTCCTCTCCTCCGCCCCTCGCCCGTGTCTGCCTCCCTCCCGCTCACTCTCAGGCGTGGAGCTGGAAGTTCCAGCCTCCCTCCGCCGCCTCGTCCACTCCCGTCCGGGAGCGGTCCTCTGCAGCCCCGGGGCGGCGAGGCTGGGGGTGGGGGAGAGGGAGGGGAGGAGGACCGGTTCGGGGGAGGCCGGGATGAGGGTGAGGGCCGGGGATGGGGACGCGGGTTCCGGACTCGGGTCGGACCCCAGGCGCCAGCCAATGAGGACGAGGCCCAGGCTTCCCGGCCCCTCGCCGCCCCAACCTCTTCACCCCGCCTCGCCCCCTCCCACACCGCCCGGCCCCGGGCGGGGGATGCGCGCGCGGCGGGTCTTAGAGCGGCTGAGAGGCGACCTCTGCCTGAGCGCGGCGGCCGAGGAGAAGCTGGTTGGAGGTGTCGGCGCGAAGGGGGGAAGCCCGCGGGGGTGCGCCCACCGTGCGTGCTAGGTGAGGGGGAGTTGAACGCGTTTCAGCAAACCAGAAGAGAAAAGAAGAGCTGGTCTGCGCTCCAGGGTCTCCGGGCCCCATTCCCCTCGGCAACTAGTCCACAGCCCCCCCACCCTCCACCCCCAGAGGGGCCCAGCGGCGCGGTCCACCTGCTCAGGAGGAACAGCCGCGTCGCCGAGAGTTGGCGCAATTGCCAGCAATCCGAACGGCCCTCCCCAGCCCCCCATTCTCCTCCAGCTCCTTCGCTCACTTATAAACACCACCCGGCTCCTCGAGCCCCCAGATCAGGCTGGCGACAGACTTCCTAAAATGTTAGTGAGCCGTGTTTCCATACTGAACGCAAAGAGCAGCGCCGGCTTCCTCTTCCATCCCCAGGTCTCTGGGGTGGGACGGGCCACTTGAGGCCCAGAGGCCCAGCACTTGAAAAAAAGTTTTAAAGAACCATCTGTTATGCAAGCTCTTCCACACCAGCCCAGCCCCATCTTCAAAGTTTTCAGATCTCATCTCAACAAGATGAAAACACTCTATCCCCAGCCTCCTGACTGCTTGTGAAACGCCTCATATTCAGTATCTGCTGAGAGTCCACCCACAAGGGGGTGAATTTGAATCTCAAAGGCTCTGAATTTGTTCTATGTTAATGGCATAGAGATCACACACACAAACTGGCCAGTCCAGTATTTGATGAATTGAAAAGTACTCCAGTCACTGCCACGCAGAGTCTACACTTTTGAATGAAATGGGTTGCTCGCCACATCCCCAGGCCTGGCCATTCACGCACTGCTGCCTCTCAGAACTGACAGTACTCAGAACCCAAGTTATTCAGACCTCAGTTTTAGTAGCATCTGCAGGTTTCATGAAAACCTTTAAATCTGGTAAGAAGGCCGCCCCTTAGGTGGTAAAGGGGAGTGGGTTGCAGTGACCCTTCTGATGCTCACATTTTGGTGAGGATATCACATACAGTCAGTCCATTTTCAGTATTGCCTGGTTGTTTTAAGCATCGTTGTGAAGGAAGCTCAGAAAGGGCTCAAATCAATGCTAGCACCTTGCGTGTGGATTCAGATGAACTTTCAGAATAAGTTTATTACGAAGCCCTCCCACTGCAGAGAGCGTCTGGGGGCACTTTGGCCCTCCTTACCAACACCAAACTGGCAGCTGGGGGAGGGGGGTGGCTAGTGCTCCCCGCAGTGCGGGAGGGGAGGCCCGCCGGTTGCTGGAGCGGGAGGAAGAGACTGGAGGGCTGAGAGAAGGGTGCAGAGCGCCTAACAGGGCCGCGGGTTGCAGTGTGGCCCGTCTCTGCCCGCACTTGAGGACTGCCTGACCTGGCCGCAGGCAGAGGTCGTGGTCAGGTTCAGAGCCCAGCCTCAGCCCAGAGAGGGCCTGTTGAGGCCACGCAGGTGTGGAGGCCACTCTCCCCTCTCATCGCTCCCCAAAGGCCTGGCATGAGGGTGGCAGAGAGCCACCTGCCACCCATTTGTCTCACAAATAGGAGCGGCGACGGTGTGAGAAAAGGGGCCCGGGTCAGGGTTTTTTAAAACCTGCTCTTCAAAGAATGCGCAGGCGTGTAAGAGCGGAAAGGTTTCGCCTTGCTTGGAAGCTCGAGTCCAGGCCATGGCTCTGCCCGGTCGGCTGCGAGCCCAACGGGCACCGAATGCGAAGGAGGCCTCAGACCTGGAGAAAACTTCCCTTCCCGAGAACCCCCGGCCCGAGGGCTTGTTCCAGGAACGCGGCGGGAGAGGGCTGTCCCGAGGGCCAGAGCTATGCCGATCCCTCCGGGGGACGTGGAAACCCCGCCTTTGGTGGACGAGGCGGGAAACCTCCCGCGGGAGAGACCCGAGGGCCGATCATCTTTCCCCCCGGGCGCTCCGCGTGGGGTCTGGGCAGCAGGCGCCGAGGGAGGGGCGGCAGGCCGGCTCCGGGCGCACCCCTCCCCCTTCCCACACTCCCTCCGGTCCTTGTCCCTTCAATTCCGCGGGGCAGGGGCCCCCGCCGGAGCCCGGGACCCGCTCGCCCTGTGACCTGGGATGGGCCTGGGCGTCTCCCCGAACACCCTGGAGGAAGCACAGCGCCGGGAGGAGGCGCCCAGCCCGCCCGTGGTGCCGGGAAGGTTACCTGGAGATGGTTCCAGGTGGCAGAAGCCGCAGCTTGAGGCGGGGGCGGCTGGGGGTGGCGCGCGGACGCCAGGAAGGGCGGGGAGGTGGGGCTGAGGGGCAGGGCCGGGGTGGTCTACTTGTCCAGGCCCGGGGTGGGGGGGGGGGTGTCTGCGCTCTCGGAAGTATACACCCACCGCCTTGGAATCACAAAGCCCGGGCCCGCAGGCGGATGCCTCCCACCCTCGGCGCGGGACGTCTCGCCTCTGCGGCCTCCGGGTAGAGAGCCCCGAGGAAGCCACCCCGGCTGCGGGGCAGTTAACTGGTGGGGACCGGAGGCCCAGTGAGACGGCTCCGGCTCCAGCCACCCCCAACATACTCAACTTGCTCTCCTCTCCCCTGCAAACTTCGCTCCCCTTTCGCGCCGCGTCCCCCACGCTCTATCTCCCGTCCTACGGGGCCGGTCTCCAGGCTCGCCCTTCCCGGTTCTGACTTTGTCTTAAAGCCTTGATTGACGGTTGCAATTACGAAAGATGATGGCTCGGGGAGGCTCCCGCAGCCTTGACGAGCCTGAGAAGCGCAGTCCCGGCATATTTTATCCAGGCTCAGCGTCATGGGGCCGTGCGCCCCCTGCGCCCGCGGGCAGCAGCGGAGGGGGTCTCGCGCCCCCGGCCCACGAGGAGGCTACTGCCCGGCCCTCCCGCCTCCGCCTGCCCACAGCTCGGGGTCGCGTTCCCGGGCGCGCCGGGCACCGCCTGCCCTTGACCTGACCTGAGGCGTGCCTGCCCGCCGCGCGCACTTCCCGCGTGCAGTCTGCAAAGGCGTAAAATGTCAAGATTTTCAGGACTGGTTTCTTGGACTCGACAACACGGGTCCCCGGAGGAACAGCATGGAAGATCCTTGTCCTCGCGCGCCTGGGTGGGGGAAGCCCCCCACTCCACGGCCCATCCCAACCTCTCAAAAACTTGCAAATCCGCATCCTTGAAAACTATGTCTAGCGCCTCCTCCATTCCTACTTTTAGGTGCTTTCGAGAAACCGGAATACTTTTCTCGGAGCACGTGTCTACTCTTCAGAAGAAATCTAGATTCCCACCGCACCCCTCCACCCTTTCCCCAGAACGTCTCCGCGGCCAGGCTAGGCCAGCTTTGGGGGGAGACAGAACACACCGCTGAAGCGCGAGCTCTGCTTCATTTCTCCGCCCCTGCCACTCGAAAAGCCCATCAGAAATCACTTTTGCTTTCCTCTGAAAATTAAATTTAGCAATAACTCTGGAGTCGCGCTCCCGAGCTGGAGGGTGGGGTGGCTGGGTTGGAGGCGTCCCACCCCCGCGCTGGAAGCATTTTTTTTTGAGTTAAGTTTTCCTGCGGACATGTAAGTTACCGAAGAGCGTGGAATTGGCTGAAGCGTTCAGAAAATAAACTGGAATAGGTGAAAAGTCGTGTCTTTTTTTAAAAAATCTTTTTCTGACGCCTGCGTAAATAACTACTTCCGACATCCTCGACAACAACCTCCAGTCCAGGAGGAAGAAGGGCAGCCAGTTTAGACCTTCCACCCCGGAAAGACTGCCTGGCCGGGTGGCCACCAACAGCGATGCGAGCTCGCTCACTGTGGTAGCATCTGAGTATACCTCCGGCCCCTCTTGCCCAGCGAGGCAAACGCAAGGTGACACAATTCCTGGGTAAGCAAGGCCTCTCAAGCCCTCCCCAGACAGACTCGCATCTTTGTCCCGAGGGAAAGGTGAGGTTGGGGAGACTTTGGCCTGGAGTATCAGAACCTGCCGGCCTTGGCGTGAAGGCTTCCTTGCAGAACTTCTGCTTTGCAGAGAACTGCCCCAGCCCAGGATCCAGGCACGTCCCACCTTGGTAGAGCCGGTGGCCCTCGAGGTGAACGGGGACATCCGGTCTTGTGAAAGGAGCTGGCTGGGACCTGACCTTGGGTAGGTGCTGGTCCAACCTGATCTGTGCGCTCAGTGGCTTCAGTCCTGCCTGACTTTTTGCGACCCTAAGAACTGGGGTCCACCAATCTCCTCTGTCCATGGGATTCTCCTGGCGAAAGTATTGGAGTGGGTTGCCATGCCCTCCTCCAGGGGATCTTCCCAACCCAGGGATCGAACCTGCTTCTCTTAGCGTCTCCTGCATTGGCCCTTTACCACTAGCGCCACCTGGGAATCCGCCAGCGTAATCTCGCTGTTCCTCTCTGTGATTGAAATGGAAGCATGAGTGAGCTGCAACTCAACTCTGGGAACCACCCCGTCCACGTTGTTGGGGACAAACCAGAATGGTGAGTGGCAGCCACGAGGGCGTTGCTGGCCCAGAGCAGACCACCAAGCCCTGGGTGAGAGCTGCTCCCCAGGCGGCCCCGCTCCCCAGAGCTCCCCAGAGGAGGAACTCGGATTCTAGCATTAGATGGCTCTAGACTGGCGCCCCACTGACTCTGGCCAGACTGGAAGCTTCACGAGAGAAGGGGTGATGTGCCACCCCCCTTCCCGTTCCCGGGCTGGGGCCATTCGGGGATGGACCGCCGCGAGGCTGTGTCTTAGAAAGGAAGCCCCCCGGGGGTTCTTAAGATCTAAGTGTGCCAGACCCGCTGAGCTGTGGCTGTCAAGCAATGTGGGTGCCTCTTACCCAGCAAAGAAAGTGTGGGTTTGGAAAAGCAGGGCTCGCAGGGGGACCGTCCCCCTGGGACTTGCCACATGGGCAATTTAGGGTCCCCCGAGGGGTCGCGGATCGCGCGATTCGGAGGGTCCTTTTCCAACCTGCCTCCAACTGGAAAACAACTTTCGTAGTTAAGAGGTGGTGGCCAGCTTGCACGGAGCCTTGGGGCGAATCCTTTCACTTTCCCCTGGGTTTCTAGTCTGGACGCTGTGGGGCGTCGCTTCGGGGACAGGATGGGTGAGGGGCGGGTTCCAAGCAGTTTTCTTTCCAGGCCCCCAGAGACCACTGGAGGCGATGGAGCATTGGAACCCTGAGGCTGCAGACGCCCAGACCCACAGCCAGAAGCAGCATTTACTGTGAAAACACGTTAGCGCCTGGCGTGGGAGACACACCACTTTTTTGTCAAAAGTGCTTAAAAAGGGCGGGGGAGGCAGTGTTTAAACTCTTTCCCTGTCCCCTCCCCCCAGGAGACATTTGCTTGTTTGTTAGGAGTAAAATGTTGATCTGTTGGGCTTCCCTTGTGGCCCAGCTGATAAAGAATCCACCTGCAATGCAGGAGACCTGGGTTCGATCCCTGGGTTGGGAAGACCCCCTGGAGAAGGGAAAGGCTACCCAATCTGGTATTCTGGCCTGGAGAATTCCATGGACTGTATGGTCTGTGGGGTTGCAAAGAGTCGGACACGACTGAACGGCTTTCTGTATTACATATAGGAATAAAAAGTCCTCTGTAAACACCCTCATTTGGAGGGATTTCCCTGCCTTCCTCATACCTCTGGTGATAACAAGTGGATGCTGTGAAGTTTCTATTTCCTGGTCATCTGCTCAGTAACCCCACGAGTTGTCACCAGAGGCCACAGAACTGCAAGCTCAACGTCAAAGATCCTTTCAGGAAATTCCAGAGTCTGAGACAAGCAGGGCCTCTCTCCCCACACGCCCCCATACCGCCCCCGCCCCCCGCCCCTGCCCCCCGCCCCTGCCCCCCGCCCCTGCCCCCCCCCCACAACCACCTCCCACTCCCCATGGCTGCCCTGCCCTCAGGGCTCCAGACGCTGGCCGAGCCCACCCTTTCAAACTCTTGGGGGTTCTAAACCTGATTTGCACTGTGGTCGGAGGAGGAAGACAAAGAGCCATTGACCAGGGTCTTTCTTAAGTCCAAAATGCCTTTCGGAAGAAAGTCTGAATAGATCAACACTGCTGTGATCATCACTTCTTTATATCAACGGGGGCGAAAAGGTATAACCTTGAGGAAAATGCATGGTTTTCAGAGTCCCATCCATGGGTTCCGCTTACAGCTCACTCTTCTGACAAACTGAGTGACCTTGGGTAAATCACTTGACCTCTCTAAGTTCTTTTTTTTTTCATCAGTAAAATAAGACTTGGACTTCGCTGCTGGCTCAGTGGTAAAGAATCTGCCTGCCCATGCAGGAGACGCAGGTTTGATCTCTGGGTTGGGAAGATCCCCTGGAGGAGGAAATGGCAACCTACTCCAGTATTCTTGCCTGGAGAATCCCATGGACAGAGGAGCCTGGTGGGCTACAGTCTGTGGGGTCGCATAGAGTCGGCCACAAGTCAGTGACTAAACAACAAAGTAAGGTTCACAAAGAAAACCTTTTTTTAAACAAAATAAATTTTACATGCAGGCGATTGTGTCAGGAGAGCAGCCCACCACACTGTTATTAATATATTTTTTATCTTTTTCTCTTTCCCCCTAACTTCCCCCAAAGCATCCTCTGTAAGGAAAACAACTAGGAAGGGAGTCACTAGCCATTCTGCATGCTAAGTCGCTCAGTCGTGTCTGACTCTTTGGGACCCTATGGACAGTAGCCTGCCAGGCTCCTCTGTCCATAAGATCTTCCAGGCAAGAATACTGGAGTGGGTTGCCATGCCCTCCTCCAGGGGATCTTCCTGCCCCAGGAATGGAACCCATAGCTCTTAAATCTCTTGTTTTGGCAGGCTGGCTCTTTACCTCTAGCGCCACCTGGGAAGCCCAGTCATTCTAAGGACCAGGAAAAATGGATCCTTCTAGTGGAAAGTTCTTGCCAACTGCACTGTCTTGCAGGGTTTGACACTGTCCTCAGGACTCACTCGCATTATCTGCAGATATTCTGCTTATTTGAGATTTAAAAGTTAAATATATCTTTTCATATGAATCATGTAAACACACATGACAGAGCTTTCTAAAAGACTGAGAAGGAGGCAGCCTTGATTGAGTGGTCTGGTCAGTTTCCGTCCTCGTGGGTTTCCAGGCTCCATCTCTCATACTCACACCATCCATATTCAGTTCTCTGCTAGGCCCTCCCCGGATACAGTGCCCCCCCCCCCCAAATTCCTGAAGCTCCCTGAAGCCAAGTGGATTTCTCAGAGAGGTTCCAACAAGGTGAGGAGTAAGGACGAACCCTCAAAGGGAGGTTCTGGACTGGGGGCCGAGATGTGTGCTTCTTGCCCTGCATAGAGCATGCCAGGAGCTGTCTGGGGAGGTTGGACCATGGAGGGAGACAGTCCCAGAGCCCTTCTCTAGCTCAGTTCAAGTTCAAGGCTAAAGCCAAGATGACCCTAGACATGGCGTCTGGGTGGAAGAGTCAAGTAAAGGAAAAAAGCACCACCAAACCTCTGTTCTCGCTTTCTCTGCACATCTCTCTTGGTTCGTTAAAGACGTCCTTTAAGCCCCATCACAGTTGTGGATCCAGGCCAGTACAGAGAATCTCAGAAGCAGTGTTTGGGAGGCGGGCAGGAGCCAGGGAGGAGAGGAGGCTCCAGGGCTCAGCTTCCCAGACGAAACTGGCTGCCTGAGCCCAGCTCGAGCACCAGAGCATGGGCGTGGGTGAGGGTGTTCTCAGCGGCACTGCGAACGGAGCCGGCTAGAGGTTAGGGCGACACAGCGGCTGTCTCACTGCCCACTGTGTGACACTGCTTCAGAGACCCTTAAGGGCACAGAGCGCTCTGAAGCTTATCACCCGAATACAGTCAGTCTCCAAGAGCACTGAGGGGCCCAGAGAGTGGCGCTGACATCACAACCTCCAGGCAGCACTTTCGCTGTGCCTCATGCGCCCTGTGTGTGCTCAGCCACGCAGCCCTGTCTGACTCTTCGCAGCCCCAAGGACTGTAGCTCGCCAGACCTCTAGTGGGCTGCCATTCCTTTCTCCAGGGGAATCTTCCTGACCCAAGGATCAAAGCTTGCTTTCCTGCATTGCAGGTGGATTCTTTACCATCTGAGCCACCAGGGAACCCCTATTATATACCCTAACTACACAGAATGCACGTGTAAATACATATGTAAGTGTATGTAAAATGTTTTAAAGGCACATATCAAACTGAACATGGACTCTGCGAGATAGAAGGTAGAAGGAAGGATGGAGAAGGCAATGGCACCCCCCTCCAGTGCTCTTGCCTGGAAAATTCCGTGGACGGAGGAGCCTGGTAGGCTGCAGTCCATGGGGTGGCGAAGAGTCGGACACGACTGAGCAACTTCCCTTTCACTTTTCACGCTCATGCATTGGAGAAGGAAATGGCAACCCACTCCAGTGTTCTGGCCTGGAGAATCCCAGGGACGGGGGAGCCTGGTGGGCTTCTGCCCATGGGGTCGCACAGAGTCGGACACGACTGAAGCGACTTAGCAGCAGCAGCAGCAGCAGCAACTACACAGAACTTACTGCGGCTCATATGCGACGTTATATAGACTGTAAAATATTCTTTGAAAATGCACTCAATTAGAAGCATTACATAAACTTAACACAAATCAACCGTAACGTTGAGCACATAGCTGGAGGACTGCAACTCCTTAGATGACATGTTTCCTATGACACAGATTTGGCTCTTTTGCTGACACAGACAAATACTTTATTCTCTCTCTCAAACTATTACTGCATAGCACTCTGTAATGTCACCCTATTTATGAGAATGTAAAAAACCTAAGCCAGACACCGAGAGTCTGGAGGGCATCTGAGACCAGTTCCCTGGAAGGAACAATCCAGTTATAGCCCAGGTCTGCTGGCCTCATGCTCTTGGACAGCCCTGCCGGCGGGCAGAAGCCACGCCGGTGTCTTATTTTCACTTTATACGAGCACAGACTACACGCAGTTGTCATGGAACCACCAATACATAACACTGTCATGCCAGCTTGGACCCACAGAGACTGCTTTTTAGAGAAACAGGCACATTCCCAGCAGAACAGAGAAACTGAGGCAGAATTCAGTCCCTGACTGTGCTGTACATACAATGGGCTGGGTTTGGGGGGCCTCTCGCCCTGGTCCCAAAGTGCCATTTGCCATCAAAGCCCAGGGGACTGCAGACACTCTGAGCTGCGCTGGCGGTTCTCCTCTGTGGGCCTGCCCTGGGGGTCAGACCACCCCCCCTCCAATTCTAGAGGCGAGTGGCCATCAGGGACTCACTGAAGGGGCTGATGCAGCGCTGTCCCTCTGAGTGAACGTCTGGCCAAGTATCCCAGAAAGGGGCCCCAGCACCGGGGGAATGACACCCCCTACCCCAGCACCCCGGGAGGCTACGCTGTGGAGCAGACGATGCTCAGAGCCAGCAGCCTCCCCGATGTGACCAGAGGGTTCCAAAGAGAGCGTCTCACAGCCACCAGCGGGGCTGCCATACCGGGGCACCTGGGGGGCAAGGGGGGGTGGGGGGAGCATTCCTGGGCCCGGAGCGGGCGGTGCCCGCGAGTGAGGTCCGGGGAGAGGGCTCCTTGCTGAAAACTGTTCTCCGATCGGCCTGTGATCTGGCGCCCTAAAGTGCCCGCACAGGTTTCGGGGGCCGGGGTGGGCTCCTGGGTTCTTCCTTCAGGACCTTCTTGAGGCTCAGCCTCCAGCGGTCCCTCCAGGATTAGACGGCCACCCCCACCCCGACCCCTCGGCCGCCGGCGCTCCGGCCCCTGCGGACCCCAGAGGTGAAGCGGGTCCAGCCTCGCTCCCGGACCTGAGCGCCCGACGGGAGCCGAGGCAACGCGAAGGCGGTCCCTTCCACCGCCTCACCCAGTTCATGCACCCCGGGCTGGCGCCGCAAAGTGAGGGTCCCCGAGCGCGGCCCCGGATTTCCTCGCCCTGAAATCGCATCCACAGGTGGGTGCGTCTCCGAGCACGCCCTCGCCGCGCGCCCCCGCGCCTCCGGGGCCTCGCCGCGCGTCCCCGCGCCCCCGCTCGGGCGCGCCCTCGCCCCAGAGGCCCCACCGTCAGGGACCCTTTGCCCAGGCGCGCCCGGCGGCTGCTCTCCGGGCACAGACGTGAAATCGCCCCTGTGCTCTCTACCAGCTCATTTCTGTGCCCCTATTTTTATCTGCAGAGCAACTGAATTCTGTTGCACTCTGCCTGCCTTCCAGTGTTTTCCTTTTCGTAAGTACAGAACCTTTTTTTTTTTTTTCCTGCCGTTTCCTCAATTGATATACTTTAGGGTGTAGTTGACCCATAAAAAAGCAATCACTGCGTTCAGTGGAGTCAGCTGGTTATGAAGGGAGAACGAGGAAAATCCCAGACCTTGGTTTTCCTTCTCAGCAGGGCTGGAACTCAGGCCTTTGCGAATTACAGGGACATTCCAGTTCATTCCAAAGCCTAAGGAAAGTGCTGCAAGAAAGGGCTTAGGGCCTTCAAAAACTAGTGCGGAGGAATAAGGGCACGATTTCCCACAGAGCCATAATGACAGATGTCTGGGAGTCTTGTCTTTTTCACCCTTTACGTTTAGGGTTAATTGAAAGTGTTCTTGCTGAAACATTAAGGCTTGTGACTTGGCATTGCTTGTACTTTTAAAAAATGAAAATTAGCTTTGTGTACTTATTCTGTTTATAAAAAGAAGATAGACTCGTTATTTTGAAAATCTGTAACCCTCACCTTCTTAACTAATGACGGTATGATTGTGGGTTTTGATTTTGTCTTTTGGATCGAAAAACAAAAGTTTTCTGTAGTATCTGCAATGAATGAGACACACTGTGGTGTGGCTTCAAACTCCACAGAGAGTTGAAAGCGTTCGCTAGGGTGGGATCAATGATGACTCCATATGGGTAACCTGTTTCAAGGGGTTCCACTTTTAATTTATCATTTCTCATTTAAAAGTATCAGAAAATATTAGGGATGAAAGGAATATATGGTACTTTTTGTTTTCTGGCTATTTTAGGCTGGTAGAATGACGTCCAAAAACAAAGGCTATAAGAATATTTGAAATATTCATTTACGTCTTTAACGCCAAGAAAGATCAATGTGTGATATATACATGGACTTACATGCTTTTAATAAACACAACTGGAAAAGCAGTGACTTATAATAGTAAATACGTCAATGGCATTGAATTACATGTATTAGTGCCATAGCAGGATAATAAATAGATGATAAATAGAGCAACTCCTACTTACCAATAGGTGTAAGTCCGTGCTTTAGAGATTCTTGTAAATCCCCAGTATCCGAATTAGAAGACATTCTTAATGAAATTATAGGCAGTCCTTTGGTTTAGAGCAGAGATCATTGAGTGTAAGAAGGAAGTGCCGCTTGTCCAATTTTGTAGCCTTGGGCAGGACACATCAGACTACAATAACCCTGAGTGAAAGTTAAGAAAAAGAGAGGAAAAAAAAAAACAAAACCTCCAAGAATCCAGAAAGTTACAAGCAAGTCTTTCCCTGGACTCTGTACTTTTTCCAGCATTAGTGATCTGCTGTAAACCTTGTATCCAGTTTCGTGATGGTTTCTAATCAGAGGCATGGAAACTTTTGATAGGCTTGGACGAATCATGTGACTCCAAGCAGGTTGATAAGAGGACCCTGTTATAAAGTGACAGCGAAAGAGATAAGAACTCTTGGCAGATAATGGCACAGAAATGATTAACTCAGAAGCGGAGAGTTGGTGTGCAGCACAGAGTAGAAGGTTGTAAAACTGAGGGGTCAGAAGATCACACTTAGTGGGGAAAACTGCAAACCAGCTTAAATCCACTAACTAAACTTAGGCTTGTGACATACTCCCTGGATGTCATCACTGCTTTGCATAGAGGAGGACAGGCGTAGCTCTTCTGACCTCTGTAAATATATTTTAGATGATAACGTGGGCAGACATTCATTCTCCCAGTGATGACCGGGGGCATGATCGACACTTTGGAGCCCTTCAGGCAGGCTTGCTGAGCCTGCGCCCATTCGTCTCTTCTTGTTTTGTCAACCAGCTTTTTTTTTTTTTAAATCCTGCCTGTTTATTAGCTGAGGAGTTAACCTTAGCTTGTTTGTAGATTGGTCAGCTGATTAAAAGGGCATACTATTTCTTTGCCCCCCCAAAAGTAACACTTTACACTTTGAGGTTAATGCTGGCAAATACATTTCCCATAATTTAAAAATTATCATTCTTTCCTTGAATCCATGGGAAAAAAAGGGTTACTCCTCACATGAAAGAGATATTATTCAAATGACCAAGGTTAGTTTTAGGCTCTTGTAGAATATCTCTGTTGTTTTCCAAAGTAATAAAATCTGGATTCTTAGAACAATGTGTGTCTTTTCCTATGTTGTGAAACAGTTAGTCATTTTCTTGTATGTTTTGATTTTGCTAATGGAGCAGTGTTTTTATTTTATTTTATTTGCCTAAGATTCCATTGGAAAACCCAGAATGTTTATGTACAGCATTTTCCCCATCAAAATTATATTTTTTGGATTAAATTTGACTGCATATAATAGAAAACCAGAAAGACTGGTTTAAATAAGACGTTTATCTTTCTCCTATGAAAGCATTTCAGAAGTAGGGATGGTATCGTGCCCCTATGAAATTACACAGGACCTCACTCCTTCCCTTTCTCTGTCCTCTGGCTCTTGTCCTCATGTTGCAAAACAGCTGCTAGAGGCCAGCCATCACTACCAGGAAGCAGTGTGGGTGAAGGGAGAAAACATGGATTCCTTTTTCAGTACATTTCCTGAAAGTACTGCATAAACACTTTGCTTATATTTCACTAGGCAGAAATTTGACACATATGCACACTTAGCCACTTCCCTGGTGGCTCCGTTGGTAAAGAATCTGCCTGCAATGCAGGAGACCCTGGTTCGATTCCTAGGTTGGGAAGATCTGCTGGAAAAGGGATAGGCTACCCACTCCGGTATTCTTGGGCTTCCCTTTTGGCTCAGCTGGTAAAGAATCTGCCCTCAATGTGGGAGCCCTGGGTTCTATCCCTGGTTGGGAAGATCCCCTGGAGAAGGGAAAGGCTTACCACTCCAGCATTCTGGCCTGGAGAATTCCATGGAGTGTATAGTCCATGGGGTTACAAAAACTTCGGACACAACTGAGCGGCTTTCACTTTCACACTTAGCTGCAAGGGAGGCTGGAAGTGAAGTCTTTAGCTGGACAAGTAAATATATATTTCAAGCTACAAAGGATTGGGTGATTATAATTATCCATGTCAGCTCTTTGTTGTTATTTCTTTAAGCAGTCAGACAATATTGTGGTGTAATGCCAGAAATGTGCCTGTGTAGACGTTAAGGGATGTGACGTATGACCCTGAGAAGCAGCGTTCTCTTAAAAATTATTAGGACTCCAAAAGGTTTTTGCTCATGTGAGTTATATCAATTCGTGTTTATTGCATTTGGAATTAAAATTGAGAAAGTAAAAATTATTAGTTATAAGTATATTAATTTATTGTTATCGAGGTGTATTATGATAACACATTGAGAATTGAAAAGAGCTATTTTCCAAAGGAAAAGAATCTTTAAAAAGCAGCGTTTTCAGAAGTCTTTTTAACGTCTAGCTTAATAGAAAGCTGCCTTCTCACATGCACGTCTGCATCCAGTCTGTGGTAATATACTGTGTTTTTTTTTATTTCAATCTTCACCAATTAAAACGATTTTTTGCTTACTTGTGTCTTGGCTGTGCCGGGCTTGTTTTTGCGCCAGCCTTCTCTAGCTGCGCCGAGTGGGGGCCCGCGCTTCTTTACGGCGTAAGGGCTTCTCTTGCTGGGGAGCACGGGCTCTAGGTGTGCAGACGTGAGTGCGTGTGGCGGGTGGGTTTAGTTGCCCTGCAGCATGTAGGGTCATCAGGGATTGAACCTGTGTCCCCTGCCTTGGCAGGTGGATTCTTAATCACCAGACCTCCAGGGAAGGCCCAGAAGTCTTCATGTTTTAAAGTTATTTACCTGTTAAACTTCTGGCTCTGCTGGGTCTTCGTTGCTGCCTGGGCTTTCGCCAGTCATGGTGTGCGGGCTTCTCGTTGCAGGGGCGTCTCTTGTGGCAGAGTCTGGGTTCGAGGCGAGCGGGCTTCGGCAGTTTTGACGCGTGGGCACATAGCTGTGGGTCTGGAGCTTGGGTTCCACAGTTGTGATGTACGCTCAGTTGCTTGCGGTACGTGGGATCTTCCCAGACCAGGGATGGAACCAATGTCCCTTGCATAGCAAGGTGAATTCTTAACCACTAGACCACCAGGGAAGCCCTCCAATACACATTTTGATGTCATTAAAAACCTCGATGGACTGTGTGATGGGGTCTTGGGTGAGAGACTCATCTTCCATAAATGGAATTTTGGGAGATATATGCAAGTTTCTTTTCTGCGTTTTGTTCTTGACGCCCGTTCTTAGTCACAGGCTCGACCTGACACCCTATGGAAGACCTCCCATGGTTTGTAATTCAATAGCGTGGCGACGTTCTTTGCTCTGGCCCTCTTCTTTTGTGTGTATGGCTAATAAAACATGGAACGATAAAAAAGATTGGATTCCATGGTTTGTTATATACGTCTGATTAGACAGGCTTATTTACAAAATATACAAAAAAAATTGAAAGATGATAGTATTACTGGGTTCCCTTAGCTCCCACTAGAACCTTTAAAAAATACAGTTTGCCATTTGCCTGTCTTATTCACGTCCTGTAGAGCTTACTGGCATGCTGAGGAAATGTCGCATTAATGAGTTACTTTGGTCTGTTGAAGCTTATCTAGGAGGCTAATTGACTAGAAATAGACACTCAGAACTTTGTGAGAAATGAACATATTTTTGTGAAAGAAGGCTGGAATAACATTCGCATGTGCTACAAATAACAGGTGCACGGAACTCAGTCTGAGAGATGGTTAATGAACAATTTAGGTTCCAACCAGGCTGGGGGAAAAGCAAAAGAGGAATTACAACCTCAGCTTTTAGTAATTATTCTTCCCAGTCAAGGCACAGTCTAACCATTTCCTTGGGGCAGATGTGGGCATTTAATCACCTTCGCTATCCCACCAAGCTCATCAGATACCAGCAGAGAGCAGGCCTGCAGGGACTCACATGTACAGGGATCCCTGTTTATACTGATAAAACATTATTTGCTAACTGATTTCAGGAAGGATTTGTAAATGATTGACAGATAACTAATGACTCCGGGACATCTTTGCCAAAATCCAGAAGGCATTCAGTAAAGTCGTCTGAACCCATATTGCATGACGATGTTGAAGCTGGGTTAATGAATCACAGTCGCTGTAAACTTCCTGAATATAGTCTTCCAAGACATTATGACAGATCCATGAGGAACTGAGAGTCTTGTAAAATCAGGTTTCTGGTCAGCACTGAGCGTGAGCACATAGCAGAAAGCCCCGTGGGTCTGTTTATATTTGGATTTACCAAGATCAAGCACCCTAAATGACTCATCACTCAGTGGCACTGATTGTACCAGTTATTGGGGAGTTTGTGTGCTCAGACACTCTGTCCTGTCCAACTCTTTGCAACCCCATGGACTGTAGCCCGCCAGGCTCCTCCGTCCATGGGATTCTCCAGGCAAGACTCCTGGAGCGGGTTGCCATTTCCTTCTCCAGGGGATCTTCCTGACCCAGGGATCGAGCCCACAGCCCTTGCATCTCCTGCGTTGGCAGGCAGATATTTCACCACTGTCATGCAAACCACACACACACACACACACGTGCCCCATTGCTCACTGGGGCACTTTTGCTGGTACCCTTCACTAACAAAGCCACTTGTCACTGATTTCGTTTAAGCCCCAGGCTAGCACTGGCACTTAAAAAAAAAATCAGCTTCCTTAACAGCCCGCACGCCCCCAGCCACGTAAGATGATGGGGTGGCGAATCTGGAGAAGTAATGAATGTGTAAAGATTTCCTTTCGTCCTTTTTAATAACTGTGAGAAATGGGGCACCTGGCAGGACAGATAAGTTGCTTTTACACAGTACTATTATGGCCAGGTAAATATTACTCACTTTTTATAGCACTAATAATTAAACAGAGCCTTAGTCAGTCTTCCAGCAATTGAAATCTTTCAGACTTGATTCTTCTGTAGGCTTGTGTTGAGTTCCCCACGTTTATCACAATCTGTGATCTGGCTCTGATGACTTTTGGTTCATATCTTTATTTAGAGTAAATGAAATAAATCCAGTGCCGTTTTGTTTCCATTCAAGGCCTTTTAAAACATTTAGGCAAATAACGAAATTATCTAAACTATTTTTAAAAGAGGGATATGTGGAATGTCCAAAGTGATTTCTCGAGAAATTACATAGTAATTATTTTCTAAAAGATATGGAGCCGCAGATAGATCTCAGACATTTTAAATTCATGGGCCTGAAGGTTGTATGTTGCCTGGCATCGTGTGGCAGACTGCATGAGTGAAATGGCCTTTCAGGCAGTCAGTGTCCCTCTAGGATGAAATGCTCGCATGGCTAAATCTTCCATAGGGCCAGACGACTCCATCTTGATTGTGTTGAAGTTATTCTAATACACACTGTTGCACTGTTATTTTTTTGCCCTCTCAATCCTTTGTGAAATAAGAGAGCATTTAATAAGAAATGGTAAGTGAGGAAGGATTTTAAAACATCAATGGCAATCCACTCCCATATTTTTGCTTGAAAAAAATCCTGCCGACAGAGAAGCCTGGCGGACTACAGTCCCTGGGGTTGCAAAGAGTCAGACATGATTTAGCAACTGAACACGCGTGCACACACACACCCATGTAAGCAATCCTTAGAGCGTTTCCGAACACACAGCAATCTGTGATTAGTCAAAACATCAAGCATCAATCTACTGAGAGTAATAAAATAAGGGCATAAATGCACATTACGTTTTGGGAAAGAAAAGAAACCGAAAAAGAAAGGATTATTTGAAGATACTGGGTTAGCCACAAGGTTTGTTCTGTTTTTTTCTGTAAGGTTTATGGGAAAACCCAAATGAACTTTTTGGTCAACCCAGTACTTAGAAAGGTTTTCTTATACTGTGTGAAATAGAGAACAACAAAAATGAGTTTCAAAGAGTGAGGCATAGTTTCTACCTGCTATTTTTACTTCCATGAATCTAACAAGTTATATCCTCAACCATTATTTATTTAATTAATATTATATTAATAATACGAATGTATTTTTAGATCTTTCCAGTTCTTTTGTATTTCCCAGATAGCCACAAACCATCTTTATCTTTAGCTAATAATCAAGAGAAAAGAGAGTTCATTTTTCAGGTAAATAAAAAATTTGGAATTGTGAGATTTCAATTATCCATTCTCTTTGTCACTAACTTCTGTTACCACCCAATAGAATGCCACCAGACTTAATTGTGCTGTGCTTAAATTCAGTGTCTTTTCTGGGCCATTATTGTGATCTTGAAGTCTTATTCCAATCAGCTGTATTAATATTAGAATGTATGTGTGATTTAGAATAGCTGTAACTAGGCATGTGATTCTTTGCTACTTTTCTCAACTTCTCTTTCCTTTTATGTCCTCGTGTGTCAGTGGTCCGTTTGCTGAACGCATACAATAAGCCAGACACTCCTCGAAGTGCTTTACATACGTGCTATCATTTAACCCTAAAACTAATTATTATGAATTAAATGGTTTATATGCCTGGCGCACAACAGTCATTCCATAAATATCCACTAACACTATTAATATTGATGGCTAGAAGATTTAAGCTGGGGAAATGCACAGAAATTTAAACATAGACTTGGTAATGTACAGTGTCCTTACATAATATAAATATATACATAAATATCAATAAATCCCGA
Organism: Capra hircus; assembly: GCF_001704415.2. Lineage (NCBI taxonomy): Eukaryota > Metazoa > Chordata > Mammalia > Artiodactyla > Bovidae > Capra > Capra hircus. The sequence goes on along the minus strand of NC_030823.1, from coordinate 77,411,043 downwards.
GTGCAGATCCAATTCAGCATGTCCCAAATGGAATTCATCGTCTTTCATTTCAAATGCCAAATTTTTTGAATGAAGAACACCGCCAAACTGCTAAATCAGAAATGTGAGTATCCCTCTAAAAACCTCCCCCTGATTAACTCGCTGTGTCCATTCAGTTGCCCAGCTCAGCCCCTTCTGTTCCCTGACATCCCTGAGTGGCATCCCGTCTCCTGGTCCTGCTCTTGGCATTGGTTTCTGCCGTCCAGACCAGACAGCTCACTGGCCTGGGGCCAGAGGGGCTCGAGGTCTGGGCCGGCGCCTCACTGGCCACCAGTGTGACCCTTGGTGGGCTCCGTGTCCCCTCTCCCACTGGTTCCTCAGCGTGGGTGCAGCGTGGACCGCGGCTCCGCGGTCGCGGGACGGCTGAGTGGGAGCGCAGCAGGTCTAGCCCCGCGGCCGGCGCGCCCTCTCCGCCTCCGGTTTCTCTGTCCTCTCCCCTTTGCGCTGGCTTCCTCCAGGCCTTTCCCCACACTCCTGCTTAACACATTTCTTTTTTTAAAGTGATTAATTATTCTGCTGCTTTAAATTCTTCAGTGGTTTGCCCTACTCTTTCGAATAAAATATTCATACTGTTTATCACACAAGACCCTTTAGGATCTGACCAAATTGCTTTACGATATTGTGCTGGGTTCTGCCATACATCAGCATGAATCAGCCATGGGTGTATATATGTCCCCTGACTTTTTCTTTTTTAACTTCTCTGATCTGTCTTCTCCCCTACCTTCTCGTTCATTCTATACTCTGGCTGTAAAGAACTACTTGTAGTTCCTCAAAACATCCTAACATTCATGCCTCTGTCTGTTCACTCGCATCTTCATCTGTTTGTTTATCCATCCATCCATCTGCTTCATCAGCTAAAGTGTGCAGGAGGCTGTAACTGTTGCTGGGGATGAAGAGCAGGCCTTGTGAAGTTTGGTGTGGTGGAAAAGAGAAAGGAGGGAAGCTGTCATCAGAGTTTAGGATGCTGGGGGTACCAGGCATCCCTAATGCATCTTGGGAGGGATGAGAGGCAGCATTCTGGAAGTGGGCTGGAGCATCCTTGAGAACACTGCAGAGTGGGCCGAGTAACAGGGGGTTCCTGAGGGGCTGTGGAGGGCTCGGGGTCCTAACTCCATTCCACCTGAGCAGAGCCTGGCCTGTGTTTGGCGTCTGTCCTGGGAGCATGGAACTATACAAGCAGAAAGACCAACCACCGATTGGGGGATAACTGAATAAATTATAGAATCTCCACTTCGTTGGGTCTAATGCGGCCATTAAAGAAAAGCTGCACAGAGCCTTCTCAGGGAAGCTTGGAGGGGGTCTCGTGAAGATTTATAGTAGACGAGCAAAGCCAGGTCATTGCGTGAGTGGGAGAACCAAGCCAAAGAGAAGAAAAAGTAGGGGTGTATGATCACACTTATGCATTCAAGTAAAAAAATCTAGGTACATGTAGATATGTGTACAGAAAGAGATTAAGACAACTTAGAAACTGCAGCCAAGTATGGAGGGAGTCGCCTGTAGCCCTGGCATCCTGAGATCTTTCGTTGTTATCGCTGTTCAGTTGGGTCCCACTCTTTGCAACCCCCCGGTCTGCAGCACACCAGGCTTCCCTGTCCTTCACCATCTCCCGGCGTTTTGCTCAAACTCGTGACCACTGAGTTGGCGATGCCATCTCGTCCTCTGTAGTCCCCTTCTCCTCCTGCCCTCAGTCTTTCCCAGCATCAGGGTCTTTTCCTACGAGTCGGCTCTTTGTATCAGGTGGCCAGAGTATTGGAGCTTCAGCTTCAGCATCAGTGCTCCCAATGAATATTCAGAGTTGATCTCCTTTAGGATTGACTGGTTTGATCTCCTTGTAGTCCAAGGGCCTCTCAAGAATCTTCTCCAGCACCACAATTTGAAAGCCTCAGTTCTTAAGCACTCAGCCTTCTTTATGGTCCAGCTCTTACGTATATACATGACTACTGGAAAAACCATAGCTTTGGCTACACAGACCTTTGTCAGCAAAGTGATATCTCTGCTTTTTAATACACTGTCTAGGCTTGTCATAGCTTTCCTTCCAAGGATCTGATCTTACGGTTTGAAATATTTTCTTCTAGTCTTTTTCCAGTGTATTTCAGTTCTGAAATACAGACAAAACTGGTGTCATATGTATTGTTTTATGGTTGCCCTTGTAGACCTTTACATTATATGATCAGTATTTTTCCATCTGATATGTTTCTTTCTAAAACATAATTTTGAATTTCTGGTTGCGGTTCCTTTAGACGGCTCCTCTGTAACTTACCATTCTCCTATTGTTGGCCATTCAGACATAAACCCACAGATGTAGAAAACAGATTTATGATTAAGTCTGTGGGAAAGGGTGGGGGAAAGACAAATTAGAAGTTTGGGATTTGCATATACACACTACTATATATAAAATAGATAATCATCAAGGACCTACTGCCTAGCACAGGGTAGTCTACAAAATATTTTGTAATAGTCTATAAGGAAAAGGAATCTGAAAAAAAAGACTATATATTCTGAATCCCTGTGCTGTACACCTGAAACTAACAGAACATTGTAAATCACCTATACTTAAGAAAAATGAGGGAAGTGGAGATTCGTGAAGCTAAATTATTTTCCTGGAGTCAATCAGCTCGGGAATGGAGCTGTGACTGGCCCGTTTGTCTGGTCCTGGAGTCTGGACACTTGTCACTCTGTTTTCCCCCATCCTTTAAGGAGATCGGACCAGACCTGGCTTCTGTACTTGTCCAGGAAGGTCAAGTGTGTCCTGTCAGTCGCCGTGGTGAATTACACAGCCCGCCCAGCTCTCAGTACCCCACTCTGTAAATAGTTGGGCATACGGTCGTTGACATTCTTATCGTGCTCCCCGGTGACCCGTGAAGAGACAGAGGCCTCTAGTAGAAGTCAAATGAGGAAGGTCAGCATGTCCCCCGAGAAATGCCAGAGAGAGCCTGCTCCATGTGGGCCGAGCGGAAGGTACACTGTGGGCGTGCCCCTTGCCATCCGCAGCCGTGCAGCTTGGCCTGCCTGCACGGGCACAGCTGTCATCTCATGGCTCATGAGTCATCAGTGAAAAGCCAAGGAAATTGAGGACAACGAGCAGACACAGGGCAGGAGACGGCATTTTCCTGTACTCAGTGCTGGAAGGGTAGCACAATGTTGGTTCAATTGGAAGGGAGACATTAATAGCAAAACCAAAACCTATTTTATTTTTAAACAGGGATGTGAACCCAGGAACCAGTTGAAAAACTAAAGGCCAAAACACTTGAGAATATATTTTTAAACACATGAGCCTCAAGAAAGACATAGTTGAGATGCCAGAAATGAAAAGGTTACTTAAAAAAACAAGACTAGAGCTGAGGGCGCCCAGTTTCTCCTGCAGGTCAGTCCGTTTTGATGGGGTAGTGCAGCAGGTGGCCGAAGTGCTGGAGCTTTGACTTCAGCATCAGTCCTTCCAATGAATATTCAGGGTTGGTTTCCTCTAGGATGGATTGGTTTGATCTCTTTGCTGTCCAAGGGACTCGCAAGATTCTTCTCCAGCACCACAATTTTTCAGCGCTCAGCCTTCTTTATGGTCCAACTCTCACATCCGTCCATGACTACTGGAAAAACCGTAGCTTTGACTATGCAAACCTTTGTCAGTAAAGTGATGTCTCTGCTTTTTAATACGCTAAGTTCATCATAGCTTTCCTTCCGAGGAGCAAGCATCTTTTAATTTTGTGGCTGCAGTCACTGCCTGAAGTGATTTTGGAGCCCAAGAAAATGAAATCTGTCACTATTTCCACTTTCCCCCCATCTGTTTGCCATGAAATGATGGGACCGGATTCCATGATCTTAGTTTTTTGAATGCTGAGATTTAAGCCAGCCTTTTTACTCTCCTCTTTCACCCTCATCAAGAAGCTCTTCAGCTCCTCTTCACTTTTTGCCATTAGAGTGGTGTCATCTCCATATCTGAGTTTGCTGATATTTCTCCTGGCAATCTTGATTCCAGCTTGTGATTCATCTAGCCTGGCATTTCTCGTGATGTACTCTGCATAGAAGTAAAACAAGCAGGGTGACAATATACAGTCCTGATGGACTCCTTTCCCAGTTTGGAATCGGTCCATTGTTCCACGGCTGGTTCTTCACCTGCATACAGGTTTCACAGGAGGCAGGTCAGGTGGTCTGGTATTCCCATCTCTTTAAGAATTTTCCATACGTTGGTGTGATCCACACAGTCAAAGGCTTTAGCATAGTCAATGAGGCAGTAGATATTTTTTTGGAATTCTCTCTTTTTTGGAAATTTTCTATGATCCAGTCTGCTGCTGCTAAGTTGCTTCAGCTGTGTCCGAACCTTTGTGACCCCATAGACGGCAGCCCACCAGGCTCCTCTGTCCCTGGGATTCTCCAGGCAAGAATCCTGGAGTGGGTTGCCATTTCCTTCTCTGATGATCTAGTCAGATGTTGGCAATTTGATCTCTGGTTCCTCTGCTTTTCTTAATCCAACTTGAACTCTGGAAGTTCTCGGTTCATGTACTGCTGAAGCCCAGCTTGAAGGGTTTTGAGCATTACCTTGCTAGCTCAGTCTGTTTTTTTTTTTTTTTTTAATTAGTTGTAAATCAAATTAAGCAGCCTAAAAACACAGCATCCTTACTGTTGGATGCCAATTGTATTCCTTTCTCAAACTGGAAACCTTCTGCAGAGTTGAGGTTTGCCTCCCAGCTGACCTGTGTGGGCGTTCACAGTGCTGGGTGTCGGGTCTCTGCGGTATCAGGTCTGTGTGGACACTCTCCTCCTCCTCTTCTCCCATGTTCCATCTCTCTCCACTTTCTTCTTTGCTTGCTCACTCACTCAGTCACAGAAAGAAACTCTCTCAGTGACTTACTTCAGTGTGAGAGCCATAGCTCTGATCACTGGACAACATTTCTAAAAACTAGAACAATAGTGAAAGCTGACCTGCGCTCACGTCTCAGTCCCCTCCCCCTGGTTGTTCTGTCCACTCCGTGGTCTTTATCTAGACTGACTGGCTGGACGCCCAGCCGCTACAGAAAGTGCCAGCAATTGGGCTGACTTTGTTTCTAAGTTCCATCATCCATTCTTCAGGATTATCAAAATCAAGTCAGTAGGCAGTCCTGAGAGCTGGCGAGGTCCTCCCAGAGCTGGCGAGGTCCTCCCAGAGCTGGCAAGGTCCTCCCAGAACTGGTGAGGTCCTCCCAGAACTGGCAAGGTCCTCCCAGAGCTGGTGAGATCCTCCCAGAGCTGTCCTGGGCTTCGTGGGGGACACACAAAGGCAGACCAACAGAGCAGCGGGCTTTGGACCTGAAGGGTCGTCTCAGTTTCTTTCCTTACTCGTGTTTGGCGTGTTATTAGATCACGATGTCCCCTGCATGTCTGCTGGGAGACTACATTCCTAGTACCAGACGGGAAAGAGGGTGCTCATTTGGAGTGAGCGGAGGGTGTCGTGCGTGTGTGCCCGGAGGCAGGGAAGTGCTGGAGTTGCTGCCTGAGAGCAGTGGCATTGGTGTGCTGTGCTGGATGACCTTGGGCAAGCGCCTCTGCACCTCAATTTCTTCATCTGTAAAAGAAGGGTTGTACCTACGTCCTAAGGTGGTTGTGAGGGTTGAATGAGCTAATTACATTTAAAAAAACGGCACACAGTAACAATGGATATCGGTTATTACTTTCTCCCCATTGTTTGCAAACCACTCAGATCTTCCAAGGTGGGTGTTTTTGGCTAAAGTTAGAAAATTATTGACTATTGATTGAAATTGATTCTAACAGTCACTTATTCATCTTAAACCTACATGTAAATTTATTACAAGAAATCCCCTTAATATCTCCTTGGGACAAATACTGGGAATTGTCACTGTGATTGGTGAAAGCTGCTTTCTAGACCTTCTGATCTCAAAGTCAAGATGGCATAAATGGAATATGGAAATTAGTCTGGTGAAGTGGGGCAGTGTACACGCAGATTTTTTTTTTTTTCCATTGTCGGGGAAGGGAATGGTATGTCACTGATTTTGTTCACCTGGCCTCAGCTTGTGGGGAACTTGGTGAAGTTGCAAAACACAGATGGCATGTTTGTGTGATATTTTCTATAGAGAGTACCCATCTGTTCATTATTTGACAAATGAAGGCATGGGAGGTTTGCTCAAGTTTCGAAACAAAAGGCAAAGCATGGAAAATAGAGGGCCTTCGCTGGTGGTCCAGTGTGTTAAGAATCCACCTTCCAATGCGGGAGACCCGGGTTCCATCCCTAGTCAGGGAACTAAGCTCTCACGTGCCGAGATGCAGTTAAGACTCGACACAGCCGGAAAAAGACAACAAAAAGCAGAAAATTGAGAAACCCTTGCATGCATGAAACAAGTTAGGTAATTATTATTAATTTTTTTAAGAATGGATTTCCAAACAGTTTGATAGCAAATTAGGTATTTCTGGTTTTGTCTTATTTGACATCAGTGAAAGCATTATTTAAAGCTGGCCCAACTTAGGAACCTGTAACACTTTGTGCTCTTTGTTAAGCCTCAGCCGGATTACTGCCATTGTTCTAGAAGGAGTTTGGACGGTTCTGACTGACTGCAAGGATCTGCCTCAGTCCTAAGGGACACCAAAGACCGATGGCGTTGATAACTTTTGAAGTTCTCTGTGAGCTGCATTGTTAACTCCTCCTAAATGTTTTATCATGTCATTTCAAATGTGCAGTTTCTTAAAAAAGATAGAGTTCAAAACCATTGCTGAATGCTGATTTAAATATCTAAAGACCTTAATTAAATTCACAATGAACCTGTGAATCTGAAAACAGAATTTTTTGTTATACCCAAACACTGGGGAACTGGATTTCAAGAGCTTCAATTTGTATTTTTTTGTGATAATGTTTTTGTTTTTGTTTAATTCAGCTCTAGGTTACCTCATCTGTACACACTGGTTACAGTTACAAATCTGTCTCAGACCCTGAAAGGGGGGAGAGAGATGATTCCAGAGCCTTTGGGCAGTGTTTAGTTACTTTTCTGTATTCAGCACAGAAGTTACACTTTATCACTTTAGGGAATTTTCTTTACAGCTTTTGTAGCCTACAATCTACATTAAATATTTTATTCTCCTTGGCTTAGTTTAAAATATAATTCCATAGCTAGAGACACGTGTGTGCATGTGTGTGTATTAAAAAACCAAAATACTATCTTGGAAGTTTAAAATCTTACCACTTTGAAAGCTTGTTGTTCAGTTGCTAAGTCGTGTCCCGCTCTTTCTTTGTGACCCTATAGACTGCAGCACTCCAGACTTGCCTGTCCTTCACCATCTCCCAGAGTTTGCGCAGATTCATGTCCATTGAGTCGGTGATGCCATCCAACCATCTCATCCTCTGCTGCTCCCTTCTCCTTTTGCCTTCAGTCTTTCCCAGCATCAGGGTCTTCTCCAGTGAGTCGGTTTTTCAAGTCAGGTGGCCAAAATATTGGAGCTTCAGCTTCAGCATCAGTCCTTCCAGTGAATATCCAGGATTGATTTCCTTTAGGACTGGTTTGGTCTCCTTGCTGTCCAAGGGACTCTTAAAGAGTCTTCTCCAGCACCATAGTTTGAAAGCATCAATTCTTTGATGCTCAGCTAGCTAGTGTTTGATTTTATTTAATTTTTAAATTGAAATACAGTTAATTTATAGTGTTGTGTTAGTTTCAAGTGTATAGCAAAGTGATTGGGTTATATATACATATATAAGTTTAGCTCTTCTTTTTCAGATTCTTTTCCATTATGGATTATTACAAGATATTGGGTAGAGTTCCCTGAGCTATACAGTAGGTCCTCGTTGGTTATCTATTTTATATATAATCCTCTGTGTATGTCCGGGACTATATATGTTAATTCCAAGCTCCTTCGCCCCTTTCCCCTTGGGTAACATAAATTTGTTTTCTATGTCTGCGAGTCTGTCTGTATCATTTTCAGATTCCACTGATGAGGTGATAACACATGATAGCGTCTTTATTACCACCGCTTTTCTATTTTAGATGAGGGAATGTAAACCTCACTCGATGTCGCTTGGGATGACCTTCCATTTGGGGTGTGTGTGTGTGTATCATGCTTCTTTCTGAGGTGTGTTCTGGGAAGCCTGGAGGGTGTCTTTAGACTGCCAAGGGTCTTACCCTTCGGCTCCATTCGCTCCCCTCTGCACCGGGAGGGACGCGTGAACAGCGTTTCCTCCAGAGTGAACGCCAGAACGCACGCCAGAACGCACGCCAGTGGCGGGGCGGGGACTGTAAGTGGGGACCCACAGTGGGGGCCCCTGCCCAGCACCCGCTCTGTCCTGGGAGACACGACTCCCGGGGGACCGCCGCCCTGAGAACCCGGCCGTGATGCCGGCCGCAGTGTCACCTTAAAAACCCGGTCAGTAAACGCTCCTCCCTTGTTCACACCAGCGAATGTCGGTCCTCTCCTACCTCCTGTCGTAAAACAAGCAACCTGTTTTGTTTGTTCATTTTTGTTTCTTAGGGGAGTGGAATTTGGTTTGGTATTTTGCTAAGCTAGTTAATTCCTGTCTTCATGTAGTCAGGAAGGTCGTGAGAAAAAGAAAATGTAAGCGCTATATCCAAATATACTACTTCTGTACTCTGAGGTATCTGCTTTCTGGTTCTCTTGGCTCTGAAAGTCCAGAAAGATGATTCTTCCCATTAAGTAACCGTGAATGCGGTACCTCTTTCGTACCGTATGGACACTGGAAATGGTGATGAGAGCTTATACAATGCCCACATCCAATTGTTATCCTTCACTTGCCCGTGTTTTATAAATCTTAAATGTGATTGTTAGAATGGACCCAAATGTAGTCTTTTTTAAGAACAATGTTTCCTTATGTATGGATTTGGCTGCACCGGGTCTTGGTTGCTGCACTCAGATATCTTTAGTTGCAACATGAGAGATCCTAGTTGTGGCATGAGAGATCTATCTCTGTGACCCAGGGATGGAGCCCGGGCCCCCTGCGTTGGGACCTTGGAGGCTTAACTGCTGGACCCAGGGAAAAGCCACCCCTCCATGTGTCTTTTAATTTCCTCCACAGTTTCCAGCTGCATTTCCTTTATCTGTTTGAATCTAAGTATTGTTTTACAATCTGCTCCATGCTTTGCACTTTTAATCTGAAATCCCCAACCAGCTGTTTATGCCAGTGTAGCCTGCACAGCTGTTCACTGAACGCACAGGACTGGGCACCTTTTGAATGACGCTCGCTGGCCGTGATGAGAAGGGCAAGGGGACAGTTCACGGTCACATGGAGACAAAAATGTACTGTGATCAGAGCCACCGTCATGTTACCTGTGGACTTGAGAAGCTCTGCTTAGCTGGCATTGGGAGACTCGAGATGTGACTTACTGCTCAGATGTCATCTTCCTGTCCCTGAATTATTCTCCAGGGGCCTTTCTTGCATATTACTCATTCGTCCTGTTAGTATTTGGTGTTTACCATAAGGAGAGACTGATGGGAAGAGACATAAGCAAAGTGAAAAGGAGCTTTTCTGTTTGCGGTCAGTGGCGGGGTGGGTGGGACTTGTTCTCGAGAAATCTCTCCATCCTTGGCACAGTCGCCGATGGGGAGACATCTCTGGGTCACCCACACCTGAACCTGCGAGAGGAAAGGTGAGAATCTTGAGTGGAACCAAGGGGTTTTGCCCCTAGAGAGTGAGTCCTGGTGGTTGAGTCAGGAAGGCTGGGCGTTTTTTTCAGCTTCCAGTTTTAATTTGGGGCAAGGTTTGGGGCTACAGGCACAATGAGAGCTGTCTGCCAGACTTTTTAAAAATCAATCAGACACATTGTTTGAACAATGTGGGTTTGATAGACATGTTGTAATAAGGTCCTGAACTGCTCCTCTCTCTCTATGTACCTTCTGTCTAAAGGCTTGTTACTATTGTGACCTATATTCATGGGACCACAAACAATGGGTTTAACCATTAACTTTCAGACCACCTCTAAATGAATTCTTTTATAAGATGAGAATTATACGGGCTTCCACTGATTGCTCAGAGGAAAAAAGAAAAGGATTCAGGTTGAACTAGGTTGTTAAGGACCTGGGAGTTGATGGCAAGGATGCCCCTAGACCGGACAGGTAACCTGCCTGGACCTGACCATATCAGATAACACTGTTTAGCTGACATCCCCACATCCCTGGAGATCATAAGGTATTCTAAAATTGGTCTGTCTGAGAATAAAACAAATTGTGGCAGTGTCTAGGTTCATTGAGCTAAACCTGGCAAGCCACGTGAATACTTAGTGTCCATTAAGGCACCATTTGATGTCAGGCATCTATTTTCAGGGCCTTTCCTGGTGAGACTCGGGCAGGTTCCCCTACAAAGGATACATTGTTTTCTCAAATGATGGGAAATAAACACTGAAGTCCTGCCCTCTCCTATTCATAATTATCTCTATGAATTTTCTCATCTATTTTTAATTGAGCAGCAATCCAAATAAACGGTGTATTTCAGAAAACTATACAACCCATTAGTGACTGATGTTTCAGGTGAGAGAAAAGGACCATCCCACTGAGGTGGGGAAACCGACCTTATACGGATGGCTCATGAAATGCTATCAGAATCAGGAGCCCCTCTTGGGATCTTCCAGAGTTTTTGCTTTTTCAGTGGGGTGTAATTTGCACATGCTCCTTGGGACCCATTGGACTTACTCCATCGTGTAGGATTTTCTTCCCTTATAACATTAGAAAAGCCCTTTTTTCTGTCCTTCAAGTAGATTAATTATTTTCCAGAGTCTATCTCGGGGCTGCTTTAACCTACTGGCCCCAATTTCGGATAGAAGCACGGCGAGAGCAGGTGATGGGCTGAGCACAGTGCAGGAGTCAGCAAGAGCCGCCGCTGGTTCCAGCCTGAGTTCACCATCAGAGTCACAAAGCAGTTCCCGAGTAACTCCTTTGGAGTCAGTTCTGTGATCCACAAACATACAGGCTGCTTTTGATGAAAGTGCTTAATCTGCTTCCTCAATGCTTTGACAAGTTCATGTATATGCTCTCATTTAGCAATTCGTTATATAATGTGCCAGGCTTCTCAAGTTATACAGTGGGTGCTCAATGAATGTTCGCTGTCCTCAGGCCCTGGAAACAGTAGGCATTGGCGTAAAAGCCAGCATGGGAAGTAAGGACATATGTGATCACAGTCGTGAGTTTGAAGGGTTCCGTTCATGTCTGATTCTTTTCCTGGGACGCGCCGAGGACTGAGCAGCCTCTGTGAGTGCACTGGGTCTATCTCGGGGCTTAGTGCTGTCGGGGTGCAAGATGAACTGGACGTGACCATTTTTGCATCGAAGAGCTTGGGTTTATTCGGGGGGGAGGCTCCCGGGAGACCCACATGCGTGATGGAGAGGGAAGAGGGGAGGAGGGACACAGGGCTGGAGTCTGGGTTTAGGAGGGGAACACAGGTTCCCTAAAGCAGAGCCACATGGTGAGAATGGGGGACGTTGTCCTTCCTGTGTTTGCAAACCCCCTCCAGCAGCTGCTTGGATGTGAGTCGCTATTCCTGTATGGCTATCATGTTTCACTTTATGGAGTTAAACCGAGGGACGAGAAAGGGATTTCTGTTTTGTTTTTCTACCCTTTAATTGGGGTGTTTAGACTCTTCACATTTTTTATTGTTATTGATATGGTTAGATTTAAACCTATCAGCTTTCTGTTTATTTGTCTCATCTGAGTTTTATTTTAAAAAACTTTTTGTTTTGTAGGGCTTCCCTTGTGGCTCAGCTGGTAAAGCATCCGCCTGCAGTGCGGGAGACCTGGGTTTGATCCCTGAGTTGGGAAGATCCAATGGAGACGGGAAAGGCTCCCCACTCCAGTGTTCTGGCCTGGAGAATCCCATGGGACTGTATAGTCCCTGGGGTCGCAAAGAGTCAGACACGACTGAGCGACTCTCACTTTCACAGCCAGTTAACATGTTGTGACAGTTTCAAGTGAGCAGCACAGGGACTCCGCTATACATACACGCGTGTCCATTCTCTCCCAGACTCCTCTCCCATCCAAGCTGCCATGCAGCATTGAGCTGAGTTCCGTCTGAAGAGCATGGGTTTTTGAATCATACTGATCTGGGTTTAAATCCTAACTCTGTTCCCTGCTGCCTGCTTTTGGGCAGATTTCCTAACATGCTTGAGCTTCTGTTTCCTCATCTGTAGGACGGGGATGCCATGCAGAGTTGAAGACGGCTGAAGATGGGTGTGTTTAGAGCCCCAGCACAGGGACTCTGATCAAAACTCTTGCTAGCGGTGGTTGTTGCTGTCGTTAATAACGGAGCTTATAGATTCTGGAAGGCTTTTCTGGCTGAGATGTGATCTGAGAATTTGCTCATCTGGAGAGTTGTCAGAGGAGAGAACGTGGCGTGCTAACCCTCTTTTCTTATGTGCTAAGTTACCTCAGTCACCTCCGACTCTTTGCACCCCTGCGTATCCTGCCAGGCTCCTCTGTCCATGGGATGCTGCAGGCAAACGCTCCTAGACGGTTGCCATGCCCTGCTCCAGGGGATCTTCCCGCCCCAGGGATCAAGCCTGAGTCTCTTACGTCCCCTGCGCTGGCAGGCAGGGTCTTTACCGCTAGCGCCACCTTTCCCCCTCCCTTTGGTGACTTTGAAGAAAGGGAATGAGATCTAGGAGTTTGTAGCCCCTATGGGAAATGAATATTTCATTTTACTGATGGCTCAGTGGTAAAGAATCCGCCTGCCTGTGCAAGAGCCACAGTGGATGTGGGGAATCCCTGGGGCAGGAAGGTCCCCTGGAGGAGGGCATGGCAACCCACTCCACAGTTCTTGCCTGGAGAATCCTCATGCACAGAGGAGCCTGGCGGGCTACTGTCCATGGGGTCGCAAAGAGTCAGACATGCCTGGAGCGACTGAGTACACACTGGTATCAATCTTAATTGATCACGTCTCCTGTCCAGTTGATTCCTTACGTGGCTGTTTCCGACTTACCTACCGGTGAGTTCTCTCTCTATTTCTCGCTTCTTCCTGCTTTAGTCTAAACTCAGTAAATAAACAGCACGTCCAGTGAAACCAAGTGCTGTGATCGCGCGCGTCCGTGGAGATGGCCTCAGTGTCCTGGAGATGTAGCGACTTTGGCTGCAAAGTCTGAGACAGCCACCTCCTCAGGTCAGAGCCCACCAGCTCCACGATGAACTCCGGGGTTGACTGGCTGCCCCACGGAGGCCCCGGGGTGTAGTTTCTTGCTATTGGCTGGTGGCTGCAGTAACAGACAGTGTGCGTAGAGATTTCAGCCTCCCAGGGAGCTCAGGGGACTGTGCTGCTTCCCGCCCGCCCCCCTCCCCAAGGGGGAGCCGAGCTGAGGTGCTTTCACTTTCACACTCGCTGTGATAGCCAACATCGTGCATTAGAGGAATGGGTGAATTCTGACCGCAAAGATGGAAGAAGATGCCAGAAGAAGGGGTCAGAATCGAGAGCGCGCTGTGGATGCTGGCACGTGTCGGGGTCAATATATTGGATCACGTGCGTATTATGCTCACATTAAGGATCCAAAACCGGACTCAGGTCTGATGAGAGCGGTTCTTCCAATACCAGGAGAGCTAACGCATGCTGGTCTTGGTTGGACTGCTGAGTGCTGCTGTCCTAGAAATTCATCAGCGGCATCTGGGAGAGTGAAAATATTGGTGCTTATACTGCTGCTGGGTCGGACACAGCCGGGCGGCTGAACGCACATCCCCAGACACGTATCGTTGCTACCGTTTTTGTTCTCAGTGGATTTCAGAGGCCGGCTCTCTAGTGTGTGATCTCAGACACAGCCTGTCTTCCCTTGTAGCAAATTAAAAGGATTTCCCCATGGACTTCCCTGGTGGTACAGTCGATGAAAATCCATCTGTCAGTGCAGAGGACACAGGTTCGATCTCTGGTCCAGGAAGATCCCACGTGCCATGAGGTAGCTAAGCCTGTAGCCCCGGGGCCACAACTACTGAGCCTGTGCTCTGGAGCCCGGGGCCGCAACTGCTGAAGCCCAAGTCCTTGCTTCGCAACAAGAGAAGCCGCCACAACGACAGCCCCACACACGACACTGAGGAGGAGCCCCGCCCCCCCGCCACAACGAGAGGAAGCCCTTAGCAGAAATGAAGCCCCTTCACACCCAAAATAAATGCCAACTTAATTAATAAAAAAACTTCCCCACAATGAGCAGAGGAAGAAGACTATTCCAGTTCTTTGCAGCCCCGTTGTGCTTGCAAGAATGGGTGACTGTCACCCCAGGCGCCTGCGTCAGCGCAGTTGTTACGAACCCCAAGGCGTTTTAAAGGATCTTTCAACTCCATCCCCATTAGTTTTAAAATTCATTGGCTCAAATGAAACAAGATGGATGACTAGGATATAAGTTCATACTTATCTGTATTTCTATGAAAACTTTTAGAGTTTTTTTATTTTATAAAATTTGGATAAAGATTCTAAGTGTAGATTGTTAAAAGTCACTTTGACACGCTTGAAAGTGAAGGTTGCTCAGTCGTGTCCAACTCTTTGCGACCCCATGGACTATACAGTCTCCAGGCCAGAACACTGGGTGAGTAGCCTATTCCTTCTCCAGGGGATCTTCCTGACCCAGGAGTCGAACCGGGGTCTCCTACTTTGCAGACGGCTTCTTTACCAACTGACCTAAGATGCTTGCTGCTGCTGCTGCTAAGTTACTTCGGTCGTGTCCCTATATGTGCGACTCCATAGACGGCAGCTCACCAGGCTCCCCCATCCCTGGGATTCTCCAGGCAAGAATACTGGAGTGGGTTGCCATTTCCTTCTCCAATGCATGAAAGTGAAAAGTGAAAGGGAAGTTGGTCAGTCATGTCCGACTCTAGCGACCCCATGGACTGCAGCCTACCAGGCTCCTCCATCCATGGGGTTTTACAGGCAAGAATACTGGAGTGGGGTGCCGTCGCCTTCTCCGAGCTAAGATGCTTCAGTTCAGTTCAGTTCAGTTCAGTCGCTCAGTCGTGTCCGATTCTCTTCGAACCCATGAATCGCAGCACGCCAGGCCTCCCTGTCCATCACCAGCTCCCAGAGTTCACTCAAACTCACGTCCAACGAGCCAGTGATGCCATCCAGCCATCTCATCCTCTGTCTTCCCCTTCTCCCCCTGCCCCCAATCCCTCCCAGCATCAGAGTCTTTTCCAATGAGTCAACTCTTCGCATGAGGTGGCCAAAGTACTAGGGTTTCAGCTTCAGCATCAGTCCTTCCAAAGAACACCCAGGGCTGATCTCCTTCAGAACGGTTAGGAACACTCAAGTACTGTAGATGTCCCTTCTTTTTTGTTTTTCCTTTCCATCTCTGTTTTTGCATTTTAGATCATTGTAATCATGATGACGAAAGGTTACACTTATTTTTGAGTGGTGCCTTGTATTCTAACACTTTCCTATGTTGTTCTGTGTTCCTACTCTGAGAGTGAGTTTTGGGCTTCCCGGACAGTTCAGGGCTAAGAATATGAGCTTCCACTGCCAGGTGCTCGGGCTTGATAGCCGAATTGTCTAGTGCTCAGCGCATAGCAAATGCTCATTATTTTTACTGTCATTATGAGTATTTATTTTTATTTCCTTAACTACCAACAGGCGTTACTTTATACTTTTCATTTTCTATGTTGACTTAGCTGTTTCCATCTTTTGTCTTTTGGCTTTTTGAGTTGTTATTTTTAAACTTTAAGATGAGATATTTATGATACTCCTTATCTGACGTTTATACTAATTTTCCTCTAATCTTAGATTTTTTTTTGGTATAGAAATTTAAGGATTTTATTTTTTAAGTATTTTATTTTATTTGATAGAGTTCTGTTTTCTTTCAGATTTTCTTCAGTTGTGTCAAATCTGAGGAACATGTGATTGTTCTTCCAAAGACCTACTTGGTTTTCTGCTAAATTGTAATGGTTTTAAAAACTATTTAATGTGCTCTAGTTTGGACTCTGATTTTGTGCATCAATGTAAATCATGGTCTTGCATCCTTTTTCCTGTCCACAAAGTTATCTAGTTATCCTAATACCATTTAAAAATAATCTTTGCTTTTCTGTTGTCTTGTGATAACTGATTTTCCACACATTACCTTCTGTTATATGACTGTTCTAATCAGTAATGAGCTGTGATGTGACTATTTCTTTGAGGTCACTGGAGCAAGTGGTATGCAGGAATTTTCACTGTCTTGGGAGAGTCCAGCATTTACAAAGCAACTTGGCCACCATATTCTGTGCCACAAAGGTAACTGTGGGCTGTACACAAGAGCTGAGCCGTGCTTGAAAGCTGTAAATCTTATCTTAGTAAATAAAATAAAACTGGCTAATGATCACCGACCGCATTTTCTTTTCTTCGAAGGGATGGGCTTGAAAAAGAAAAAGAGGACTGGTATCTTAGAGCAGCACTAAACCAGCTTTTAAGCAAAAAATCGCCTTGTGTCAACCAAAGAGGTTTATCCTCATTACACAGACACACCTTTCTCAGTCCTGTCCTTTTCTGCTGTAATTGTCTCCATGCTATAGAACTCCGGGAGAGATTAGACCCAAAAGACATTCACTTGTACAAAAACATTTTTATGTGCTTTGTTTTCCGGAAGGACCAGGAACTGGTATGTCAGGGCAAGTTGGTTTAGAGGGAATGTACCCCAGGGCTAACAATTTATCTGCCACGTATAATTCCATTTACCCCTAAGGAACGTGGAGAGCCAGCTGGGTGTGGAGTTTGGGGGAAGATCAGTTTGGTTAGGTGTAGGTTTGTTAATATCCAGCGAAGGTGGAATCACTGCTTGGTTCTTGTTTGGGAATCTTTACTGTTGTCGTTGTTCAGTGGGTAAGTCGTGTCTGACTCTTTGAGGCCCCATGGACTGCAGCACTCCAGACTTCCCCGTCCTGCACCGTCTCCCGGAGTTTGTTCTAATTCATGTTCATTGAGTCGGTAATGCTGTCTAACCATCTCATCCTCTGCCGCCCTTTTCTCCTTTTGCCTTCAATCTTTGCCAGCATCAGGGTCTTTTCAAATGAGTCGACTGTTTGCATCAGGTGGCCAAAGTGTTGGAGCTTCAGCTTCAGCATCAGTCCTTCCACGATGAATATTCAGGGCTGATCTCCTTTAGGATGGACTGGTTGGATCTCCCTGCTGTCCAAGGGACTCTCAAGAGTCTTTACCAGCACCACAATTTGAAAGCATCCGTTCTTTGCTGCTCAGCCTTCTTTATGGGCCAACTCTCACATCCATACATGACTACTGGAAAAACCATAGCTTTGGCTCTGCCGACCTTTGTCAGCAAAGTGATGTCCCTAGTTTAATATGCTGTCTAGGTTTGTCATAGCTTTCCTTCTGAGGAGCAAGCGTCTTTTAATTTCATGGCCGCAGTCACCATCTGCAGGGATTTTGGAGCCCAGGAAAATAATAAATAAACTTCCCCTTCTATTTGCCATGAAGTGATGGGACTGGAAGCCATGATCTTGGTTTTTAAAATGTAGAGTTCTAAGCCAGCTTTTCCACTCTCCTTTTTCACCCTCATCAAGAGGCTCTCTAGTTCCTCTTGCATTGGCAGGCGGGTTCTTTAGAATGGTATCATCTACATATCTGTGGCTATTGATATTGCTCCTGACAATCTTGATTCCATCTTGTGGAAGCTTTGCTGGGAGATAAATCTGAATTTGTCATTGTGAACCAAACCAGGTCAGGTTTACGGTTCTGTTCTAGTTCACCTGAGGCATAAAAAAGATGGTCTTTATGATCTGATTGTACCTACTTTTCCTATGGTGTGCTCAGGCGCTTTAGTCGTGTCTGACTCTTTGCAACCCCATGGACTGTAGCCCGCCAGGCTCCTCTGTCCACAGGATTCTCCAGGCAAGAATACTGGAGTGGGTCACCATTCCCTTCTCCAGGGGATCTTCCCAACCCAGGGATTGAACCTGAGTCTCTTAACGTCTCCTTGCATTGGCAGGCGGATTCTTTACCACTAGCGCCGCGTGGGAAATCCATTTTCTTACAGTGGAAACACTGCAGGCTTGGGTTGATGACAGTTTGTGAAATGTGCAAAGAACATGGTGAGCTGTGTATCTGAGCTTGGATGGAGGCTCTCTCTTATGGAGAGAACAGGGCCCTTGTGTTCTAGTTGTTTACAATTCAGTTGGGGAGACGAGACTGACATATAAAATTTTAACTAGCAATAAAAACCAGGATATGAATCCAAACCAGACGACAGAGCAGTGGCTGAGCAGAAGGTCGGAGAGGGGACTCTCTGGGGCAGGGGCACCAGCAATGGCCTCCTGGGCACCCTCGCACACACCTGAGCCTCGAAGGGTGGGTGGTGACGAGGTGGAGGACGGAGGATGCTTGCGGGAGGAGCAGCCTGAGCAAAGATGCGGGGGCTTGAATGAACAGAACGTGCCGCAGCAGCAGTGACGAAACAAGGCAGGCTGGGGTAGAGGCTCCAGGGGGTGCTTGGAGTCTGATTCTGAACCACCTTGAACGTCAGACCTTTTCTGTCCCCCTTAAATAACTAAAGGAAAACTAAGTTAATTCACTTACTTAATCTTATCCAACAGCTTTCTGGATTTGAATGCCAAACATCGCCGTACATACATTTGGAATGTTATCTTTATATTTTTTTTGAATAGGGTAACAGTGAAGTGTTCATTTGAATTTTTAAGAATGAAAGAGAGTGAAAAAAAAAAAAAAAAGATCTCCAAACCACAGAAGATGTTTAGGGCAGTGAAACTCCTCTGTCTGAGATTCCTACGGCCGATTGTATTTCTGTAAACCCATGGGATGTATAACACGGAAAGTGAACCCCAGCGTGAACTGGGACTCTTCCCTGGGGGCTCCATGGTAAAGGATTCCCTGCTAATGCGGGAGGCTGAAGTGGGATCCCTGGGTGGGGAAGACCCCCTGGAGGAGGAAATGGCTACCCGCTCCAGTATTCTTGCCCGGGAAATCCCGTGGACAGAGGCACCTGGCGGGCTACAGTCCATGGGGTCACAAAAGTGTCAAACATGACTTAGCGATTAAACAACAGCAATGCTGATTGAGTCAGTGTAGCTTTATCAGCTGTAACAAGCACACCACACCTGGGGGATGCTGACAGTCAGGGAGGCGATCGCCCGTGAAGATAGGGGGCGTGTTGGAAATCTCTCTGCCTTCCACTCAGTTAGCCTGAAACTGCTCCAAGAATAAATGCTATTAAAAAAAAAAAAAAGATTAAGACACCACGAGAGTAGCACAACTACGCAGGTTTCTTCTGTTTCTTCGTTTTGGCGGTGCTGGGCCTTTGGTGCGGGTCTTTCCCTCACTGGGGCGATCTGGGGCTCCTGCTCTTTGCGGTGTGTGCTCTTCTCTGTGGCGGCTTCTCTTGCGGAGCTTGGGCTCTAGAGTGCATGGGCTCAGTCACCCTGAAGCATGCGGGATCTTCCTGGACCAGGCATCAGTCCACGTCCCCTGCACTGGCGGGCGGATTCTTAACCTCTGGACCACCAGGAAAGTCCAGATTTCTCTTTTAAAGATTTAAATTGAGATAACCAAGGTAAAACTTTTTCTATTTTTTATTAGAGTTTATTTACAATGTTGTATTAGTTTCAGGTATAAAGCAAAGTGATTCAGCTATATATTAATGTATAATATAATATACTATACACAGTGTTATATATAGTAATGTTGCAGAAAATATTATATAACATTCCATAGAGTATTGTTGCAGCTATATATCAATATAGAAGAATAGTATATATAGTGCTTATAAATACTATATATATAGTGTTATATTGTACATGTATTAATATATATGTACAATATATTATGTATATGTATATTATATAACACTGTACATAGTATTGTTTAAGGAAAAAGCCAATTCTGACTCCGTGTTGGAACCCTTGCTTTGACTTACTTTCCATTGCTATTGTTATTATAATCACACAGAATGGTCTGCCTCAGAGAATCCTGCCCCTCTGCCTGACTGTTAAACTAAAATGCCTTTGTTCAGAAACCTATCCACTTGGGGATGGCTGCTGCTGCTGCTAAGTCGCTTTGGTCGTGTCCGACTCTGTGCGACCCCATAGACGGCAGCCCACCAGGCTCCCCCGTCCCTGGGATTCTCCAGGCAAGAACAATGGAGTGTGTTGCCATTTCCTTCTCCAGTGCATGAAAGTGAAAAGTGAAAGTGAAGTCGCTCAATCGTGTCTGAGTCTTCGAGACCCCAAGGACTGCAGCCCACCAGGCTCCTCTGTCCACGGGACTTCCCAGGCAAGAGGACTGGAGTGGGGTGCCATTGCCTTCTCGTTGGGGATGGCAGGAAGAAATTAACACATCCCCCTGCCTGAGGTTTGCCATTCCAGGAGATATTTGCAATACTATTGGCCTTTTTACTTGTTTCCCTCACCTCCGCCGTCTCTTACCCATAGAGGAGCCTGGCATCAGACTAGGGGAGATGGTTATTTGAGAGGTCAGTCTGCCATCTTCTTGGTCAGCCAAGCAGAGTGAGCTTGGATTCAGTAACAGTTATATATAGTAATATGCATATTATTCTCAGGCTCTTTGCCATTAGAGGTTATTTCAAGATGTTGAGTATAGTTGCCTGCGCTATACAGTGGATTCTTGCTCAGTCGCTCAGTCGTGTCCGGATTCTTGCTGTTTATCTATTATATACACTGTGTGAAAGTGGAAGTGTCAGTCCAACTCTGTGGCCCCAGGGACTGCAGCCCACCAGGCCCCTCTGTCCGTGGGACTCTCCAGGCCAGGATACTGGCGTCAGTTGCCATGCCCTCCTCCCCAGGATCTTCCCGACCCAGGGATCAAACCCAGGTCTCCTGCATTGCAGGCAGATTCTTTACTGTCTGAGTCACCAAGGAAGCCCTTTTTTCTAAGTAAAGAGTGGAAATGAGAACCAAAACCCCACGCCCAGACCATCTGCACACAAGTCCATAATATATCAGCACCTCACTCATTTGAAACTCCCCACTCGGGGAGGAAGGAGAAAGCCCTCCTGCCCACTGGCAGTAGGAAGGGCGCTTATGGGGAGATTTACACAAAGTGAGGTCCAGAATTGGAAACAAGCACTGTCTCTTGAGATGGAGATTTGAAGTCCAGGGTGGGTTTTTGCATCTGAACCCCGGATAATTGCCGCAGTCTCCGCTTTGACTCGCTTATGAGGAATGTAACCCATTGAAATGCAGCGTTTGGAAAACTGACCTTCAGACTTTTGGCCACTCATGCGATGCAGGACCAGCCTTTGCTCTTTGGGTGATAAACCTGTCCTGGGCGCTGTGCTGACCAGGCCCTGCAGTGGAGGACAGACCGAGCGGCTTTTGGCCTTCAGGGAGCCTGTGTTTGAGGAAGATGGCAGAACTGAATGACCAAGATCATTCTGTAACCCAGTGGGACCCCATAGGGTCTTCCTGGGACAGACCCCATCCCCCAGATCCCCTGCTTTAGCTTCTCTCTAAAGCACTTCAGTTCAGGTCAGCTCAGTTCAGTCACTCAGTCGTGTCCGACCCCACGGACCACAGCAGGCCAGGCCTCCCTGTCCATCACCAACTCCCGGAGTCACCCAAACCCATGTCCATCGAGTCGGTGATGCCATCCAGCTGTCTCATCCTCTGTCATCCCCTTCTCCTCCTGCCTTCAATCTTTCCCAGCATCTGGGTCTTTTCAAATGAGTCAGTTCTTCACATGAGGTGGCCAAAGTATTGGAGTTTCAGCTTCAGCATCAGTCCTTCCAATGAATATTCAGGACTGATTTCCTTTGGGATGGACTGGTTGGATCTCCTTGCAATCCAGGGAGCTCTGAAGAGTCTTCTCCAACACCACGGTTCAAAAGCATCAATTTGTTGGCGCTCAGCTTTCTTTATGGCCCAACTCTCACATCCGTACATGACTACTGGAAAAACTGTAGCTTGGACTAGACAGATCTTTGTTGGCAATGTCTCTGCTTTTTACTATGATGTCTAGGTTGGTCATGGCTTTTCTTCCAAGGAGCAAGCATTTTTAAATTTCTTGGCTGTGGTCACCATCTGCAGTGATTTTGGAGCCCCCCCAAAATAAAGTCTATGACTGTTTCCATTGTTACCCCATCTATTTGCCATGAAGTGATGGGACTGGATGACTTGATCTTCGTTTTTTGAATGTTGAGTTAGATAATAGTGTTTGATGCACATTTCCTGAGTTGTTTTGCAGATGTAAAAGCCTGTCTCCAATAGAAGATGTTAACTACTTGATAACCAGGAGCACAGGGCCCTAGGGCTTCTGGAGCCTAGGGACTGAGAGCTGAACTCCTGTGACCTGCCCTGTTCCCTCACCATCAGCCAATCAGAGAGTTGTGCACGAGCTGATCACATACCCTGTGACTCCTCCCCGCCCCCCAACCTGACTTTTAAAAGCACTTTGCTGTAACACTTCACACTTTGGGGAGTTCGGGAATTTTTAGGGCCCGAGCCACCTCTCCTGGTGCGGCCCTGCAATAAACCTTTCTCTGCTCCAGGCTCTGCCGTTTCCGCTTGTCTGGCCTCACTGTTTCCAGGCGCTGGGACTTGAGTTGACAATTTCTGAGTGAGGAGGGTGGCTGCTGTCTCACCACCACGAACGGGGAGGCTGGGGGCAGACCCCGGTTTAGATGGGGTGGTCACGGAAGTGAGAGCTTTAGAAGCTTCCAGGAGGAGCAGCCGGCTAAGTGAACATCTGGGGATGGGGTTTCAGGAGGAGGGAACACAAGGGACAGGGGACTGAGTGAACATCTGGGGATGGGGTTTCAGGAGGAGGGAACACAGGGGACAGGGGTCTGAGACCCAGAAGGGCTGGCTGTGTGCGATCTACGCGGGTCCCCGTCACTCGGCCTTCTATGTGTGAATCCAGGCAGGTGTGGTCTCTGATGACCTGGGGAGAGGACCCTAGAGGCGATCTTAGCCGCAGTCCTTGTAGATGGAGGGGGCTGGGCGCTCGGTTCCTTTGCCCTGGTTCCTGTGGATCTCACCCAGGAGCGCTGGGAGGGGCGAGGTTGTTTGAAGTCCGCTGGCCCTTAAAGAGCACGCATAGGTTGTCCTGGAGGGCGCTGATGTCAGCCCCGCACGGCCAGGGCAGCCAGGTGGCTGCCACACGTGGCCACACAGATGATGGGGGGAGGCACCGACAGATTCAAGGAGTTGCGACATATTTTCCTTTTAGCTAAAAACCTGCATTCTGGCCATTTCTTCCAGGGAGCTCGCCATGGAGGAAAGCGTTGTGAGAATTATGCTTCACCTTGATTTCTCACCTGTGGATGCTCAAGAACATGGTCACATTCGACCACTTGCTTCACGTTCTGGAAGGTTTTTTAAAAAAACCTCACAAGCAAAGGAAGAGCCAGAGGAACCTTGTTGCCAACTCATTTACTTTTTCTTTAATTTTTCTTTCATCATCATTATTATTTTTGGCTGTGCTGTGTTTTCGTTGCTGCTCGGGTTTTTCTCTAGTGCAGGGACCAGGGCTCCTCTCTAATTGCAGAGTGTGGGCTTCGGTGCTGTGGAGCACCGGCTTCTGCAGCTGCAGTGCTCGGGCTCGGTAGCTGCAGTGCTCGGGCTTCGGTAGCTGCAGTGCTTGGGCTCGGTAGCTGCAGTGCTCGGGCTCGGTAGCTGCAGTGCTCGGGCTTCGGTAGCTGCAGTGCTTGGGCTCGGTAGCTGCAGTGCTCGGGCTCGGTAGCTGCAGTGCTCGGGCTCGGTAGCTGCAGTGCTTGGGCTCGGTAGCTGCAGTGCTCGGGCTCGGTAGCTGCAGTGCTCGGGCTCGGTAGCTGCAGTGCTCGGGCTCGGTAGCTGCAGTGCTCGGGCTCGGTAGCTGCAGTGCTCGGGCTTCGGTAGCTGCAGTGCTCGGGCTCGGTAGCTGCAGTGCTCGGGCTCGGTAGCTGCAGTGCTTGGGCTCGGTAGTTATGGCACAGAGGCTTAGTCTCCCTAAGGCACGTGGGGTCGTCTCTGACCAAGGCTTGAACCGGTGGCCCCTGTGCTGCAAGGTGGATTCCTAACCACTGGACCACCAGGAAAGCCCTCACTTCTCTTTAACTCAAGGACTCACCTCTGGGAGTGCTCAGGATTTTAACCCTGCCTTTGGATGGGTTGCCCTATAGAGTCGTGGACTTGGAGAAGATGCGACTCTCACGCATTGACTCTTTGAAGGAGGTGGTGCTTTGTCTTTGCTAGTCACCTTCTTGTGACACGAGGTGCAATTGAGAAAAAGGTGTGGTTCCCACCCAAGAGTACTTCTTATCATCTGACGGGGCTACAGACAGACAGACAGACAGACAGACAGACAATGATACCAGGATGCGCTGAGTGGCGTGGGGAGTAAGCACAGCAAATGGCAGAACTGAAGGTTTGGGGAAGATTTCCTAAAGACATGATTTCCGAGGTGATCCCTGAGAAAGCTGCCCGGCGGACAGAATGATTCCAGGGAGGTGAGACCACTGGCAGAGTGTGCTACGCGTGGGTGAACAGCAAGCGGTTCTGAAAGGGGCCGCTGAGGGCCAGGGAGGAAGTCTGTGAACAGTGAGGAGAGGCCTAGGAGGGAGATTCCGGATTTTCTTCTTCTTTTTTTTTAATGTGGACCATTTTAAAGCTCTTGATTGAATTTGTTGCAATTTGCTTCTGCTTTGCATTTTGCTTTTTTGACTTTGAGGCATGTGGGGTCTTAGTTCCCTGACCAGGGATCGAACCCACAACCCCCTGCATTAGAAGGCAAAGTCTTAACCACTGGACCTCCAGGGAAATCCCTGGATTTTTACTCCATGTGGAAGCAGGGCAGGAGAAGCCAGAGATGAAATCAGAGAGATCAACAGGGCTAGATTAGGAATGCCATTCGTAAACTAGGCTAGGGACGTTGGTCTTTATCTTGGGGATAACAGAGAGTTAGGAAGGCAGTTAAAAAAAGTCACATCGGGTTGTGGGGAGGCAAGGAGTGTGTTAAGCTGTTGCATAATATCAGGTGGCCCATGATGGCTTCTGAGGCCAGAGCAGTGAAACTGAGCTGGGGCTGAATGGGTACACTTGATACATACGTGGAGATAAACACACTTGAGGGTGGGTGAGGAGGAATTAAGGAAGATGGCCAAACTCTCAGCTTGAGCAACTGTGGTGGGTGGCTGTTTCCCAATCCTGGGACACCTGAGACGGTCCGGACACCCTCTTGCTGGCTTGGAGATGCAGAGGGCTACGAGGCACGTGGGTGGGTAGCCTATCCTAGCTGAAACGGGCCCTACCTGGCAACCCGCCTGGAAATGGGGTGCCCGGTCCCATAGCTGCAGGGCGCTGAATTCTGCCAACCCAAAGGACGAGCCCGGAAGTGGTAAACAGACAAGGAGACAACAATACGTGACTGTTAGAGAGTGAAGAGGAACACGGGGTGGGCCTGCCACTGCCTGCCCGCTTCAGACTGCATCAGGCGCTGGGGTTTGGGAGTCGTTTAGGAGGAAAGATTCTGGTTTTCTTCTGTTATGGAGCTGTGGGGCGACTCACTACCCTTTGGGCTTAAGAAGCAAAGCCCAGGCTGCAAGTGGCCTGACGCTTCTCCGGCAGAAAAGCCTTTAAGACACCTGTGTGTACTCTGTGTGTCCTCTGAGCCCAGACTGGAAGCCTTCTCGAATAATGCGCTTATCTGATTCCCTTACTGTCCTGAGCCCACATCCCCTGACTTATGTCAGAAACCAGACTGCGTTGTGATTGCCCATGTGTTCCTTTGGTTGTTGCTGTTTTCAGTAGAAGGTAAACGGGCCTCTCCTGTCACCTGAAGCTGGAAGACCTCCGGAAGGCAGGGGCTGCCTTTATTTTGGTTATATGCCTGACACATGTCCCTCTTTTAAAAATGGCTATTGCCATATCATGACAGTAAATAATATTTATTTGTGCATTCAGCCAATACTTGTTGAGTGCCTGTTATGTGCCAGGTATTTTTCTAGGTGCTAAAAGTTCAGCTGCGAATAAAGCAGAATATACTTTTATAGAGAGGAGATAGAGAATCAGTGAGCTGAATAAACATATCCCATGCTAGACGTTGATGAGCACCGACAGTGTTAATGGCTCACTCTTGTCCAACCCTTTGCCACCCCGTGGGCTGTAGTAGCCTGCCAGTCTCCTTGTCCATGGGGTTCTCCAGGCAAGAATGCTAGAGTGGGTTTCCATTCTCTTCTCCAGGGGATCTTCTTGCCTCAGACTGAAGCTGGGTCTCCTGCATAGCAGGCAGATTCTTTACCATCTGAGCTACTGGGGAGGCCTGAGCAGTGCTAAAGAGGAAACTAAAGAAGAGTGAACGTGGGGCCTGGGATGGGGCGTTGGGAAGGGCAGCCGGGGACCCTCCCTCCACCCCTGCCCTGGGGTCCGTAGGAAGGGGAGGCGGGGCAGCCTTGCAGGAGGGGCCTCTGTTTGGTAAGTTATGTTGCTGTTGCTCAGTCCCTAAGTCACAGAGTCACTTTGCAACCCCATGGGCTGCAGCACACCAGGCTCCCCTGTCCTTCCCCATCTCCCAGAGCTTGCTCAGACTCATGTCCATCGAGTGATGCTATCCAACCATCTCATCCTCTGTCGTCCCCTTCTCCTCCTGCCCTCAGCCTTTCCCAGCATCAGGGTCTTTTCCAGTGAGTCGGCTCTTCACATCGGACGGCTGACGTATTAGAGCTTCAGCTTCAGCATCAGTCCTTCTAATGAATATTCAGGGTTGATATCCTGTAGGATGGACTGGTTGCATCTCCTTGCAGTCCAAGGGACTCTCAAGAATCTTCTCCAGCACCACAGTTCAGAAGCATCAATTCTTTGGCATTCAGCCTTCTTTATGGTCCAACTCTGACATCTGTATATGACTGCTGGAAAAATCATAGGTTTGACTTTGTGGACCTTTGTCGGCTAGGTGATGTCCCTGCTTTTTAATATGCTGTCTAGGTTTGTCATAGCTTTCCTTCCAAGGGGCAAGCGTCTTTTAATTTCGTGGCTGCAGTCGCCGTCCGCAGTGATTTTGGAGTCTGAGAAAATGAGACCTGTCACTGCTTCTGAGTTCGCCCCTTCTGTTTGCCATGATCTTAGTGTTCTGGCTCTTGAGTTTTAATCCAGCTTTTCACTCTCCCCTTTCGTCAAGAGGCTCTTCAGTTTCTCTTCACTTTTCTGCTGTTGCGGTGGTGTCGTCTGCATGTCTGAGGTTAGGTTGAGAGGTGGTGCTTTATCTTGGTGCACAGAGAGAAACCCTAGATTTTAATAATGACAGTGACCTGAAATTTAACTTCTGCCACTCCTAAGAGTCCCTTGCTCTATGTGTTGGGAAACCAACCTGATGAGTATCACAGGAGAGTAGCCTTGTCTAGAAGGGAAAGTAATCCAGCCAGAAAATGTTAGAATGATAGAGAATCTCAAAGATTATTTAGTG
The DNA here is from genome assembly GCF_001704415.2 of Capra hircus. NCBI lineage: Eukaryota > Metazoa > Chordata > Mammalia > Artiodactyla > Bovidae > Capra > Capra hircus. Next base: position 77,383,733 of record NC_030823.1, on the reverse strand, counting down.
AACTACCCACTCTTTTGCAGCAGAAGAAAACAAAAGACCGATGAGGAATTATGGCAGACTCAAGTCTTTCCACTCTGCGTTCTGCCCTGGGCCACACCCACCTCTGCCTGGACCACAAGTCCTCCTGAGCAGTGATGATTACAGAGCCCTGGTACCTACCAACAAGGATCAGGTTAACTTCCCTGTGAGTTGATCCACCCCAGGGTAGGTGAATTACACCACCGCTGGTTGAGTCACCCTCCATCCTCTGAAGCGCCTTGCCCCCGGCAGGCTTCTTCCAACCAGCTGGGGAGTAACAAAGTCCACTCCGATCAGCTCCTCTGTGCTTGAGGATTTCTGGGTTATCTCACTGGTAGCTTCTGGTGGCCACAAAAAGAAAACAAACATGGTGATTGACAGCAGAAAAGGAATTCTGTGATTCAGATTCTGAATGTGTACAGAGTGGTTTGGATGGGACCTTGGAAAATTCTGCTGATTCCTGTGGAAATACTTTTTTTTTTTTTTTTGATGGCATGTTATTATAGATTGTCTACAAAATGGAAATGGAAAAAATATGAGTGGGTTGGAGTCAGGGGTATCATTGTGTGTCCAAGCAATTTCCCCCGAATGTCTTGCATGTCACGACTACAGTCCAGTGGATTTTGCTCTCTGTGGTTTTTATTACATAGTTTCGCGGGTAAATCTCTACATATTTCCTTATGTAAAGAGCTAAATATATGGACATGATCTGTTGGGTCCTAACAGACCTTTCTGGGAATGTGGGACAGGCTGAAGTCAGAGTGGGCCATGACCCAACTCCTGAGCAGGTGACACCTCCAAGAGGCAGGATGGAGACCCAGAATCAGTCGCCAAGAAGGGGTGATCCAGCTAGGGAAGAGAGATTAGGACTCCTGTGCCAGGGGTCCCGATGGAGGGCTGGGGGTCATCTTCTGTGCTGTGATGCCTTCGCTAAAGGCCCAGGGCAGAGCCCCTGTGGTCTGAGTAGGGAGGGAAAGAATGGGAGGGGTTTCCTTGGTTTTAAAGCCATAATCTGCTAACATCTGCTCAATGAAACCTTTCCAGATTGCTTTGCAGATACGGTCACTGCCGTCTTTGAGGCACCAAAGCAGCTATGCTTCTCCTACGACGCCTCTTGATGCCTCATGCCTCCATGCCTCATGATGCCTACAAGATCACGCTGCTAGCTGGTAGCCCAGTCACTTGGGCTGCAGCCTTTATAGCCTCCGCACCGCCTGGGACTGCTTCACGCACAATGGGTACAAGAGAAATGTTTATTGACTTGAACAGATAAGTTCTAATTCAGATGGATTCCATGAAACAGGAATGCTAATAATACATTGCATAGAGGGTGACTGTTGCCATAAAGTAAAATAATTGATATAAAGTGCTTTGCTCAGGGCTGTGCACAAAGACACTTGTTTAATATTAACTGTCTTTATTATTACTGTGACCATTACTTGAATTGAAGCAATGCATCAGAATTTAAATAGTTTTGCCTACTGGTCTTTTGGCTTCTAACAATTCTAATATGGACTTGAGTAAGTTTTGATGACTAAAATATGGTATTTAAAAATTTTTTTAATGGTTTATATACAATGTTGTGTTAGGTTCAGGTGTACAGCAAAGTGAATCAGTTATACATATACATATATCACTCTTTTTTTTAGGTTCTTTTCCCATATAGACCATTACAGAGTATTTTAGTAGAGGTCTACGAAACAGAAATAGAGTTACAGGTGTAGAAAATAAACTCATTGTTACCAGGGGTTAAGGGGGAGTGGGGGAGAGATAAATTGGGACATTGGGATTGACGAACACTCACTACTAAAATGTGATATTTTAAATGTCCAGTGAAAACTGCGTTTGGAAACATTTCTTTGCTCTGATCACTGATATTTGACCTCAGAACCAGAGTTGAATTGATTAAATCAAACACTGTCGACTTTAAATATTTCAGGTCCACAGAGACCATATTTGGATCACAAAATGATGAAGAATACAAATTATTAAGACCAACTTGCATTTACCACTGAAGACTCCTATGGGAAGATCCTTGAACAACCCAAGTGACTCTCGTGAAGAAACCATGATGTTCACAAGAAATGAGATAATGAGGTTTCTTTAAAGGCCAGGAGTTGCTCAACAGGCATGATGTGCTGTAAATCACAGATGATGGTAAGGATGAGACAGCAGGGGCTGAGCTGCAGCGTGATGGTCCTCTCAGACTTGGAATCCATGGCAACATCCCGGTCTGTGGACCACTAATTTAGTGAGTCTGTTCTTTTGTGGTTTGGACATTATAAACTGTGGTATTTCAAGGGTCCCCACGACAGGGCAGGAAGTGACTTTTTCACCCTTTTGTTCTCTTTGTTGGTGTGACTTAACGGAATAAGTTTCGTGAACATAGGAATGAATCATGGTGATACATACAGAGGAGCGGGCTTTCCCAGGGGCTTAGTGGTGAAGAATCTATCTGCTATGGAGGAGATGAAGGTTCGATCCCTGGGCCAGGAAGATCCCCTGCAGGGGGAAATGGCAACCCCTCCAGTGTTTTTGCTGGAGGATCCCATGGACAGAGGAGCCAGATGGGCTGCAGTTCATAGGGTCACAAAGAGTCAGACACGACTGAAGCGACCGCACATGATACGGCGGTGCGCGCTCCCGAAGTGATATCATTGCCTTGTAATCGGAGGTGTTTTTCCACACGTTTGCTCTTTTGTCAGAGCTGGACATGAAACCCGATGAAGGCAGGAACTGTGCTTTATTTTTCTGTGTGTCCCTGACTGTGTGAGTATGGGGAATTAGTGATTATAAATTTACTTTGATTTGGTGTGTTGTTTAGGCCAGTTTGATTTAGTAAAAAGCCAAGGGGAGAGTTTGGCAATTGTCTGATGGAGGCTGACAGATATCTGTTTGGAAACCTTTGCTCTAGTCACCAGGGCCTTGACTTTCCAATATTTACGGTATCTTTTTCAAAAATTCATGCTTTTCTAAGATCAACATCTATACTCTGTATGTCATAAAAAGAGTGAATAAGACAGGCCACAGCTGGGAAAAGATATTTGCAACACATCCAAATGACAAACGATGAGTCCAGAATACCACACGGAGAATTTCAGTGAGTCAACAGCAGAAAGTCTAGTGAATGGAGGAGATAAGTGGGGAAAGATTTGAGTTGTCATTTTGGGAAATGAAAACTACAAGGAAGATACCACTTTATTCCCACTAAATGATATTTATAAAAAATTATCCAACACTTGTGTAGGAAGGCATTATTTTATAGGCATTACACACAGTAGCTATTTAATTCTCTTAACAACCCTATAGGGAATGTTCTGTAATTATCTCCGTTTACCAGATGAAATTAAAAGATGCTTGCTCCTGGGAAGAAAAGCTGTGACCAACCTAGACAGCATATTAAAAAGCAGAGACATCACTTGGCCAACAAAGGTCCATCAAGTCAAAGCTATGGATTTTCCAATAATCGTGTATGGTTGTAAGAGTTGGACCACAAAGAAAGCTGTGCGCCAGAGAATTGATGCCTTTGAACTGTGGTGTTGGAGAAGACTCTTGAGAGTCCCTTGGACTGCAAGGAGATCCAACCAGTCCATCCTAAAGGAGATCAGTCCTGGGTGTTCATTGGTAGGACTGATGTTGAAGCTGAAGCTCCAATACTTTGGCCACCTGATGCGAAGAACTGACTCATTGGAAAAGACTCTGATGCTGGAAAAGATTGAAGGTGGGAGGAGAAGGGGACGACAGAAGATGAGATGGTTGGATGGCATCACTGACTCGATGGACATGAGTTTGAGCAAGCTCCAGGAGTCGGTGATGGACACGGAGGCCTGGTGTGCTGCAGTCCATGGGGTCACAGAGTCGGACACGACTGAGCGACTGGACTGAACTGACTGAGCAGATAAGGAAACAGAGGCACAGAGTGGTTAAGTGAGTTTGTGAGGTCACACAGCAGGGTAGTGGCAGAGCCAGGGGCTGACAGTCTGAGTCCATGATCCTCTCCTCTGCTCTCCTCTCCCCCTGACGACGTGGAAGTTGGCGGGGTGCGCGTGATTCATGCTTACCTGCTTTGGGAGGCAGTTTGATGTGACCTAGGAAAGCTGACTGTGTGCAGACCACATGACCTCGCGGTTCATTCCCATCTTCAGCGCAGACTAACTCATCATTGCACGTGTGGACTCAGAGATTTGGAGTAAAAGATTCAGGGTAGCAGTGGTCCCAAAAGAGAGGGAAGAACTTGGCATCAAGCCAAATGTCCATTCGTAGCAGAAAAGGTGAGTAGGCAGGAGTCCATTCACGTTGTAGGCTTCTCCCTCTAGAGCATTTACGACGTGGGCTTAATCGCAGCTCTCGCCTCTCGTCTGTCATGAGACGCGTCCTAACTGCAGCACTCTTGTGTGCCCAGCCCCACGCGCCTCCTGTGGGCGTCCTGTGTGGGATGCACCCGGTCCCACAACTATTCTGTTGTTCCTCATTCCTGCAAGACCCATTTTCCCCATGGTCATAGGGTCTCTGCAGCAGCCACTCAGTTCTGTGTTACAGCCACAGGTGATGGGAACGAAGAGACAGGGCTGGGTGCCAATAAAGCTTTATTTATATGACAGGCTCTATTTAACTTGTCTGTGGTCTGCAGTAGCAAAAGGCGTGACCTACAAGCCCCTTCATCTTCTGATCTCATTCTCCTATATTTTCATTTCCCTAACACCCCGTGAACCTTTCCTTCCACACTCCCGTGCAAACTCTTCTTCCTAAATGTCCCCCTCCACTTTTCCTTACAGATGAACTTCTTCCAACAGAAAACCAAAAAATCACTCCAAAAACTCCCCCAAAACAGAAAACAAAAAGAAGCCTCAAACTCGAAGCAAAAAAAAAAAAAACACCTCACCTGTGAATTCTTCCCAGCTCTATTTCCAGGAAGAAGTAGGTATTTTTTTTCCTGTATTCCCATGGAACCCTTCTGCATTTCTATTACATCAGTCGCTACCAGTTTTTGTGACTCTTAAATATTTTTGCCTCTTTCTCATCACCTTCCAGGAAGCAGTAAATCCCTGAGAAGGAAAATTTGTCTCAACTGTGTTTGTGTTATCAGAGCTGGCCTGGTGGCTGACACAGTGCTGGAGTTTAATAGATGCTTAGGAAGATGATGCAGAAAGCATGCTCTAGAACAGAGTGGGGAATGCAAATAACGTGAATTACGTCTGTCCACACCATGTCGTGAGCTTAACTCATTTTTAATCACTTTATCATTTGAGCTGTTTTTCCTTTTCATGGCATCATGTAGAGTTCATCTGGATTTTCAGTGTTTCACTCACTGAATTTTCAGGGCGCCACCTATGTAGACACCTATGTCACACATGGAGAGAATGCTATTTAAAATTTTTATAACTGTATACATACATTGATTTATTTGGCTGCCCTGGGTCTTAGCTGCAGCATGCGGAATCTTTATTTGTGGAATGAAAACAGTTGTGGCATATGGGATCTAGTTCCCTGACCAGGTTTCAAACCTGGGTCCCCTCCCCTGGGAGGGCAGAGTCTTAGCCCCCGGACTGCCAGGGGAGTCCTGAGAATGTTCTCTTTTTAAGAATCCAGAAATAACATAGAAAAGAAAAGATACAGATAATGGCCATCTCTATTTGGTTTTGCCACCCAACCTTCTATGCATACCATAGAGTAAAAAAACAGCTTCATCTTCCTGTTTCACCCTGTATATAAATAGAATCCTACTATATATATGTGCGTATATATATATGTATATGTGTGTATATATATGTGTATATGTGTATATATGTATGTGTATATGTGTGTGTATATGTGTATATATGTGTGTGTGTATCTGTGTATATGTGTGTATATGTGTGTATATATGTGTACATGTGTATATAGGTATGTACATATGTATATGTGTGTGCATATATATGCGTATATGTGTATGTATATATGTGTGTATATGTGTGCATATATGTGTGTGCACATATATGTGTATATATGTGTGTATGTGTGTATATATGTATGTGTATATTTGTGTATGTGTATGTGTATATATGTGTGTGTATATATGTGTTTATCTGTGTATATGTGTGCACATATATGTGTATATGTATATGTGTATATGTGTGCATGTGTGCATATATGTGTATATATGTGCATGTATGTATATGTGCATATATAGGTGTATATATGTGTGCGCATATATGTGTATATGTATGTATGTCTGTGTATATATATGTGCATATATGTGTATATTGTGTGTATGTATATATGTGTGTATATGTGTGTATAAGTATATATGTGTGTATGTGTGCATGTGTGTGTGTGCATATATATGTGTATATGTGTGTGTGTATATGTGTATATGTGTGTCTGTATATATATATGTGTATATATGTGTGTGTGTATATATGTGTATATGTGTGTGTGTGTGTGTATGTGTGTGTGTGTATGTGTGCTAAGTTGCATCCAGTTCTTCGCGACTCCATGGACTGTAACCAGCCAGGCTCCTCTGTCCATAGGGATTCTCCAGGCAAGACTACTGGAGTGTGTTGCCATTTCCTCCTCCAGGGGATCTTCCTGACCCAGGGATTGAATCTGTCTCTCTTGCCTCGCACTGGCAGGCATATGAATTGTGTCTTTTCCCCTTTCACTATTACGCTATTGAGGTTCCTCCACAATTTAATTTAATTTTTCACTCATTTTAGTCTTTATTTTTAGAGCTGCCAAAGTGGCTCAGCGGTAAAGAACCCACCTGCCAATGCAGGAGACGCAGGAGATGCTGGTTCAATCCCTGAACCAGCTGGAAGCTGGTTCCTGGAGGGAAGCGCCCCTGGAGGAGGGCATGGCAACCCACTCCAGTGTTCTTGCCTGGAGAATCCCGTGGACAGAATCCCATGGTGGACTACAGCCCATGGGGCCACAAGAGTCAGACACGACGGAGCGACTGGGCGTGCACACAGTACACCCTTATGGATCTGAGGCAGAGTTGGGACATCTGATGACTTCTCAGATGGATGGATCAAAAGAAGCCAGAAGGCTCTAGGGTTTTTTCTGGTTGCTGGTGACGCGTGGGAGATCTGGACTGGAAGAAAGGCATGAATTCTCCGGCGGGGAGAGGATGAACTTGGATTAATGGATGGAGAACAGAACGCAGGGTGTGGGGCTGGGTCAGAGACCAGCCAGGTTGGAGGTCCGTGTGCATGGGCGGTGGGCAGACTGCCTACTGCCTACGGAGGCAGTGCATTTAAAGGTGCTGGGGGCACACCCAGGCAGCAGGCTGGGGAGGAAGCTGGGAGACAGTGTGGGTGTGTGATGTACAGACCTGGAAACTTTGCTCATCACTTCGGTCCGCATTCCACTGTGTGAGCTCTGCTCTGTGACCTGGCCTGACCCTGGAAACATCAGAGTATCATTCTTGGCTTTTAGGGACATTTCATGGGGACAAGGGCTGAGGAAAATGTGCCATCAGCAAAAAGGCTTGCTTGGGAGGTCACAGGTGGCTGCTTGCTCTGTCTTTTGAGCTTCCTTCAAAGCAGAAAAACTCCTCCAAGACCTTGCCGACAAATACTTGCTTATCAGTTGCTTGAACTAGCAACGTGGCTCTGACCTAATACTGCCCTCTCTGCCCCGATCCATAGCCGTGTGGAAATGGCTTCTCTCTCCACCACATGCAAACAGAGGCATGAATGCTGGGTCTCATTCCTGTTGGGAAATAGCCAAAGTTATTATGACAGGACTGTATTTTGAGCAATGTTGGCTATTTGTTTTTTGGAGCACAAAGCAAGCAATAAATCTGTCACCCTGAAAAATCAGGTTGTGACCTAGAGGAGAGAGCAAATTGTGACTTTAGGTAAAAAAGAGTGACCTACCGGGTAGGATAATTTATCATGATAACAAAATTGCTGGAGCTCTCCTGACGGACCAGGAAGAAGGGCTGCAGTAAGCAAATTCAGGAGATGCAAGCATCCGAGTATTTGTAACTGATCAATATTTCCAGGGTTCCCAAGCAGCCAAAAAGCTGCCAGTGTTTGGAGGAAGTACACTGCTCACCTGATTTGTATTAAAGGGAAAACTGAGGGCTCTAATTATTCTCTTCAAAAGAATGTCACCACTCCACTGTGGGTGCTCTTTGTAGGAAAATAAATACTCTTCGGGGGATTGAAGTGATGATGCTTGATTCTGGGGTTGGGGGGGTGGTCGGTGAGGGGGGGGGGAAGAAGGAGGAGGCAGGAGTTGATGTGCCTGTGACCTGGAAGAGCTTAAGGAAACTGACCAGGGGACAGCAAGGTCCTTCACTCGCTCCTGTGTTCAAACTGGTCTTCCTGGAGCCTGAACCAAGCAAACGTGTCACCTTGGGAATTACTGAGAGCAAGGCTTAGGTGACGCCAGAGGTTCTTCATTTATTGAAGGTTTTTCTTTTTTCTTTTTTTTTAAGAATCCAGTCATTACTGAATGTGTTACAATGCTTCTGTTTTATGGTTAGGTTTTTTTGGCCACTAGGCAAGTGGGCCGCCCAGGGATGGAACCTGCAACCCCTGCGTTAGTAGGTGAAGTCTTAACCCCTGGACCGCCCGGGAGGCCCCCCCCAGGGGTCACTCACATTCTCTCTCCCCACTTAGCCTGGGCGTCTTTCATCTGCCCCTTAGTCCGCCCTCCCTGCCGCTCTGCACCGCTCGGTGGCTTTTGGGAGGAGCTGGCCTGCCCCCCCCCCCACAACGTGTTGGTGGGGTTCAGTCAGTGCTACCTGCTGGGGAGCAGAGGGAAGACAGGCTGGGGACCGCACCCCTTCCCTGCAGGTGGCTTGTGTCCCTCTTCTGAAGTCACAGCTCCCAGAGGGAGCTCTTTTCCACAGGGCCACTTTTATCCCTGGTTTGCGGCGACCTCTCCCTTCCCTTGACGCTTCTGTGGCAGGGGTAAGAGGCGTGCCTGGCGTCCCCACCCTGGGGCCCTCCGCCTCCTGGGGTGTCCCTGCTCTCCGCCCGTGGCTCTCGGACTAAGCTGTCCTAAGTTGCTATGTGCCCTTTCCTGCCCCTTCCGTCGTGCCACAGACTCCCTTCCACAGACCTGAACCTCATCCCAGCTTTTCAGGGACTCCAGTTCAGTGCAGTTCAGTTCAGTCGCTCAGTCGTGTGCGGCTCTTTTCAACCTCATGGACTGCAGTACACCAGACCTCCCTGTCCATCACAGACTCCTGGAGTTCACTCAAACTCATGCGCATTGAGTTGGTGATGCCATCCAACCATCTCGTCCTCTGTCGTCCCGTTTTCCTCCTGCCTTCAATCTTTCCCAGCATCAGGGGCTTTTCAGGGACTCCAGCGGGCCTTAAACAGGGGAGAAGAATGCTCTCAGTCCCTGGGTGAAGAATGCAGAGTTTACACGATGCGGCTCAGGGTTGCAAACCACACGATACACCCGAGCTTAGAATGTTATCAAACTTGGGTCCTTATCTCTCCATTCCACTGAAATGTACAACTATGATGAGCCCGGCTTTATGTCATCATTGCTTCTCCATGAAGTTGAAGGCTAGATAAAGTGCTCCATCCCTGAGCTTGAACACCCATGATCTCAGCCACAGTGACCACAAGGCTCTCGGTATTTGCACTTCAGTGGCCCATGGACCCAGCTGTGCCCCTGCGGACTTGACAGGCTCATCACATTTCTCAGAAGAGATTTAATGGCAGAGAGTTCATGTCCGGCAAAGACTTCATTACTTTTATTAGCTCTCCGTGCTCTCCTGCTTGCTGGTGCACTGGGAGGTCTCACTGAATAATCTATACTTGTCAGAAATATAAATGTGCCCCAGCTCCAGGCGGCTTTGATTCCGCCTGTTGTACTTTCTTATTCAGGATATTCTGGAAGGGGTTAGACAGATCCCTTCTGGAGGGGCCTGGCTGCAGTGTGTTGTTGGCTTATGTCCCGTATACTCCAGTGTTTTTGCCCGGAGAATCCCATGGACAGACGGCTACAGTCCACAGGGTCACAAAGAGTTGGACACGACTGGGCGACTCAGCACGCACTCGCAGAGGAGCAGAGTGGCAGCAGCTAATTTCCTTGTGCCCGAGGCCCCTGATGAAGTGCATTCATGATGCTGAATGACTCACAGATGCCTGTTGCTTTTCAGGCTGAGGCGGGTTTTCAGGGAGAAAAGGGCTTGCTTACTGCTTCTTCTGATTTTCTTATTGACCTTAGATTGGTTAAATATTTTTGTGGATCTGTTTTCCCACTCATGTATATTGATGCATGAATTGTGCCCTGAATGTCTTATTTATTTTAAAATTAACTTTATTAATCTTTCAAAGAATTGACATTTGCCTTTGCTGATTTTTGGTGGCAGCGTATTGCAGGATCCTAGTTCCCCAACTAGGGATGGAACCCATGTTTCCTGCATTGGGAGTGCAGAGTCTTAACCACTGAACCACCGGGAAAGCCCCCCAATGTCTCTTTTTTTTAAAAAAAACCACAGTCAAAACTATTGAATAGCATCTTATAACATATTTGGTTATTACGTCTCTATTAGTTAAAATAAATTATAACACAGGCGTCTAAGTAGTAACAGAGTCTGAAAGAAGTGAAATAAGCAGAAAGTATCCAGTCGAGATGAGTGAGGATAAAGCAGAACAGTCAGCAATGATCACATGAACATTTTTGGTTGTCTTCAGACTTTAGTATTATCAATAAAGAGAGAAAAGAGAAGACGATGGATATTTGTGTCAGGCCCTGAACTGAGAACTTTATGCATCTTATTTCATGTAGCTATCTAAGTTAAATTTACCTCAATAGCAAAGTCACAGAAGCACCCACAAGAGCTGAGTGGATATAGACACGGCCCATACATCCAAGGGGCTTCCCAGGTGGGGCTAGTGGTAAAGAACCTGCCTGCCGATGTCAGACACAAGATACCTGGGTTTGACCCCTGGGTCATGGAGATCCCCTGGAGGAGGGCATGGCAACCCACTCCAGCATTCTTGCCTGGAGAATCCCATGGACAGGGGAGCCTGGCGGGCCACAGTCCATAGGGTCACAAAGAGTCGGACATGACTGAGTGTCTAATACTTCACTTCTTTATTTTTCATGACCAAATTCCATTTTTTGTTTCCCTTTCGACTACGTATCAAAATATAAGCATTTTGTGCCAGAGTTAATACTTAAAATATGTACTGATGTTTAAATTTTTTACAGTCTTTCTGCTTTGGCTCCTTTTATTAATACTGTGCTTGAACAGACCTCTTTCACTAGAAGATGACATACATTTTTACCTACTTTCTATGATAGAGCTCTTTCTTTATCACAACATTAAATCCTTGTGAAGGCGCGATGTCGGGCAGTGACACCGCTGTTCTCTGTATAACGCCTCCTTTTCCTGAGAGGCCTCAGCGGATGCTCCATCTCGCCCCCAAAGACTTACCAGGCCGCTTTTGTTGTCTGTTTCGTGTGTGTTTCAGACTTGTTTGAGGTTTAATTTTGTCTGTTGCTCTGCCATTTTGGTGACACATGAGAGGTCACCTTTGGACAATGCAGAGCGTTAGGGGCGCCAATGCTTCCTGGCGTCCCACCAGCCGCACACCACGGAGTCCTGTAGGGTTTACCATGGAAAAAAATCTGGATATACGTGAACCTGTGCAAGTTCAAACCCATGTGTTGCTCTGTTCAAGGATCAACTGTATTTCAGCACAATGGTGACTTGATAAAGCGTTGGGAGATACACGTACGTGTAGATGTATTCACTGTACAGCCGCGTCAGTTATCTGTTGCTGCAGTTACGCTGGATACGTGCGTGCGAGCTCAGTCGCACAGTCGTGTCCTCCTCTTTGCGACCCCGTGGACTGTAGCTCACCAGGCTCCTCTGTCCATGGCATTTTCAGGCAAGAATACTGGAGTGGGTTGCCATTTCCTCCTCCAGGGGATCTTCCCGACCCAGGGACCGAACTGGTGTCTCTGGCATCTCCTGCACCGGCCGGTGGATTCTTTACCGCTGAGTCACCTGGGAATCCTCTGTGCTATATAATAACCATCCAAAATGCAAGGGCTCAGGGACTTCCCTGCAGTGGTTGAGATTCTGTGTTTCCACTGAAGGGGGCGTGGGTTCAATCCCGGGTCCGGGAACAAAGATCCTGCATGAGGGGCCAAAAAAAAAAAAAAGAACCCCCCACCCAAGAAAAAACTCCGAAATGCAAGGGCTTTAAATAGCCCTTTTAAACAGGATTTCAAGAAGCATTTAAACTCTAATACCCTAAGGCATTTATTATATGTAACTAATTAACTATTTTCCAGGGGGGGAGATTAGAAAAATAGCCACTCAAATATTTTTTCTATAGGGCTTAATTTTCTCATGGAGACCCCATTGAGAAAGAGTGGCTTAAAACAGTACCCATTTCTTTAGCTCATAAATCTGCAGCTTGATTTAGGTCAGTCTAAGCTCTTCCCCACTCCAGTACTCTTGCCTGGAAAATCCCATGGACGGAGGAGCCTGGTGGGCTGCAGTCCATGGGGTCGCAAAGAGTTGGACAGGACTGAGCGACTTCCCTTTCACTTTTCACTTTCATGCATTGGAGAAGGAAATGGCAGCCCACTCCAGTGTTCTTGCCTGGAGAATCCCAGGGACAGGGGAGCCTGGTGGGCTGCCGTCTCTGGGGTCGCACAGAGTCGGACACGACTGAAGTGACTTAGCAGCAGCGAGCTGGTGTTAGCTGGGCTCATGCTTAGCCTGGTGGTTTGCCGGCTGTGGACTGAGGAGCTGCAAGTAACCAGGCTGCACATGTTTTATCCTCTGGGTACAGCCCAGATGTTCCTACTGCAAGTGACAGAGGGCAGGGCGGGAAGCAGTTACAGTGTTTTCAAACCTGCGTGCTAACATCTCATTGGCCAAAAGAAGTCACATGACTGAACTCAGCCCTGCGGGGCTGGGAAATCTACTTTACCTTTGGATAGAAGAGACTGCAGAGGCACCTTGCGCAGAAGGTGCAGGCAGGGAGGGGTAGAGAAATGGGACCATTAAGGTAAATAATGTACTGCCATGATAGTCTCTTGTTGTTACTCTTCTTTAAGGCTTTTTACTGACGCTTCCTGAAAACTTATGTTTTGGAATCATTTTGTCAAGATAAAAAATTGCCCCCTGGGATTTGCACCACCAGAAAGGATAAATTGACTACTGAGCTTGATGCTTTTAGGTGTTCATGCCATTTGGTCTTTCCAGTAAATGAAAGTAGCTATTACCGCCCCAATTTTACAGGTAGTGACACTGAGGCTCAGACAGATTAAATGCAATCATCTTTTGGTATCTTCAGTATTCTTGTCTTGAGAAACCCCTGAACAATATGAAGACTCTTGAGAGTCCTTTGGACTACAAGGAAACCAAACCAGTCAATCCTAAAGGAAATCAGTCCTGAATATTCATTGGAAGGACTGATGCTGAAGCTGAAGCTCCAGTACTTTGGCCACCTGATGTGAAGAACTGACTCATTTGAAAAGACCCTGATGCTGGGAAAGATTGAAGGCAGGAGGAGAAGGGGACGACAGAGGTTGAGATGGTTGGATGGCATCACCGACTCGACGGACATGAGTTTGAGCAAGCTCCGGGAGCTGGTGTTAGACAGAAGCCTGGCGTGCTGCAGTCCACGGGGGCTGCAGAGTCAACCACTGAGAGACTGAACTGACCTGAGATTAGTTATGATGCCTAATACAATGTAAATCCTATGGAAATAGATGTAAATAGATACCCGCAGGCGGCAAACTCAAGTTTTGCTTTGGGGAACTTTCCAGGATTTTCTTTTCTGGATACTGAGGGCCATGGACAGGGAGTTAAATACTGTAACTGTTTATCTCGCCGCAAGTACGGTGGGAGCCTGGGCTCCAATTTAGGGTTCCTGTTAGAAGTCCCCCCTTCCTCTCGTCCAGGGGTGCTTCCTTTGATAACTGCCTGAGGCTCAAGCAGGCCAAAGTCCATGAATGGGCCTGGAGAGTTAAGGTGAGCTAAGAGCCGGTGATGCTGAAGTCCCCACACGTTTCTGTAAATACAGGCATATCTCATTCTATTGTGCTTTGCTTCATTTTGCTTTTTACAAATTAAAGGTTTGTGGCAACTCTGCGTTAAGGAAGCACATCTGTGCTATTTTTTCCAACAGCGTTTGTTTGTTTCATGTCTCGGTCATACTTTGGTAATTTTCACAAAATTTGAAATTTTCCTTATTATTGTATTTGCCATGCTGATCTGTAATCAGTGACGGTGAAGAACCCACCTGCCAATGCTGGAGACTCAAGAGACAAGAGTTTGGTCCCTGGGTTGGGAAGATCCCCTGGAGGAGGGCATGGCAGCTCACTCCAGGATGCTTGCCTGGAGAATCCCAGGGACAGAGAAGCCTGGCGGGCCACAGTCCATGGGGTCTCAAAGAGTTGGACATGACTGAAGCGACTTAGCCTACACACATAATCTTTGATGTTACTAGTGCAAAATGATTATGACTCACTGAAGGCTCAGATGGTGTTTAGCATATTTTTAGCAATGAAGTATTTTTAAGTTGAAGTTCGTACCTTTTTAAGAAGCTGTGATGCTAAGGCACGTGTAGGAGACTACAGCATAAGATAAACAACTTTTTATTTTTTTAAAGTATTTTTTTTGGAGGTGGTTCATTTTTAAAGTCCTTATTGGATTTGTTACAATATGGCTTCTGTTTTATGTTTTTGTTCTTGTTTTTTTTTTTTTTTTGGTCTCAAGCAACTGTGATCTTAGAACCCCTGCATTGAAAGGCGAAGTCTTTGTCCCTGGACCACCAGTGTGTTAGTCACTCAGTCGTGTCTGAGTCTTTGCAACCCCAAGGACGCAGCCTGCCAGGCTCCTCTGTCCATGGGATTCTCCAGGCGAGAACACTGGAGTGGGCTGCCGTGTCCTCCTGCAGGGGGTCTTCCCCACCCAGGGATCGAATCCACATCTCCGGGATCAGCAGGTGGATTTTTTACCACTGTGCCACCTGGGAAGCCCCTGAACCACCAGGGAAGTCCCTAAACATAATTACTGTGTGTACTGGAAAACTAAAAAATTCATGTAACTTGCTTTACTGTGGGTGATGGTCTGGAACCAAACCCGCGATATGGCCAAGGAATGTCTTGTAAAGCTCATAAGTTTTTAATTTAACCAAAAATCTTTTATATCTCCTTCCCCTTTCAGGCATTAGTTTCCACGTACACAATGTCAATTATATAAATTGCCTTACCTATATAATTGACAGAAGGAGATAAATAATCACAAGAAGTGTAGTTGACATTTATTATGGAGGCACTAACTTTTATAGCTCTATTGTGTTATAAGCCATTCAATTTTCTGGCAGTTTGGAAGAACAACTATTTATAAGGGGATTAGCTATGTCTTCAGGCTGCCAAAATTTTCCCTTAGGAAGCTTTGATTGGGGTTCAGGAATGAGGTAAAGGAGCTGAGGGCAAGTGGCAGGGTCTCGTGGCACGGCTGCCAGGGGTGATGTCAGATGCTGACTCGCTTCATTTTATCATTTTGGGAAACTACGCTTAATAAGTTTGAGCATAGTTTGAAAAGTGAAATATTCATGTTCATTTTGATCAACATTTTTTTTTTTTTTGCTAGAAATTCTGGAAGCAAGCTGCAGTAGAAAAACATCAAGAAAACTGCTTGAAATTAAACATGAATATTTTTAATGACAACCAAACCACTTTGCATCTGAAAACCAGTCATATAGCCAGGGGTCTTAACGCTTTGGGTGGTCCCATCAATCCAGATCATGAGTTGACCCCACATGGAAATGGCTGAAGGTGGGACAGGGTGGTTGAATTCCAGGAGCCTTGACTTCTCTGACTGCCTTGTGGCTGAGCGAAGGGTTTGCACTGGGTTACCAGCGCAAACCAGCTTGTGAATCGTGAGCACATGAATTTCCTCTGAGTGTTCATCTCCTTGATCATTGTGGAGCTGCCATGTTAGCAGCCTTAGAACAGGATCGTAGATTCCTGAAGGTCCCGGGAAACATACCTGAAAAATGCTGCTGCTGAGAAATGCAACTCTGTTGCTTTCTCTTCTTTGCTTTGATGGCAGGGCTTTGCAGGAGCAACAAGTGGAAACTCTATAATGTCCATCGAGGAATAACTGCAGGAGAACAGTGCTGAGCGTCTGGAGAGAAGAGGTTGTAAGAAGTTGTCTGCTCATGGCATGAATTTAAGAGGGATTGTAAAGACTGGAGATAACGCATATTAAACTGTCTGGTCCACAGTGGGCACCCCACGCATGTTAGCTGTTATTCCTACAATTGAGGCGTGGTCTGCACTTGCTTCCTTCTGAATGGAAGGAGAAAACTGGGCTAGATCAGTGGGATCCACATACAACTGATCATCAGAATTTTGGGAGGAGCTTCCTAAATTCGAAGATTACCAGGTTGCAGCACTGACGATTCTTAGTCAACAGGCATTTTATTTTATTTATTTAATTTATTTTTTATTGAAGGATCATTGCTTTACGGAATTTTGCTGTTTTCTGTCAAACTGTTTTATTTATTTTAAAATAAAGCTGTGCGGCTCCTTCTGTTGGTCAGCTAGAAGCCACCAGAGGAGGAGATTTCTAAATTCCCTCTTGTCTGCACCATCCAGAGTTCGCATTTGGAACTTGGAGAAGCTTCCTTCCTCAGTATTTATTGCTTGAGCTTCTGCAAATCTGCATTAACCAAGGTCGCTGGGCACTGTGCCCGTCTCAAGGGTGAAAACTTGAAACCTGGTTGAAGACTCAGACCGGGGCCTGACTGAGGAGCATCGTCCTTTCTTCTCTTTGTTGTTGCTCAGTTGCTAAGCCGTGTCCAACCCTTGGCAACCCCACGAACGGCAGCGCACCAGGCTTCCCTGTCCTTCAGTGTCTCCTGGAATTTGCTCAGACTCGTGTCCAGGGAGTCGGTGATGCCATCCAACCATCTCATCCTCTGTCATCCCCTTCTCCTGCCTTCAGTCTTTCCCAGCATCAGAGTCTTTTCCAACGAGTCAGTTCTTCCCATCAGGTGGCCAGAGTATTGGAGCTTCAACTTCAGCATCAGTCCTTCCAAGGAACATTCAGGGATGATTTCTCTTAAGCAGAATCAAACTAAGAACCTATTGATTTTCAAGTGGTCATGTCAAGGCACCATGATCTTGTTGGAGTTGGTTGTTTTCAGGGCAATTTGGCTTATTTGCCATTAGCAAATTGTAGTTGCTTTCGTGGCTACACCCAGACTTCAGGGAGTCCACGACCTGGGGTGCCTGGGGACACATGTCAGTCCTTAGCCTTGTCCAGATTTCAGGTCGTCATTTCCAAGTGTATCTGTGCTATGAACAGGAAGAAGGGAATGTCACAAAAGTATCTGCTGTCCCAATTTTCTTTTGCGACGTACAGCGCTTTATGCCCCTTTGGGCATTCCTAGACGTGCCCCACGTATTTTACTCCCAGTCAAGAACATCACTCAGAGCACAGGTAACTGAGAATAATTTGTTCATGAATCCTTATATACAATAATTTGTTCACGAATCCTTATATACAATCAGTATCTGTATGAATGCGTTCATGTGTGTATATCAATATATCCTCTTGAAAAAAACCCACCAATTATTTATAAGTGACTACTCGACCCTTATGGGGCTTCCCTGGTGGCTCAGTTGGTAAGGAATCCACCTGCGATGCGGGAGAAGACCTGGGTTCGATCCCTGGGTTGGGAAGATCCCCTGGAGCAGGGCATGGCAGCCCACTCCAGTGTTCTTGCCTGGAGAATGGCCATAGACAGAGGAGCCTGGTGGGCTACAGGCCGTGGGATTGCAAAGAGTTGGACACGACTGAGTGACTAAGGACACGCACTCGACACGTGCCACGTGACTAAACGAGATCCACCTCTGTGGCCTGACGTCACTGAGGAGAGCCACCGAGGCCGAGATTTCCGATGCCGGAGAGCGGTGCCCACTGTGGCTCCGTCACCACCCTCTGCTGGAAGCAGGACTGTAGGGCTCTCGCTGCTCTCAGACGAGAGATGCTTCAGCTCTACTGTGGGTTACACTGGGCAGCCTCCGGTAAGGACTGCTGCTGCTGCTGCTAAGTCGCTTCAGTCGTGTCCGACTCTGTGCGACCCCATAGACGGCAGCCCACTAGGCTCCTCTGTCCCTGGGATTCTCCAGGCAAGATACTGGAGTGGGTTGCCATTTCCTTCTCCAATGCATGAAAGTGAAAAGTGAAAGTGAAGTCACTCAGTCGTGTCCAACTCTCAGTGACCCCATGGACTGCAGCCTACCAGACTCCTCCATCCATGGGATTTTCTAGGCAAGAGTACTGGAGTGGGGTGCCATCGCCTTCTCCGCCGGCGAGGACAGTTCTCTGTAATCCTACCCGCAGAAGAGAGGTTTGCGGAACACATGTGGGTTTTGAGAAAGCTGGCGTATTTAGCACAGGGTCATTCGGGAATTGTCCGTTTTTCTGAGTATTCATTTGCCAAGATCTTGAACTGAACTGAACCAGGGACCCAAACCAGAGGCTGGTGAACCAATTTCAGTTTCTGAAACAATACACGAACTGGTTAACCACAAACCAATGGAGAACTATTTCAGATTTAACCTACTCGACCTGTTTCAACCAGAACTGGCTGTGAGTACTTTTTTTTCCCCCCTTCTAAAAACCACAGACCATAACAGCAAAATGTTTTCAAATCAGAGCTAAATTAAATTTGGTGTGAGTTCCTGACTTCAACTTTGATAGCTGAAATGCTTTAACCTTCTGCAGGCTTAGTGTTGATGATAATTTGGTAGAAATTTGTGTTTGAAGATCACAGAAATGTTGCCCAAGTTTGGAAATAGCATTTCAAGTATATTATCTTTATCATTAAGTTGAAAAAAAGCTGTCCTAGACTGTATTTACTGAGGGTTCACTGAAGGTGAAATCAGGAGTCAGAGAAAGAGGGACGTGGAGCCCGGAAAACCTCTTTAGGTGTTTGTCACTGAGCCAAGCGGCCAACATTTATATTAAAGTTTTTTTTTTTTTTGCATGTTGTTCACCAAAGAAAGAAATAAGAGACCCAGCCTCTTGTTCACATGCTACTTATTATCTTGTACCAGCAATGAGCAGATGCTCAGAGCATCTGAATCCATTGTTGAATACGTTTCCTTGGAACTTAATTAAAAGCCCCATTCCTTTTATTATTATTATTATCTATTTTACACCCCACTCCTGGGAGTTGGTTAGGACTTTCCAGGTGGTGCGGTAGTAAAGAATCCACCTGCCAATGCAGGAGACGAAGGAGACACAGGTTTGATCCCTGGGTTTGGAAGATCCCCTGGAGAAGGAAATGGCCACCCAGTCCAGTGTTCTTGCCTGGAGAATTCATGGACAGGGGAGCCTGGCAGGCTATAGTCCATGGGGTCGCAGAGAGTCAGACACGACCCAGCAGCTGAGCGCAGAGCAGTGCCCAGGTGGTTCACAATCTCATGTCAGTTTTGGGTGCACAGCGATCCGCTCTTTTTGTGTAGACAGAGGCCCACGAGGCTCTGCGACGCTCAGGCCTTACAGCTTCAAGTGAAAGAGCCATGTTTAAGCCCAGTGCTGTTTTGATCCATGGTCCAGCATATTAACTACCATGTAATATGCCTCTGTCTTGAGACATTGTTCTCTTTATTCCCATGTTCCCTTCTGTATTTTTTTTTAATTTACTTATATATTTGGCTGTGTCGGGTCTTGGTTGCGGCACAAGAAGGGTCTTCTCTGTGGCAGGCAGACCTCTAGTTGCCGTGTGCTGGCTCGGTTGTGGCCCGTGGCCCTAGTTGTCCCATGGCAGGAGGGGTCTTCGTTCCCGGACCAGGGATTGAATCCAGGTCTCCTGCATTGCAAGGTGGGTTCTTTGTTTTGTTCTTTTTCTTTTTGAATTGAAGGATAATTGCTTTACAGAATGTTTTCTGTCAAACATCAACATGAGTCAGCCACAGGTGTACATATGTCCCCTCCCTTTTGAACCTCCCACCCATCTCCCTCCCCACCCCACCCCTCTAGGCTGAAACAGACCCCTGTTTGAGTTCCCTGAGCCAGACAGCAAATTCCCATCGGCTATCTATTTTATAATTTTCTGTGTACAGTTCTTTTGTCTCCTTAGGTAAGCTTATTCCTAGACATTTAATTCTTTTTGTGGCCATGATGAATAGGATTGATTCCTTAGGTTCTCTTTCTGAGTTTTCATTGTTAGTATATAGAAAGGCAAGTGACGTCTGTGTATTGATTTTGTATCCTGAAACTTTGCTAAATTCGCTGATTAGCTCTAGTAATTTTCTGATACTATCTTTTGGGTTTTCTATGTACAGTATCATGTCATCTACAGAGCTTTACTTCTTTTCCATTCTGGATTCCTTTCCTTTCTTTTTCTTCTCTGACTGCTGTAGCTAGGACTTCCAGAAATGGCAACCCACTCCAGTGTTCTTGCCTGGAGAATCTCAGGGATGGGGGAGCCTGGTGGGCTGCTGTCTCTGGGGTCGCACAGAGTCGGACACGACTGAAGCGACTTAGCAGCAGCAGCAGCAGGACTTCCAGAACTGCCTTGGATAACAGTGGTGAACGTGGACACTGTCTTGTTCCTGATCTCAGGGGGAAAGCTTTCAGGCTTTCACCATTGAGAAGAATGCTTGCTGCAGGCTTATCATACAACGCCTTTACCATGTTAAGGTAGGTTCCTTCTCTGCACGTTTTTTGAAGAGTTTTAGTCCTAAATGGGCACTGAATTTTGTCCAAGGCTTTCTCTGCATCTATTGAGAAGGTGGCTTCCTAAGCACTGGGCTACCAGAGAAGTGCCTTCCGGAGGAGCGGGCGTGCCTGCTCAGTCTTCTCGGTCGTGTCCGACTCTTTGAGACCCCATGGAAGGAGCCCCCCAGGCTCCTCTGTCCTGGGGTTCTCTAGGCAAGAAAACTGGAGTGAGTTGCCATGCCCTCCTCCAGGGGATCGTCCCAACCCAGGGATCAAACCTAAGTGTGTCTCTTGAGTCTCCCACACTGGCAGGCGGCTTCCTTACCGCTAGTGCCACCGGGGAAATGCTGGAATCGGCTAAAAGCTAAGCCGGCTACTTCTATGCTTTGGCAACATCATCCTGGGCCGTTTTCTCTTCAGACAATTAAGCTGAGTGAGAGAGAGAGCGCCAGAGAAAGCCCCGGTCCGCCCTTTCCATTTTACAGGGGTGCTCCCGGGAAAGGGAGCTTGACCATCGCCAGGCCCAGCTCAGCTTCCCACTCTGCGCGCTGTCTCAGCTTGCTTTTCCAAGCTGCAGAGCCACGGTGGCAGCAGAAAGCCAAGACTGAGCAGACAGCAGAAAACCAGCCCAGCGCTCCCGGCGACGTCCGCGCAGAAACGCCCCTCTTCCATCTCTTCTTGCCGTTAGCGGGGTGTGTTAAAGCCTCGTTCTAAAGGAGACGAATTTGACTCTCTATTCCTCCAGGTTTCCGTGGCCTCCTGTGACTTTAACTGCAGGCTTCCATCGTCTGAGGTCTGTGTGCAGGGAGGCCAGGCGCAGCCCATTAGGAGAGCCCGTGCCTCGGCTAAGTAGTCTGGCCGAGTGTGCCTGTTGTGAAGCACGCGCATCCAGAGGCCCATTTTCCTTATTGCTGTAATTTGTTCTGATTCAAGTATTCCACGGAGAATGAGGTTTCTGGCCGGAAAGTGCTCAGCCGCGGCGGCGATGCGGGATGCAGACGGCTGGCGGAGCCTGAAAGAGGGATGGGAAATGTGTCCACGTGCCGCAGTGTGCAGCGTTTCTGATTTTTATATGGACATTAAACTTGGTCAAGCTGAAGTGCCATTTGCTCGGAGAGAGGATAATGTACACAAATCCCCGTGAATTCTCAAATACAGACTGAAGCTGGGGCATGCGTAGGGCCGCCTGCACCCCGGACGCCTGTGATCTAGGGCTTGCAATAGGGGAGGAATATGGCACCCCACTCCAGTGCTCTCGCCTGGAAAATCCCATGGGATGGAGGAGCCTGGTGGGCTGCAGTCCATGGGTTCACTAAGGGTCAGACATGACTGAGCGACTTCACTTTCACTTTTCACGTTCATGCATTGGAGAAGGAAATGGCAGCCCACTCCAGTGTTCTTGCCTGGAGAATCCCAGGGACGGGGAGCCTGGTGGGCTGCCATCTACGGGGTCGCACAGAGTCGGACACCACTGAAGCGACTTAGGAGCAGCAGCAATGCACATGTTGCCTGTGGAGTTCTAGGTAAAGTTATTTTGACTCTTGACAGATCACATAAGATCATAAACCACGTCAGCTCAGTTCAGTCGCTCAGTGCTGTCCTACTTTGTGCAACCCCATGGACTGCACCACGCCAGGCTTCCCTGTCCATCGCCAACTTGTGTAGCCTTTCTCTAACTGCAAGGATGACAGTTTTATCGACGAATCAGCAGAGTGTCTCTGATGGGCCAGGGGCTACACTAGGCCGGGGTTTTTGTTCAGTCACTCAACCGTGTCTGACGTTTTTGACTCCCTGGATGGTAGCCTGCCAGGCCCCTCTGTCCGCGGGGTCCTCCAGGCTAGCATACTGGAGTGGGCTGCCAGCTCCTCCTCCAGGGCATCTTCTGGACCAGGTTGAGCCCAGGTCTCCTCCATCTCCTGCATTTTGTAGCTCGGGGACAGGCTGCCTGGGCTCCGCTCCGGCTCTGCTACCCAGGAGCTGTGTGACCTTAGCCAAGCGTCAAATGGAGCGTGTAAGCCTCCATTGCCTCCTCTGTGAAGTGGGCTTAATTGTAGCACAGGCCTCATGGGACAGGAGGAAGGCCTAGACAAGATAACTTAGAAACGCACTTACATAGCACTTGGCACGTAGAAGAGGCACAGAATATCAGCTAGGATTTCCACGGCTTTTTAACGTTTCCACACCATTGTCGAAGTCGCCTGCAGTCAGGTAGGAGATAAAAGGAAGGAGTGCATGCAAAAGGCATCTGTGACTTTCCGGGGCAGCGACTCGAAACAGGGAATTGAAGCGACCAGGAGAGGGAGAAGCAAGAGCTTCAGGCCAGAGGGTTCACGGACAGAAGTGTCCAAGCGATGGTCTGAGAGTAGCAAGAAGCAGGGAAGAGGGTATGGCGCTCTTCCCTGCTGATGTAGAGATGTGAGTTCTGGAGGGGGTGGGGGGGGAGAGCGAGGGAGCCACATGGGTGGAAACATGACAGGGCACGGTTGCACGTACGGAACTGTTGACAGGGCTTGCATTTAGGGTGTGTGTGAGGACGTGACGACGGCAACGGGAGGGAGTGGCAGTAACTGCTTGGGAGGTCGCGTCCCAGTCAGTTTAGTGCCCACGCATATTCGCGTGACTTTCAAAATCCTCTCTTTACTGAGATTACAATATCAGTGCTGGGATTCAGAAAGGCCGAGGGGCAGAGGGAAGTGTGTAACTGTATAGAGCGGCATTGGAGGAGGAGGTGGGGTTAGCTTCATGGAGGAGGTGACATTTTAAATGGGTTTTCACAGGTGATGAAAAGGTATCATGAGTGAGAAGACAGATTAAAGAATTGAAACAAGAGAGAAGGTCATCCCTGGTGGTCCAGGGGTTAAGACTCTGTGCTCCCAATGCAGGGTCCTGGGTTCAATCCCTGGCCAGGTAACTAAGATCCCTCAAGCTGCACGGCATAGCCAAAAGGTGAAAAAAAAAAAAAAAAAAAAAAAGATCCTGCATGTTGCAACTAAGACCAACACAGCCAAATAAATATTAAAAAAATTTTTTTAATTAAAAAGCATAAATGAGAGAAGAGTAAGAGTTAGAACATTTCAATATAGCACAATCATTGACAGATTTAAAAAATAGAGATAAGATGATTGATTTGGTGAGAAATTGATACATAGTGAGATAAAGATGGACTTGGCACACTGAATAGACCCCTTTATTGGCCTTTACTGAATGTCAGGTTAATAAAGCTGCTTTTCAGAGTAGGTCCCAGGAACTTCCTTCCAGAGAGCCATCCAGACACCTCGGCCATCTCCCAAGTTACTCTGGGAGCACCATGATGCTACAACCTAACAATTACCTTTATTCCCGATGGTGAGTATGCCTAAGATGAGTAATTAAAAATTCTATACCATGAAAGCATTGTTTTTTTTTTTTTTTAATTCCCCCGTTTTTAGACCCAAACCTGCTCTCAGTCTGCAGTCTGGATCGTCACTTGATGAGTCTGGGGTAAGCAGATAATCACAGGCAGATAATAGACCTCAGTGATATTGCTTTGCAAGGTATCTGCTCTGATTTATGTTACTGGATGGTCGTTTATGATACTTTTAAAATACCTGTGATGGAATAAGGCTTTTATAACCAAGCACCAAAGACAAAGCCATTCTTTCATTTATTTATTTACTTATTTAAGCAGTCCACTTATCCTTATGCTGACTAAATTTGAATGCTTGGTATGGTTGTCAGGAGCTATCGTTCATATAACTTATCAAAATGAAGGTGTCTCACATGAGAACATTAACCAAGGGGCAATACTAACTTTAGTTGTTGGTTTCAAAGCTCATTTTCAGCTTGTCATTTAAAACCTGCATTTACCCAGATCTCTGAGCACTGTCTAAACTAGAGGATTAAGAACATTATTTTACTTGCAATTTTACTCAACCTCTCTCAAGAGTGGGTTCTTCTGGCTTTGGCAGCACATGTACTATTTTCTTTTTCTTTCTTTTTTTTTTTTAAGCTGTGCCGTGCAGCATGTGTTACCTTAGTTCCCAGGCCAGGGGCTGAACCCATGCCCTTGGCAGTAAAGTGTGGGCTCCCAATCACCGGACCACTAGGGGGTTCCCACATGTGCTGTTTTTAAGACTGAGAGAAACACTTAAGCATCCCCAAGTATGTTTCTTCCATTCAGCTGCTTTGAGGGGTATCCCAAGTCAACGTGCAAACGAAAATGTGAACTTTAAAGCATCAACCTGTGATGGCTTACTCCTTTCTTCCAAGCGTGCAGCTGTGTGTCCTTCAGTCGTGTCTGACTCTTTGCAGCCCCATGGACTACAGCGCACCAGGCTCCTCTGTGCATGGGATTCTGCAGGCAAAATTACTGGAGTGGGTTGCCAGTTCCTTCTCCAGGGGATCTTCTTGACCCAGGGACTGAACCCATATCTCTTGTGTCTCCTGCAGGGGCAGGCGAATTCCTTCCTGCTGAGTCACCTGGGAAGCCCCCTCCTCCAGATGTACTTCCTTCTTTTCTCCCTTGGCCACTGTGGCCCCCAATCCCACACCACTCCTGCTGCAGAGAGCAAATGGACCCTGTTGTTGGAGGACGTCCTGCTCTTCTCCACGCCAGTCACGCTGCTCTCTGCCTCTGCGCCGCTTCTTGTCCTCCTCCCGTCAAAGGACTTGCCAACCTCCGCGTGGAATCCCACCCCCTCCCACCTTCAGGAACCTTACACTGCTGATTATTTCAGCGATTTCTTCTTTTTCAGACATCTTTGCCCTTTCTCTTGATCAGATTCTTCCCGTCTGCTTTTAATCACGCCTTGTTGTTTAGTCACCAAGTCGTGTCTGACTCTCTTGCCACCCCATGGACTGTAGCCCGCCAGGGCTGCTCTATCCACGGGATTCTCCAGGCACGAATCCTGGAGTGGGTCGCCATTTCCCTCTGCAGGGGGGTCTTCCCCACCCAGCTGCGGAGCCCTCATCTCCTGCACTGGCAGGTGGATTCTTTACCACTGAGCCGCCAGGGAGCCATTAGGTGCAGAGAAGTCGTGTGTGATTCTGCTAAACGAGGCACCTGGAGGAGTCAAGATTCACGGAGTCAGAAAGTACGTTGGCAGATACCAGGGCGCGGGCGCGGGGGGACCGGGCTTAGTGGTTATCGGGGACAGAGTTTCAGTTTAGGAAAGTGAAAAATTCGGGAGATGCGTGATGGTGAGAGCCGCACAATGTGGACGTAACTAGTGCCCCTGGACAGCACAGTGAAGTATGGCTCAAGTAGCGTGTTTTATATGATACGACTTCTCACCACCATAAAAACAAGCTGTTAAAACAAAAAACAACCCACCACCACTCCCCGTGTCCCTCCGAGGCCTGCTGGGTCAGCCATCTTTCTTTTGTGGTGAAATCACATCAAAGATGGAAAGTCTCCGTGTCCTCCCCTCCACTGACTCGCCAGCTCTCTTGGGTCCTGCTTCCCGCCTTAGCAGCATGTAGAATCGCCTTTTCCCCTCTTTCTGACGTTATCAGTGGACTGTCTTGTCAGCTTGCCTGATGAATATTTTCCGGTCACTGCACTGGGATTCTCACCCACGGTGACTGTTGACTTCCTAGCTTTGGCCTCCAGGGTACCAGCCCCCGTGATCCCGCCGCTGCCTGCCCCGTCCGCTCGCCCAGGCGCCTCCTTCCCTGGACTGTTACCTGCTGGGGCGGGGGGCGCACGGAGCCTCCCCTGGACCACTCCCCTTAGCCCTCCGTGCGGATCTTAGGCTGACTGGGGCCATGGCTGAATGTTGGGGAGAAGACGTTCCTTAAAAGAAGATCAAACGCTGTTGCCAGAATAAGGGAAATGGAAACAAGACGCTGGGTATGCAAACCACCGCCACCGCCACACAGCAGACACACTGAAGTTCCATCCCCGTGGGCCGCCTGTCTGGTTCCTGCAGCCTGTCGCCAGAATGCTCCTCCTGTTCTTTATTAGCTGTGCTACACCCAACACCCGATCCCCGCCGTTTATTACCTCTGTGCTTTGGAACCAGTGCACGTTTAGAATGTTTCATTCTGGACTGCCCTGGTGTTCCCAGTGGATAAGAATTCACTTGCCAATGCAGGGGCCAAAGGTTCAGTCCCTGGTCTGCGAAGATTCCACATGGGGCGGAGCAACTGAAGCCTGTGCGTTCTAGAACCGCGCTCCACCGCGAGAGAATCCACCGCAATCACGCATCGCAACGGAAAGTAGGCCCCGCTCGCCGCAACTGGAGGAAAGCCCACGCAGTAGCAAAGACCCAGCACAACCAAAAATGAGTACATAAACAGTATATATTAAAAAAAAAAAACCCAAATAATTTTTGTTTCCTCTATAAACCTTCTAAGTGAGACCGTGATCTACTTCCTAAGACTCAGAACCCGTCTCTCTGGAAAACCTAAATGAAAGCTTCCTTAGGTATGTTCCCATAACAGTCTTCTCTCCTCGGGCACTTACCACATTCTAATTTGTACCGTCATTATTTCTGTTTTGTAGGCCAACCCTTTACTTGAATGTAAGCTTATGCTCTGCAAGGCCAAGGACTATATCTTGTTTATCTTTTTCTTCCCTCATTGGGTCCAACCTGTGGCCAAGTTCGTGGAAAGTACTTTTTGGTTGGTTTCATGATCATCATCTGTTCCTAGTGAGCCAGAAATGGGCATATTGGAACTTTCAAGAATTAAAAACAAAAGGCAAAGAGGGCAGTTGAAGAAGGAGAAGAGGTTTTATATATATATATTCAATTGCTTAAGTAATTAAGTCCATCAGAAATAGCCACGATTTAAATTCCTGAGAGACACGATGGTATAACAAGTGCCCGTTCTGTCTCATACTGTTACACAGAGCAGATATCTTAATCCTAAATATTGTGAGTTTCACCCCTATTCTGGTTTTATCTCTAACAAATGACCTGCCCTTTGGTTGGTTGTGTTGGTCAGACGTGAGCTCCATGTCCTAAACAAATGTAAATTATTATGGAATAGCCTCTCTAAACAACCAAGTTCTAGGAAAATCAAATCACAACTGTGATAGTTTGGTAAGAAGAACTGATGACCTTCGGCCTCAAAGCAGCACAACTGTAGCTTCTCGCAGGCACGGTTGCTGCGAAGCCTGGCTCTGTGAGCCCTGGGGGCGGCGGGAACGGCCCTGCTCCTACCCCAGGGGTGGCTGGCTTTCTCAAGGATGCGTTGGGGGAGCAGCATCACTCTTATCTTTTCTAAACACTGTGCAGGTCTGAGGTGAATGTGACCTCAGTTCTTCCTTCTCCAAATCAGTTCTGCTTAGAGAATTCTAGGATAATCATTTCGGTGAAAGTGACTTTTAACCTGAATACAAGACTCTGACCGACACTGGTGTTCAAGCTTGGTGAGCTCAGCCCCACGTCGCACAGCAAGCGGTTTTTCTGATGACATCAGTGAGGAAGGATTCGATGGAGACAGAGGTCAGGGACGCTCTGCTAGTGGTCCCTCACTCTTCATGTTGAGTATTTCGACCTCCACGTTGCTCTGGATCTCCTCTTAAGACCTGTCTAGTCATCTGCCCTGAAATACAGTGTTGTCATTTCTGAACCACCTGGCTTCTGCAGTCTTTAAGCTTATCTCACGTGCATATTATATCTTCTGGCAAGAACAGAGTAAAACTTTAATATACATATTTAAAGAGCAGAACACCATGGAGTCCGTCATATCCTGGTTGATTAAAATGATGTCTGGCAGTTTTTCTTCCTCATTCGTTTTAATGTCTTTGTCTTTATGATACTTGAAGCTCGTCACTTTCTCTGCTGCCTAAGTCCTTTTATGAATATGCATTTCTGTGCTGAGTCTGAACAGACAAGAGGAGTCTTTCTTCCTGTTTTAAAATTGTGCTTTCAAAGCTGTAGGATACTTTGAGAAATATACTAAACAAAAATTCAAACATGCAAAAGTGTCACTTTCGGGCAGGATCGTCATAGAGAGGGAGTCTGCTTCACTAAAAGGCTTACCCAGACTCCCTTTAAAAAGAAGGTCTGTTGCTGTTGTTTATGCAAAACAATGGCTTGTTAGAAAGCCTGGCTAGGAGAGCCTTTCTAGGTTATTTCTTACCAATAGGGTTGCCAGGTAAAATGCAGAATGCCCAGTTACATTTGAATTTCACATAAACAACAGATAATTTTTACTATAGTGTGTCCCAAATGTCACATGAACATATTTGTACTAAACTAAGCATTGGTTATTTGTCTGAAATTCAAGTTTCAGTGGATGTTGTTTTTTTATTTGCTAAATCTGGCAATTTACCAGGGTAGAAGAAAATCTTAAGGTATTTATTAAGCATCTTATTACAAAATTTCAATTTATAAACAATGTTTCTCTTTTTGGGGGCATCAAAAGTGGCCCATGTTAGATGATATATGCAAAAATTCTTTGTGAACTGAAAATATGGGCACAAAAATTTTGTTTTTATGCATTAGTAACATAGCATGATTCTAATATCTAACACTCAAGAGCCTAACAGGCCCACCGTAAAGGCTGGTGTGGAGGATGGGGAGATTTTTTTTTTTTTTTCATTTTCTTCAGTGTTGTTTCAAGCCTCCCAACTTCCAATGACTCTCACACAAACTCTTTAAGAACATGTATATGAAGTGAGTTGTATTGGATCTGAGTTAGGGCAAGAAATAGAAAAAACAGAGAAGCAGAAATGGCCCAGGCACCGCAGTAAAAGGGACCTGGGTTCAAATTCTGTATGCAGACAACTCAGAAGCTAATGGCTTTGGTCACGTTACGTAACTTTTTCCGGTTGTCATCATTTATGTTACTTGAGATAAATAACGTCTCATAAGTGGCTGTATCATACTAGGCATTTGCTGTTATAGTTATTGGTAAGGATATAAAGGAACAGCAACAAGACAAGGAGGGTGTGAGAAAGGGAGCAAGAGAGAGAGATTGAAGGACAGAATGCAGGAGTCTTTTAAAAAACCTCTTAAAGAATGAAATTAAATAGAAGCAACCATCCCCACCTGCAGAAATCCCAGTGTGTTCAAATTCTTTCTCCTAAGTCTTGCGGGCCCCATGAAACAAAGCTGGAGTTGGTTAAACAATTATTGAAATTTGTTTGATGAAAGGAAATACTCAAGACAACAACTAAGAGAAGTCTATTTAAACCGAAATTCCATATGAGAGGAGGTAAGAAATCTCCTGATGAGTAACACGGCCTTTGCTAGGTTTCTGCATGATTGATCAATGCTTTGTTCTTTTTTTACTTTTTAATTTTCCTTCTTGATATAGCCTACTATCTTTTGGGCCATTTGCTTTATACAACATATAACTGAAATTTTAAAAAGCATGAGTATAAAGCAAGTTCTATTTCTATGAAGTGACTAACAGCATACAACTTGAGATCCCAGGATTTGAGGAAATTGTAAGAATCCTACTCACAGAATATTGAGAATATCATTGTCTTTCTACAGAGAGCAGGGTGCTTTTGTCTTTTCTTTTTTTCCTTTTTAAAAAGAAATCGAGGTATAATTGGTATATAATGTAAAAGTTTCGGGTGTAAAATATAATAATTGTATTCATTTCAAAGTGATGACTGCCGTGAATCTAGGTATTATCTATCACTATCTTTTTTTCTGATAATAGGAAAAGTAGACTTAAATGGAGATAGCTGATGCATATATTTTGGTAGAGCCTTAATAAGTCAGTTGGGGTCCAATTGTGATTAAGTAGTATTTCACCCAGAGAAGTACTGCGTTTGGCAACATGTAGATTAGCATGCTGGCATGTGAAAGTTCCTGAGATGAGAGTTACAAGACCCAGCATCGCTTGCCTGTGTGAGGAACTTGTCCTCGGCCGTGAACAATTCCCCAACTTCCAAGCGTACTCCAGGGTGCAAGAGATCCTCAGACTGGGGTGAAGATCACCGCAGTCAGCCCCTCGTGGCATTAGTCCCCAGCCCAGGGCAGGTTCACTGCTGCCGGTCCAATCGTGGGTAGCACTATGGATGCAAGTGACAGCCACGAATCCTTCTTCTTTTCAAAGGAGCGAGCCGGAGGAGCCTTCCGCCTCTCACTGGCTGGGGTCCGAGTGACCACACTGCTCCGGGTGGTGACCTCTGACGGCATCCCCAGCTCCAACGCCCCAGTGAGTCTGAGCTACACCAAGCACGCCCCAGTGGATTTAACAGCGCCATTTGGGAACTGCCGGCCCTCACTCGTTCACAGACACACTCGGGGCATTTTCAAACAGGCATCCACAGAGAAAGCTTTGGGGATCAGATGAGGGCTCCCCAACCTGCCCTCCTGCCCATGGCCTGCCTCCCAGATGCCTGCCCTTGGGTCCCAGCGGTGTTGGACCATCTTTGGGGCTCTCATGGAGGCGGTCACCTTAAATGACCCCAAAGGAGGCTGTTCGTGCCTATGCTTTTGAACTGTGGTGTTGGAGAAGACTCTTGAGAGTCCCTTGGACTGCAAGGAGATCCAACCAGTCCATTCTGAAGGAGATCAGCCCTGGGATTTCTTTGGAGGGAATGATGCTGAAGTTGAAACTGCAGTACTTTGTCCACCTGATGCGAAGAGTTGACTCATTGGAAAAGACTCTGATGCTGGGAGGGATTGGGGGCAGGAGGAGAAGGGGACGACAGAGGATGAGATGGCTGGATGGCATCACTGACTCGATGGACGCGAGTCTGAGTGAACGCTGGGAGTTGGTTATGAACAGGGAGGCCTGGCGTGCTGCGATTCATGGGGTCGCAAAGAGTCGCACACGACCGAGCGACTGAACTGAACTGAACTGACCTTGGAATCATGAAAGGTTATCCAGGCTGAGCTCCGAGGCTTCTGTGTGCTCTGGACCACCTCGCCCTCATCCCTCCAGTACCGCTGCTTCCGGTACTAACCAGCCTCCTGCTGTGACCCTTTTCCATCTTGGAGGATTCTGAACTCCCTTTTGGACATCGTAACCCTCGTGGTGGTTCAACATCTATATGTCTGTATTGTTACTTCCTTTTCATTCTTCCCATGACACATAGTTGATGCTGTGTTTAATGAGCAGAAACTGCATTGACTTAGTTTCCTGTAAGTTAACTTAGTTTGCTGGTAGTACTGGCAAGGGCCCCAAAGCTTCAGAGGAGAAGGCGTCATTTAGGAGCTCGGAGGAGGAGGAAGGGAAGAACCGAGGTTCTCCTGTGACGCTCAGGAGTTCTGTTTCGTTTCCCCGAGAGAGGAGGGCGTGCCTTTCTCTGGAGTGCTCCGATGGGGACTCAAGTGCTCCTCCTCAGTGTGTTTCCTGCAGATCTTACGTTCAGTTGGTGTCACGTGAATCAGGGGCCTCTCAGCCTTTTTTGTTGCCACGGCACACGCAGAAAAGTGACATATTTGTTCTGTATACAGGAATGAACCGGGAGGAGTGGGGCTCATTATATCTTGTGTTAAAAGATTATGAGCAGGAAAGAAGTTGCAGAGCCACTGTCTCCTTTAGAGCAGTTTCAGGTTCACAGAAAAACTGAGTTGGAAACGCAGAGCATCTCCATTGCTCTGTTTCCAAGGCCCAGCTCACATACCATGATCTTTACGAAATCTTGAGTTTCCCTGGATGAAAATGTTCTCTTCCAAATGTTCATTGCCCCTTGGCTTCACGTATTCACCAAGATTTTCATTTTTCTGATCTGTTTTATATCCATCTTGTGCTTACCTTTTCTTCTTTGCTAGACTGTAAATTCCATAAGGGCAATGTTCACATCTGATTTGTCTCTGAATCCTCCAAACACTACCTGCCGTGGTCCGCTCACTGTTGTGGCAGGTATTAGGTTATGCACATATCACATTGCGCTGCTTATGTATCTGCAGGTCTGTCTTCCTTATGTTCCGTTTTTGGTTTTAAATGCTTATTTATTTGGCTATGCTGGGTCTTAGTCGCCGCATATGGGTCTTTAGCTGTGACATGGACACTCTTAGTTGCCCCATGTGAGATCTAGTTCCCTGACCAGGGATTGAACCTGGGCCCCTGCATCAGAAGCATCTCAGCCAGGGCTGTCCCAGGTCTGTCTTTCTTATTAGACTGAGAGTGCTGGGATCATTTATTTTTTGCGTGTTTGTACCTCCTAGGGCTTTGTCCCATGTCAAGCATAGAGTCAAGTATACAGGTATATAGTAGCACGCCTTTCCACAAGTAAGCTGATTGTCACATGGTGGAGTTTCAGTTGAAATATCAATATGTATTAAGTAGTAATCATAAAGATCAGAAGAAAATGTAAAAATTTAGATTTTAACTGGATATCTATATTATATTCTCAAAAGTACATGTTTATCTCCCAGTGCTTAGGTCACCCAGGCTTGATTACCCCTGCAGGATCAGGCATCTCTCATGGATTAAAATAGATCTGAAAATATAACTTCCTACAACAGCAGACAAATAGCAAGGAAAGAAGAGCTTGAGTCAAAATGCAACTTTAAAGTGCTCTTTTTCTTGGAACATCTGACATTTAAAACTCATTATCTCTTGCCACTTGAGCCTCGATGTTGACCTCAGAGATTTTATAGAAGATACAGGATTTTGAGGGCAAAAAAGACGCAAGAAGGCAGAGCGATTGAGAGTGAAGAGTCGATGTATAACTCGGGCTTGAGGTTGTTAATTTCAGACCAAGAGCAGGGAGGATGGATCAGAAAGGAAGAGGATGGGTGACTGACTGACAGGCAAGGGCTGAGGGGCGATGAGAGCAGCGATGGTCCTGCTGCGAAGACGGCAAAGATGGATGAGGTGAAGGGCGGCGCCCGAAAGAGCGAGGAAGGGACATCTCTGCAGTGGCGCCTGGGGCCTACGCCAGCGCGGGGTCCCACCGCCACCCGCACGCGAGGGCGGTCCCGCGACGCCTGGGGCGCCGGCCGGCCCCGGCCATCCCCGGAGCGTGGCCCACGACCCGGCCCCGCCGCCAGGGCCGGCGAGCCGTCCACCCGTCTTCCGCCATCCATCCGCGACAGGTCCGTCTTCCATCTGAGTCTGAACCCCGAGGCTCGACATCCCGGGGACGACGCGCTCAGTGCATGGACAGCTTCAAACTATCATTAATGACAAATGAAAACACCGTCTTCCCAGCACATCAAATTTGTTCGCCTCTGTGGTCTTTTCCAGGAGAATGGACAGGTTCAGAGAGACAGGAACCCATCAAGGACCCCTATAAATAACTATGAAGCTGCTGCTTGTGTGGAATTCCTGAAGCATGGCTACAAACCCTCTTTTCCTTTTGGGAGAAAGGAGACGTGTTTGGTGTTGGCAGATCTTTCTTTTTTTGGCCACACCTGTAGCATGCAGGATCTTACTTCTCTGACTGGGGATCGGAACCCTTGCCTCCCACAGTTGAAAGTGCACAGTCTTAACCAGTGGGTACTGAGGAAGTTCCAGCGTCCACAGACCTCATCTTGACTTTAACCGAGTTAAGACACCTTCCTTCAAGATGATTCTCCTTCCCAATTGAAAAGCACTAGAAACCTGGACCCAGGATGTTGGCCCAACGGGGTGCAGATTTTAGTTCTTCACGTCCTTACTCGCATTAACCTAGACTTTCTGGAATTTAGAAGTACGTGGTTTTTTTTTTTTTTCTATCCTAATACACGTTAATTAACACTCATAGGCATATTATTTGCTCATGAGCATATTTACATTTTGAGAAGTCTTCCTCTTACTGCCAATTTGTGGAGAAATGAAGCCCAGAAATAATTCATAATTCCCTTTAAAGCTTATTAACTATGGGCCATACATGCACAGTGTAGGTGGTAGTTCACATTGATTCTTTGAGAATTTTAAAAAAACTATGATTTTTCCCCTGAAACTCAGAAAATGCCAGAGAATCATTCTGACAGCATCCTAAACAGTAACTGAACATAAAACACCAATCACAGATGTTAGTGCGCTATTATTTGTAATGAGCTCTTCTGCTTCCCATTGGTTCTGCCGCAGACAGTGGTTGGGGATAGGCACTCTAACGTGACTCTGTCATGAACTGTAGCCTGTTGGATCCCTAGGAAGATGTTTCAGTCCCTGGCAGTGATGCCAATGATTATGGGCCTTGAAATCATTCTCGAACGTCCAATAAATTTTCCTACCTAGATTTCAATATAAACCGCTTTTGTTTCTCTTGGGAATCCTCTGGCTGAAACGCAAGGCCCTGCTCCAGTGCCAGAATCTAACATCTCCATTTCATCAGCAGTGAGTACATTTAGAAAATGTCGGAATGCATCACGACAACTTTACGATCACATAAAGCCAGAAACATCCTTCTATAGTCTTCAGATACTCAGAAGATTTAATCATGAAAAAGTATCGGAGATGCTTTGGAACTTGCCAAAACTTTGCGTTATGGCCGTTTAGCCTAGTATCTTAATTTCTTCCCACAAAGGGAGAGGGGGCTTCCAGCCAGTGAGCTGTACAGCTCATGCCTGGATTCACCGTTTCCTTCTGTGTGAGAATATTCCAGGGCATCTGACTACAGACCAAAAGTGTAGTTAAAACTCTCGAGTACTTTCTGTGAACAGTGTGAATTAACTTTTAGATTTACATTCTGGGTTTAAAGAAATAAACGATCTGGTCCCAGTCCTGAAGAAGCTCAAAATGTAGGTGGGAGAAGCCGTGTAAACAGGTGATAATGGGGTTCCCAGGTGGCGCTGGCGGTAAAGAACCTGCCTGCCAATGCAGGAGACATAAAGAGGTGTGAGTTTGATCCCCGGGTCGGGAAGACCCCTGGGCAAGGAAACGGCAACCCACTCCAGTACTCTTGGTAGGAGAATCCCACGGACAGAGGAGCCTAGTGGGCCACGGTCCATGGCGTCGCAAAGAGTTGGACACGACAGAAGGATGGAAGCAACTTAGCGCATGCACACGTATGTAATGGTTTTAGACAGTCGTCTGAAGCGCTGTGTCATGGATCACCATCGCTGCCTGGGGAAGCCTGCCCAGGAGGGAGAAACTTTGATCTGGGCCTTGAAGGATGAGCTGGAATTTCCAGAGAAGAAGCAACCTAAGTGTCTTTCAGCAGAGGGAGCAGCATGTGATGGTTTGGAGAGGGAGAAGTTTGGGGGAAATGCAGACTGTTCTGCAGGAGTAAATTCAGGAGGCGAGTCGCTGCTTTGGCTTGACGCCTGCTTACCGTTTATTCCTGGGGACGCCCTCGGGTGTCTCCTGTCTCTTGCCTTCTGAAAAGTTAAGCAAACCGAGATGAAAAGCAGCTTCCCTCGCCACTATGGAGTGGGTTACGTCGTATCGCCAGGGTCTATAAATCCCACCGCGGAAGCACTCACAGCGTATTGACCGAGACAAAGGAGAAGCTTTCTGCTTGTGTTGAGGTGGGGAGGGGGCTGAGGCAGAAAGAGCAGTGAGTGACTCGTTCCGGAGAGGTGAGGACATGACTCCGGACCCCTGAGTGGCAGGGCAGACCTGCGGTCACACCTACATACCACCCAAGGTTGCTAGTCCCTGAGCACCTTAAGGGAAGGTAACAAAGAGAGCAACCATCTCTGCTAAATGGAGACCCTCCACTCCGGAAGGAGGGATCACTGGTTCTTGCTGTTTACCACTCACCAGGAAAGGAAGCAGTTGGCTACTTAGTCCTGGGTAAAGATCCCCTGGAGGAGGAAATGGCAACCCACTCCAGTGTTCTTACTGGAAAAAATCCCATGAACAGAGGAGACTGGTGGGCTACAGTCCATGGGGTCACACAGAGTTGGACACGACTGAATGACTAACGCTTCCACCTTCCTGGGTATCTACTGAGCCTGAGACTGTGCTGAGCAGTGTCCAAGGGGAACTGGACATCTGTCGGTAATGTTCTTTACCCTCTTGGACTCCACACTCAGGATGTGGACCCATTACACAGAGCGGGCTGTACGAGCACAGGAGTTCAGCTTTCTTCTCCTTGGATTATCTCAGTCATTCCCATCAGATTTGCTGTGCACTTTGAAGCCTTCCAGAAACTTTCTGAATCAGAATTTCCACAGCCTCCTGGGCGTCTTTATTTGGGTGTTGCCGAGACCATTGGAATGCACCAGTGGAGGCTGACAGATGAGACCAGATGAGGCCCTGACATCACTGATGGTGTAGGGGAGAGAGGGGCTACTCCCCAGGGATGAACAGGAGGCATCTCAGCTGGAGACCAGCGCGAAATTGGTGACAGCACGTGGATCTGGACCTGAGACACACACACACACACACACACACACACACACACACAACTATACCTGTCAACACTGGGGCTAATGGTAGGGATATAGGCATGCCCTTGGCAGAGAGAGGTGCCCTGGGAGATTGACTTCATTCAACACACGGCACAGTGTGCAGAAGACCCAGGAGCTGCCAGCTGTTGAGGATGCAAGCGCATGCTGGGAGGGCCTGTGAGGTGGCTGGGACCTGGGGCCAGCATGCAGAAGCCACACAGAGTAGGACTCCTTCTTTTGGAGGAAAAAATGCTTAATGAATAATATATATTTTTGGTTTAAAATTTTTGTATACACATGATATTTTATATAATCATTTGGGCAAAATTTGTTCTTAAGTCTTGAACCTAGAAGTGTAGCCATGGGGGCCAAATAATTGCCTTTCAGTTTAGCAACATCGCCTTTGAATTTCCACCTGCATCTCGGCTCTCTCCGCGGATTCTTACAGCAGCAGGACCTGGAGCTCGTCACAGCAGGCCTCCCCATGGTGATGCTTACCCTCTTGGGACCGGCTCCAGGTGACAAAGCCCTGTGTTCCAAGGAACCACTGGCTGTTGGTGGATTCTGAGCTGTAGATGCTCGTTGCTACAAAGTGGAGGCTTTCTTTTGGGAGTCTGTTTAAAAAAAATTTTTTTTTTTTTTTGCTCTGTTTTTAAAAGACATTCAGTAGCTACAATTCTTGGCCATGTCCTAAGGGTAGACAGTAGACAGTCAGGCACTTTCAAAAGGTCTTACCTGCCGTGTTGAAGTCTTCGGCCGCAGGAGAGTGAGGGATGCAGCCTTCATGTTGCTGCCCACAGCCTGCGTATCTGTTCCTTTTCACCCCACTGTGGTCCCTTCCTGAGCCTGCACAGCTGAAGAGCACGGACAGGACGGATGGCTGTGGTTCTAAAGCCTCACGAGCCTCGCTTGTTCCCTTGTCAACGACAAAGGCGTGATTTCCCTTTCTACAGGCATCCCTTTCATTATCCTGATATGGAAGATTGGTGTTCAAGAGAGGGATGTTTCTTCACATGAAAGTAAAACCAAACACAGCTGAATTTATCAGTAACGCGTGGTTCTGAAACAGAGACAAAAGACTTCCAGGTGTTTTTAAAAAGTTCGTGTGTCTAATATACAAGGCACTGGATATTTTCGATAATAATAGCCATTCTGTACAAAGTAGACTCTGATTCTATAGAGTGTCCTTTAAATCTCTGTAGAACGAGCATCTAGAATTCTGACGTGTTTAAAAACAAAGATTCTGATATTAACACCAGGACTCTGCTGACTGATTTCACTTTAAATGGACGGCTGATCCTGACTTCAGTACCATATGCCTTTGGGCCTCATCACACTGTCGTCTCTCCTGCGTGTCAGTGAATGACTCTCAGGTTGACAGTGCTGACAGTGACTGCAAAAAAATGTGCTATTGAGTTTGGCTGTAATGTCCTAATTTTCATACTCACGGCTCCCAGAATGTAGTTGAGGGCACACATCCATCCTCTGTGTCGTGAGAGCTCTGCCTTTAACCACTTAATGAAACAGAAAGCAAACTTGCCAAGAGAGGCTGAACAGCAACTCATCCTGCAGATCAGATAAGGCGTTTTCAGTGCAAAGAGAGTGCGCGGATATTACACGGGAGGTTGGCTCTATATACGGGCACACACTTCATCGTCCGACTACAGCTTGAATTGCTAAGCATCTGACATCAGAACCAGGAGTTGCCTTTTCGCTGCAGGGGACTTTAAGAGGCCCATGACTCAGCGAACGCTGTTTGGGGGTGATGGGGGTGGGTGTGTCGTCAGAAGTATCAAGCTCGCCTGGTGCTGAGGATGGAGAACTAGCAGCAGAAGGGAAGGAAGGCCAGGGCTGAGGTGCTGCACAGCATCTTTTTTTAAACATATGTGTTTGTTTGTTTGGCTGCACTTGGTTTCAGCACGAGGGATCCATTTCCGTGACCAGGGACCGCACCTGGGTCCCCTGCTTTGGGTGCATGGAGTCATAGCCGCTGGACCACCAGGGAGCTCCTGGGTAGAGCATCTTAACCGTCTCTAACTCTGCTGTCTTTGGGGAAAAAAAAGAATTTGGAAAGGGCCTTGAGAAATCATTTAACCCATGTTCTGGATGTTTGAAAGGATTGTTCCTGAAGTCCTATTTTTAGATACTTTCAAAGTACTTGGTTCTGTTAATATAGCTTCTCAGAAGCACCAAGTTGGGTACGGAGGTACTGCCTGACACCTCACTTTGGCCTCTCTCTTCTTCTGTCCTCAGTGGAGTCAGAATTCAAAGGATCTTGGGGAAGTCAATCTCTATTTTCCTTTTCTTCTGATATCTAGATGCTGACAATAAATCTGAGTTGGGTTAATTAGCACATTGTGGAGAACATTTTGATGTTATTAAACGTGTAACTTTGTGGCTATACACTATTTTAAGGCTGGATGTTTTTTCATCAGTGAAGTTATGCTAATATCATAATAAAAATACACCTGTTTATATCTACTGGAAAATTAATTATAACTTAGTATATGCACTTCAGTGCAATATTTGTGCCATTTTCCTTCCTGAAGACATTTTATCATTTGGACAAGCATTAATCCTTATATTTCTGATTCCCATAACCCTCCAAAGAGTGTTGGCTGAGTTATGAATCATCATTAATGTCCAGGTATTCATTTAGTTGTGAAGCCCCTTCTTTGTAAAAAGGCACAGGCAAAAGATATAAAGATTAGGATCCTTGATTCTTATAGCTCACAGTTAAGGGCAGATGCTTGTTAATTAAATAATGATTCAGTGATGTAAGCCAGAAAGTGCAAGACAAGTGTCCTATGATACTGCTTTTGTGTGGAATCTAATAAATGATACAAATGAACTTATATAAAAAAAAAACAGAAATAAACCCACAGACATAGAAAACAATCTTATGGTTACCAAAGGGGAAAAGGGAGGAGGGCTAAGTTAGGAGTAAGGGATTAACACCTACACGCTACTATAAAAAGCAAGCAGCCAACAAGGACCTGCTGTATAGCACAGGGAACTATCCTCAATATTTTGTAACAACTTACGAGGGCAAATAATCTGGCAAAAAGACATCTATGTCTGTGTAACTGAGTCTCTTTGCTGGACAGCTGAGAGCACTTCAGGCGTGTCCGGCTTCACGACCCCATGGGCTGCAGCCCACCAGGCTCCCCTGAGCACGGGATCCTCCAGGCAAGAATCCTGGAGTGGGCTGCCATGCCTTCCTCCAGGGGAATCTTCCTGACCCAGGGATCAGCCCAAGTCTCCTGCAGCTAGCTCCCGCACTGCAGGTGAATTCCTTACGCCTGAGCCTCCAGGGAGTCTAGATCAACTATGCTTCAGCTGAAAAAAAAAAGTTAAATAGCCATTCAAGTCAGTGTCTGATTATGTAGGTTACTTACATATCAAGACTTTGAGATTCTAGAGAAGAGAGCATGAGGGTGGGCTTTCTGTTGGTGGACAATATTTTTAGGGAGGATGGTGACCTTAGTTGGGTCTTGCCACACAGGCAAGATGTAAACAGCTGGAGAAGAGGAAGCCATGTTGGGTTTGGGGAAGGAACGGTTTAGAATGAGCTGAAAAGCACGAGGGGAATAAGGTGGAGTTCATCCTCAAGGGAACACAGTTTGCGTTGGGGAGAGTCAAGCAAGTATAGCAAGCTATGATCTGGTGAAAAGAAGTGTGAAGATCCCTAGGGCTGGGTTCCTTTGGGCGATGGGTTTGGAAGCGACTGATGGAGAGTTGTTTTTTTAAATTAATTATTTATTGTAATTAATTAATTTTTAATCAAAGGATAATTGCTTTACAATATCATATTGGTTTCTGCCACACATCAACACGAACCAGCCATAGGTATACACACCACCCCCCTCCACTCTTGAACCTCGCTCCCACCTCCCACCCAATCCCACTCCTCTAGGTTGTCACAGAGCTCCGGGTCTGAGCTCCCTGTGTCAGAGAGCAAATTCTCTCTGGCTGTCTATTTTGCATGTGGTAATGTGTATGTTTCAGCGCTGTGAGTGACAGAGAGTTTTAAGGAAGTATGTCCGGTGACCACGTGCAGTCCCGCAGAGGAGGCGAGCACCGGTGCAGAGTCAGACACGCGGCTGCACTGGTTTACTTGCTGTGTAAACTCTGGCAAGCAGTTCAACCCCTCTGGGCCTCAGTTCCCTCATTAAGAAACTTAATTACTTCTTACTTTTAACTGGTGAACACCAGTTCCTCATTTTTAAACAACCCTAGCGTTATTTTGAGGCATGGTGAGATGAAGTATGTGAAGCGGTTGGTCCCTTCCCTAGTGCCTCTGACACGCTAGTCCCTCAGGATGGGGAGCTGAAAATATTACATAAAAGGGAAGAGGCTCTGGAGAGTGAGAATATAATAATAAGTCAGCTGTGAGCTGGCCAGTTAGTCTCCAGTAAAGAGCTCCCAGGTTATTTTTGTCACGCTGCGTTATGTGTTCATAGCTCTGATCTGAGCTCCTTGCAGGCCAGAGCGTCTCGTGTGGTAAGATGCTCGTGTCTAGCGAATGTCTAGTGAAAAGAGAAAGTGAAAGTTAGTCGCACAGTCATGTCTGACTCTTTGTGACCCCATGGGCTGTACCCTGCCAGGCTCCTCTGTCCATGGGATTCTCCAGGCAAGAATACTGGAGTGGGTTGCCATTTCCTTCTCCAGGGGATCTTTCCAATCCGTGGATCAAACCCAGGTTTCCTGCACTGCAGGCAGATTCTTCACCAACTGAGCCACTAGGGAAGGATGTCCAGTAGGTCCGCACCAAACACTTGTTGAATCTATAATTAAGATGCAGGCTGAGTGGGTCATAGTGGACAGGGACGGCTGGGTTAAAAAGCCTGGTGAGGAAAGAATTAATTATACCTGAATGTCTGAAGTTGACCAGCAGAGCAAAATGGATAGTACAGGTGACTCCCGGGTTCTGAGCTCAGGCAACTGAGAAAGTGATTTTATTATCAACAGAAGAAGTAATGAGTTTTGGAGAGAAAATGATGAGTTTGGTTTTATTGCAGTGACTTTAAAATTAGTGACTCGTTTACCTATTCATTCAACAAACATTACTGAGTTTTTGTGACATCAGCTTCTTTGTCAGGATTTTGCTTATGATAGGAAATATTGTGTTTTCCCTGTTATGAATTTTTCAGTTTCTTTCCCTTTTTCTTTCCTTTAGATACCTTTTCTTTTGCTTGACTGTTAGAGCAATGGCTTTATGACCTTTTTCTCACGCTACTTTTTTTAAATGAAATTTTTATCCAAGCGTGGTTGTTTTACAACGTTGTGTTAGTCTCAAGTGTCCAGCAAAGTGATTCAACTATACATATATTCTTTTTCATTATAAGTTATTGCAAGGTATTGAATATAGTTCCCTGAGTTATACAGTAGGACCTTGTTGTTTATCAGTATTTTATGCACAGTGGTAGTATAATAACTGCTTATCCCAAACTTCTGGTTTATTTCTCCCCCACCACCTCTATTTTCTGGGGGGAGTTTAACATAATAGTTGTTCTGTTTCTTGGTAGTCTCAGATCGACTTTGAACCCTCTCATCCTTGCTCGCCTTCTCTGCCTGGTCTTCATGGCTCATTTTCTCTGTCTCTCTCCTTTTTTTCTTGTAATCCATGAAATGGAAGGTTCTCTAGGCCATGATGAGCCCCATCTGAAGAGCTGGGTTGTGAGCATAAAAGTGAAGTGGGCCCGTTGCGGTTTAGTAGGGCCCCGTGTGTGTGTGTGTGCTGGAGTGGGGATTGGACTCTGTTTCCGTTGGATCTCGATGCAAAAAATGATTCCTTTGGAACATGTTGATGGCTTGCAGACCTTTTCTTCTGATTACCTAGGATAGTCGGGTCATGGCAAGATAAAGACATGATAGGAGCCTGAGTATAACAGGATCAGATCTGTTTTGGATAAAGCCAAGCCTTCATGAGGAATTTCCGCGTGGGACGGCACATAGTTTGCAGGCTGTGTTGAGATGGGCCAGCGTCAGCCTGATGGCTAGAAAAGAGCAGGAGGCAGGTGCCCAGAATTAGAAGGCGCAGGGGCCTGAATTCTGAGACCCGAATTTAGAGACCCTCTTTTCTTCCCTTTTCACCACTTTACCATAATCTCCTGTGCCTAAAACTAAATGGAATTGGAACTTGGGTGATTTCCAACTGCTGATGGTTGAGTTGGAGCAGTGCTGAGGTTCCTTTTGCTAAGCAAACAGGTTATAGATACCACCCATTAAATCTGTAAACAAGACCTGAGGGTGGGAGGAGATTTTGAATTTGTTCATGTTTTGAGGCACTGAAAAAATTCCACT
Source organism: Capra hircus (assembly GCF_001704415.2). Taxonomy (NCBI): domain Eukaryota; kingdom Metazoa; phylum Chordata; class Mammalia; order Artiodactyla; family Bovidae; genus Capra; species Capra hircus. The sequence goes on along the minus strand of NC_030823.1, from coordinate 77,340,578 downwards.
AAGGACTTCAGAAACAGAATATCTATGTGGATATTCGATGTGCTAATTGCAATTTGAAGTCTTCTAAAAATCTCTACCAGGTGATTTTTTACCTCTGCATGAATTATGTGGCTTGTACTTGAAAGGAATGAATCTGTATTTCAAGAATGTTTATAGTTCAGGTGCCTTACAAATTCCAAGTGTTTCTCATCCTTAATTAGTGGTGTTTTATTCAAAGAACCTGCTGCCAATGCAAGAGCGAGAAGAGTGGTTCTATCCCTGGGTCAGGAATATCCCTTGGAGAAGGAAATAACAAAACACTCCAATATTCTTCCCTAGGAAACTCCATGAACAGAGGAGCGTGGTGGGCTACAGTCCAGGGAGCTGCAGAAGGGTCAGACATGACTTAGTGACTCAACAATAAACAGTCCACTGTCGAGATGGACCATTGCCTTTATCCAGTCATTAGTAAATGGACGTTTGATTTGTTTCTCTTGTGGATAATCTGTGATGAATGTTCATGCACTAACTTGTACATAAGCATGTTTTCTAATCCTCTTGAGAGTGTCATGTCTCCATCAGCACCATGCGAAGCTTTCAGTTCCTCTACATCCTCACCAGCGTGTGTTCTTGTCTTTCATTTTGATCATGACCATCCTAGTGGGTGTGAAGTTGTAACTTATTGCGATTTTTATTTTCTTCCCCTTTTTGTTGTTGATGTTGAACATCTTTTCATGTGTTGCCCGGTACAATCTTAGCGTCTGTGATGTGGGCAGGGGTTTTAAGTCTTCCTGTGGGTTTGTCATGGATGGAAGAGCCTGGTGGGCTGCAGTCCATGGGGTCGCTGAGGGTCGGACACGACTGAGCGACTTCACTTTCGCTTTTCACTTTCATGCATTGGAGAAGGAAATGGCAACCCACTCCAGTGTTCTTCCCCGGAGAATCCCAGGGACGGGGGAGCCTGGTGGGCTGCTTCCATGGGGTCGCTGAGGGTCGGGCACGACTGAAGTGACTTAGCAGCAGCAGTGGGTTTGTCTTGGCTTCTTGTGCTTCTGCTGGCTCCTAGTGTGCCCTTTGCACAGGTCTGTTACTCTGCACCTTTACCCAACACCCGGGTTACCAGGCAGCCGTTTCCGCGGACCATTAGTGGCCCCGCTCAGCCATTGGTCAGCTGTGCTGGCCCTCCCCCAGGACCAGCTGTGGGTGAGCGACCGGTAGTGTACCGTTCAGCCAACGGTCGGTGGAGCAGCGGTCCTCGCGTGGAAAGTGAGGTAAGGGGCGGATCAGGGCTTCTCCCTGGGGCTCTCCAGCCCACCCAGCGGGTGGCGGGAGGCTGTGTCCTGATGGTGCCAGAGCGCGGCCGGGCCCAGGCCTTGAGGCGCTGGTGACTCTCTCCCGCATCCCCACTTCTGCGACCTCATGGCAGCAGCTGTCTGCTCAGGACACGGTCTGCAGGACCAGCCCCCTGGTAGTCGGGGGGCCTGAGGAGCCTGAGGGCCTGCTGGGTCCTGGGCGCCCAGCTCCCTTAGTGATGACGCTGTGCAGGGTCTGGGGACCCGGCCCTGAGCGGGCAACCAGAGGAGCTCTGCTTCCTCTCAGCCACCACTGGGCCTCAGAGGGAGGCAGCTGTGCCTGGGAACCTGGCCCTTTCTTGTCAGAACAGGGAATACCATTTGTTTGGTTACAGGAGCATTGTTAACTGACCATGACCTGCCCTCCAGAACAAAACATCTGACACCCAGACGTTTACAACCTCTCCCTACGCCGCTCCCTCCCTTTCCTAGAAAAGGGCTTCGCTGAGAGCTTTTGGGGTTTGGGAAGGTTTTTAAGGCATGAGCCTCCCTTCTCCTTGCAGGGCCCTCTGTCCACCTTTCTCTGCAGAGGGGTCCGACGTTTTGGCATTGTTTGGCCTCACTGTGCGTCAGGCACCTGGATTTGTGTTTGGTAACACATATATCCCCTCCGTCTTGAACCTCCCGCCTAGCCCCTATCCCACCGTCCCATCACCCCGCCCCCTAGATCACCACAGAGCACCGAGCTGAGAGCTTGGTGAGCACCGGAGAGCTCCCTGTGCCGCGCTGCAGGGGCCACTCGTCATCTGTTTCCTTTTGGCTGCACCAGGGCTTCGCTGCTTCATTTCTCTAGTTTTGCAAGGCAGGGGCTTCTCTCTCGTTGTGGTGAGCAGGCTTCTCATTGTGCTGGCTTCTCTTGCTGTGGAGCTCGGGCTCCAGGGCACACGGGCTTAGTGGCTCCACAGCATGTGGGATCTTCCCAGACTGGGGATCAAACCCATGTCCTCTGCATTAGCAGCTGGATTCTTAACCACTGGACCGCTGGGGAAGTCCTTACCCATCTGTCTTACACATGGGTGTGTACACACATCAATCCCAGTTTCCCAGTTCCTCCCGTCCTCCCCCACGGCCACATATCCGCTCTCTACATCTGCTTCTCTATTCCTGCCCTGAAAACGGGCTCCTCTCTACCATTTTCCTAGATTCCACATGTATGCATTAACATACCAATTTGTTTTTCTCTTTCTGAATTACTTCACTCTGTTTGATACTCTAGGTCCACCCACATATCTACAAATGACCCGGTATCGTTGCAGCTGAGTGATATTCTGTGATTATCATATAAGCACCGCGTCTCTATGCATCCCTCTGTCGATGGACGTCTAGGTCGCTTCCACTTCCTGGCTATGCATATCCTAGCTAGCCTGCATTCTCAGCATGATGTTTCTAAGAGCAGTCTATGTGAACGTGTGCAGTTGTAGTTCATTTATGTTGATTGCTGTATTCCACTGTACAAATAAGCTTCAATTCCTTTAAATAGCCTATAGTTTATGGACATTGCGGCTTTTCATTTTGGGGTTATGACTACAATGCACCTATCAACCTTATGGTACATGTAGTATGGAGCACAGTGTATATGCCTACGACTGAAATTGCAAGATGGGCTCGATAAAGGACAGAAATGCTTTGGACCGAAGAGCTGTACAAAAAAGATCTTCACGACCCAGATAATCACAATGGTGATCACTCACCTAGATAGAGCCAGACATCCTGGAATGTGAAGTCAAGTGGGCCTTAGAAAGCATCACTACGAACAAAGCTAGTGGAGGTGATGGAATTCTAGTTGAGCTATTTCAAATCCTGAAAGATGATGCTGTGAAAGTGCTGCACTCAATATGCCAGCACATTTGGAAAACTCAGCAGTGGCCACAGGACTGGAAAAGGTCAGTTTTCATTCCAATCCCAATGAAAGGCAATGCCAAAGAATGCTCAAACTACTGCACAATTGCACTCATCTCACATGCTAGTAAAGTAATGCTCAAAATTCTCCAAGCAAGGTTTCAGCAATACATGAACTGTGAACTTCCAGATGTTCAAGCTGGTTTTAGAAAAGGCAGAGGAACCAGAGATCAAATTGCCAATATCCACTGGATCATGGAAAAAGCAAGAGGGTTCCAGAAATCATCTATTTCTGCTTTATTGACTATGCCAAAGCCTTTGACTGTGTGGATCACAATAAACTGTGGAAAATTGTGAAAGAGATGGGAATACCAGACCACCTGACCTGCCTCTTGAGAAACCTGTATGCAGGTCAGGTCAGTTCAGTTTAGTTCAGTCACTCAGCCGTGTCCGACTCTTTGCAAACCTATGAATCGCAGCATGCCAGGCCTCCCTTTCCATCACCAACTCCCGGAGTTCACTCAGACTCACATCCATCGAGTCAGTGATGCCATCCAGCCATCTCATCCTCTGTCGTCCCCTTCTCCTCCTGCCCCCAATCCCTCCCAGCATCAGAGTCTTTTCCAATGAGTCCAAGCAGGTCAGGAAGCAACAATTAGAACTGGACATGGAACAACAGACTGGTTCCAAATAGGAAAAGGAGTATGTCAAGGCTGTATATTGTCACCCTGCTTATTTAACTTCTATGCAGAGTACATCATGAGAGACGCTGGGCTGGAAGAAGCACAAGCTGGAATGAAGATTGCCAGAAGAAATATCAATCACCTCAGATATGCAGATGACACCACCCAGAAAGTGGCAGAAAGTGAAGAGGAACTAAAAAGCCTCTTGATGAAAGTGAAAGAGGAGAGTGAAAAAGTTGGCTTAAAGCTCAACATTCAGAAAACGAAGATCATGGTATCTGCCCCGTCACTTCATGGGGAATAGATGGGGAAACAATGGAAACAGTGTCAGACTTTATTTTTTTGGGCTCCAAAATCACTGCAGATGGTGATTGTAGCCATGAAATTAAAAGATGCTTACTCATTGGAAGGAAAGTTATGACCAACCTAGATAGCATATTCAAAAGCAGAGACATTACTTTGACACCAAAGTCCATCTAGTCAAGGCTATGGTTTTTCCAGTAGTCATGTATGGATGTGAGAGTTGGACTGTGAAGAAATCTGAGCACTGAAGAATTGATGCTTTTGAACTGTGGTGTTGGAGAAGACTCTTGAGAGTCCCTTGGACTGCAAGATCCAACCAGTCCATCCTAAAGGAGATCAGTCTTGGGTGTTCTTTGGAAGGACTGATGCTAAAGCTGAAACTGCAATATTTTGGCCACCTCATGCAAAGAGTTGACTCATTGGAAAAGACTCTGATGCTGGGAGGGATTGGGGGCAGGAGGAGAAGGGGACGACAGAGGATGAGATGGCTGGATGGCATCACGGACTCGATGGACATGAGTCAGAGTGAACTCCGGGAGTTGGTGATGGACAGGGAGGCCTGGCATGCTGCAATTCACGGGGTCGCAAAGAGTTGGATACGACTGAGCGACTGAACTGAACTGAAATTACAAGATCAAGGGACATACACATATTCCGATTACCAGGCAATGTCAGATATTTTCCAGAGTGGTTTCTCTAAACCCACCTCCACCAGCAGTGTGTGCGAGGTCCCACTGCCTCCCATGCTGGACAATACTTGGTGTTGCTAGGAATTTAAATGCATGCCACTTTGGTGGGTGTGTTACAGAATCTCACTGTGGTTTATTCTGCATTTATCTCATTACTAATGAGCATGAGCATCTAATTAATGTTTGTGTTGTCTCTTATGTCAAGAGCCCAGTCAAGTATTTTTGCTGCATTTTTATTAGATTTGTTTTCTAATTCGCAGGTATTTTCAGGCCTTCTGTATGCTAATCATTTGTGATTTGTGTCGTAAATACGTTTTCCCACTTGTGGTTTTGCTTGTAGTGTTGTTGCTTCTTTTTAATGAACAGAATTGTTAGTATAAGGGCCAAACTAGTGAGCAAAAGAAACTGATTCGTTGTTCTCAGAGAGCCTATATTCTGGTAAAGTAAGGCAGATAAGAAAAAAATACAATAAGTAAATGGTGTAGCGTGTTGGCCATATTTTGCTAACAAAGGTCCGTATAGTCAAATCTGTGGTTTTTCCAGTAGTCATGTACGGATGGGAGAGTTGGACCATAAGAAGGCGGATTTTGAAGAATTGATGCTTTCCAACTGTGGTGCTGGAGAAGACTCTTGAGAGTCCCTTGGACTGCAAGGAGATCCAACCAGTCAATCCTAAAAGAAATCAACCCTCAATATTCATTGGAAGGATTGATGCTGAATCTGAAGCTCCAATACTTTGGCCACCTGATATGAAGTGCCAACTCATTGGAAAAGACCCTGATGCTGGGAAAGATTGAGGGCGAAAGGAGAAGGGGGCGACAGAAGATGAGATGTCTAGACAGCATCACTGGCTCAATAGACATGAACATGAATTTGAGCAAACTCAGGGAGATAGTGGAGAACAGAGAGGCCTGGCATGCTGCAGTCTGTGGGGTTGCAAAGAGTCAGATGTGATGTAGCAACTGAACAACAACAATTGTAAACATAGAAAATTCTAAAATTTAGTGAAATGCTGAGGTTCCTCTTTGCTCAGCTTGGACAGACTTCAAGCTTCCACAAGGACTGAGAAAGGGGAGTTTGCTCGGCGGCTTCTTGTCCATCAGTCCTTCAGCCCCCTTTTGCTTGGTTGCCTCTGGCTGCACTAGAGTCGGAGAATCAGTTGAAAGAGAGGTAATGGGCAGAGAAGAGCATCCTGGTGGGTAGATAGCAACAGATTTAACCAGAGATTGAAGGTGATTCTTCCCTCATGGTGATATTTTCTGGGTGTTTTCAAAGACCCCCAGTGTAGATCCATTCACCTATCCATCCAACCATCCATCCGCCCATTCTTCCAACCATCTATTCACCTATCCTTCCATCCACCTACCCCTCTATTCTCCATCCATCCATCCATCCGTTCATTCACCCATCAGTCTGGAAGTTCAGTGATTTGACTGGGGTAGGGGGTCGGTCCTGACTTTAAAACAAGCAGCCAAAACCAGACAGTGATATTCACTCTTCTCCTCGACACCTTTTTGCTCGTTTGCCTGTGCTCCTGCCGCTTCACTTGTTTTTGAGGCGCCAGGCCAGTTTCTCGTTTTAGAACAATTTGAATGCATGAATATTTCATAGCAGCTAGGAAAAAAAGACTTTTCCACCTTGTGTCTAAGCATCAGGATGTTTAACTTTAAAAAGCTCTTCTTGGATGATTTTCTTTTTTTAATTGAAGTATAGTTGCTTCACAATACTGTGTCAGTCTCTGGTGTACAACACCACAGCTCAGTTATAGATACATATATATTACATATTCATTTTTATTATAGATTATTATCAGATATTGAATAAAGTTCCCTGCGCTATACAGTAGAACCTTTTTCTTTACTCATTCTATGTATAAGAGTTTATCTGCTAATCCCAACATCCCACCCCGGCCCCCAGCAGCCATGAGTCTGCTCTCTGTGTCTGTGAGTCTGTTTCTCTTTCACAGATATGTTCACTTGTGTCATATTTTAGAGTCCACATTCATGGATGATTTTCTCACGTGGACATAGCACTGGCAGTCTAGTTTCTAATAATTACCTGTATTTATGCACTCTAATCAAAAGTCAGCAGTGACCACAGGACTGGAAAAGGTCAGTTTTCATTTCAATCCTGAAGAAAGGCAACACCAAAGAATGCTCAAACTACCGCACAATTGCACTCATCTCACACGCTGGTAAAGTAATGCTCAAAATTTTCCAAGCCAGGCTTCAGCAATACGTGAACCGTGAACTTCCAGATGTTCAAGCTGATTTTCGAAAAGGCAGAGGAACCAGAGATCAAATTGCCAACATCCACTGGATCATGGAAAAAGCAAGAGAGTTCCAGAAAAACATCTATTTCTGCTTTATTGACTATGCCAAAGCCTTTGACTATGTGGATCACAATAAACTGTGGAAAATTCTGAAAGAGATGGGAATACCAGACCACCTGACCTGCCTCTTGAGAGACCTGTATGCAGGTCAGGAAGCAACAGTTAGAACTGGACATGGAACAACAGACTGGTTCCAAATAGCAAAAGGAATGCGTCAAGGCTGTATATTGTCACCCTGCTTATTCAACTTCTATGCAGAGTACATCATGAGAAACGCTGGGCTGGAAGAAGCACAAGCTGGAATCAAGATTGCCAGAAGAAATATCAATCACCTCAGATATGCAGATGACACCACCCTTATGGCAGAAAGTGAAGAGGAACTAAAAAGCCTCTTGATGAAAGTGAAAGAGGAGAGTGAAAAAGTTGGCTTAAAGCTCAACGTTCAGAAAATGAAGATCATGGCATCTGGTCCCATCACTACATGGGAAATAGATGGGGAAACAGTGTCAGACTTTATTTTGGGGGGCTCCAAAATCATTGCAGATGGTGATTGCAGCCATGAAATTAAAAGACGCTTACTCCTTGGAAGCAAAGCTATGACCAACCTAGACAGTATATTCAAAAGCAGAGACATTACTTTGTCAACAAAGGTCTGTCTAGTCAAGGCTATGGTTTTTCCTGTGGTCATGTATGGATGTGAGAGTTGGACTGTGAAGAAAGCTGAGTGCCGAAGAATTGATGCTTTTGAACTGTGGTGTTGGAGAAGACTCTTGAGAGTCCCTTGGACTGCAAGGAGATCCAACCAGTCCATCCGAAAGGAGACCAGTCCTGGGTGTTCATTGGAAGGACTGATGCTGAGGCTGAAACTCCAATATTTAGGCTACCTCATGCGAAGGGTTGACTCATTGGAAAAGACTCTGATGCTGGGAGGGATTGGGGGCAGGAGGAGAAGGGGATGACAGAGGATGAGATGGCTGGATGGCATCACAGACTTGATGCACATGAGTTTGGGTGAACTCTGGGAGTTGGTGATGGACAGGGAGGCCTGGTATGCTGCGATTCGTGGGGTCGCAAAGAGTTGGACACGACTGAGCGACTGAACTGAACTGAATCAAAAGTCAGGCAGGTTGGTCCACTGTGAGATCCTAGAACGATGGAGCCAGACCAGATAGGGATTTCGAGACTCTTAAATCCGCCTTCATCCTTTGGCAGGGGAGGAAATTGAGACATCTGGCTTACATCACATGTCAGGTGACTTTGTTACCTGGAGGCTGAGCTGTGGGGTGAATCTTGTTTGATCCCCAGGAGAGTGTGCACGTGTGGTGGGGGACCCACTGCCGCCTCTATTCTCTTCGTGCATCTGCGGTGATTCTCAGTCCTAACGCTTCTCTAGATGACATGTGATGGGCTTCTGACCAGGATAATTAAGCTAGTTTGTCACTGGCTGGAGAGCAGGAGAAGGCGGCAGACCATATCTCCATTGATTCAGCACCTGTTACCTGAGTGCCCTCCCCTGTCATGTGATGTGCTGAACACTGGGACCGTGTGCAGAGGCCAGCGGGGGTGAGAGACCCACCAGAGACTGTGGGAACTGAGTCGAGGTGGCACTGGGAGCTAATTTCTTTTTTCCTTCAACAAGATGTAGGTTATTAGATTGTCAACGTACATTTTACCTGTAAGATTTCTATGTATTGCAGATTGTTAGATATTTGATACAGAATTTCCTATGCAACACAATTCTCTCTGTTTCCATCGCCTGGGATATAGTTTCATTGTCAACTAAGATGATAGGAAGGTGTTTGTCCGCGAATCCTTGAGATCTGGAAGCAGAACGTGAGTTAGGTCTCTTGCCCAGTGTTAGGTGATGTCCCCCTAGCTGTGAGGGCCATCGGTGGGCAGGAGCCTCCCACTGTGGGGAGCCGCAGCTGGCAGGCGGGGATGTGAGAGTGATGCCATGTGGATAGTGGGCTGGAGGCTAAGGCTCGGGCAGCAAGGGTCAGTCAGATGAGAACCTGGCAACCGGGGAGGAACTGAAGAGTCTGAGCCTGTTTTCAGGGCAGAGAGGTCTGTCACGGGGAGGGAGTATTTAGGAAATGAGGATGTCAAGATATTAGGAGGGGACCTTCGGCAGCGGCTCAAGAAAGGGCACCGTAGTCAGGTTACTGGTCTGGCTGAGACAGCACAGAAATAGCCAGGGTTTCAGAGGAGAATGCAAAGCTCAGAAGGGAGCACTAGTAAAGCCTGTTTTACCAGCCACCAGATGCTTATCTCAGGGTACTTCTTGCCCAAGGACTAGATCAGCCTATAAAGATGTTTAAGGGGCTCCAGGTCTGGGGAATACGAAGGAGGGAATCTGTGGACTTGAGGGGCTTGCCATCAAGGGTGGCTTTGATCGACATTATCTTACAAAAGTGGCTTCACACTCTTTAGCGTGTCAATCACCCCGCAGGGTCACTGCAACACGGACTGCTGCGTCCCACACTGGAGGGCTGGTGTGTGGGTCTAGGCTGTGCTGACTAGATTTAGTATAACGAGTTCTCAAGTGATGCCGACCACATGTGTGTGGGGAACCACACTTTGAATACTCCTGTCTTGGAGTATCAAAGATGCTTAAAGTAAGATAATGGAGGTGGTCAGGACCTTATAATGGTACCTGGCTTTGGTGGATTTCTTCCACCAAAAAAAGCAGGAAACTCGGGGAACCTGTCTACTTCGAATTTCTTAGAGAACATGAGAAAATGTAAACTCTTCAGCATTATCTTTCAGACATGACGTTTTCCCCATTAACATAGGTCTCGAATCAATATGTATCAATTTGCTTAAAAATGAGTGTTTGTTCAAAATTAAAGCAAGGTTGAGTGTTCGCAGCCCGTTTCTTCCTAGCACATCACTCTTCTGGACGTCAGGGCTGCCTGCGTTTTGCTTATTACTGCATACCTGCCAGGGAGGCGGGGAGTGTTTGCTAAGTGAGCAATAACTGAATTTAATGTGCACAGAATTTTAGTTTATATTTTATTAACTTTTCTTCGAAGGTGGCCTGAAGATAAGAATGCAGCGTACCTGATTTTAGGGGGAAGGTGGGGAACAGCAGCAGGCAGGCTTCAGGAGCAGGACGCCAGCCTTCCCTTCCCTCCCCCGATGCCGTGACTGGAGCCGAGCTCACGGCTGCTCCGTCTGCTGGTCCAGCCTCCCTCTGTGCAGGCTGACAAGCTGTGGTTAGGGTTTGTCTAAGGCCTGGTGAGTGAGGGAGCCTTGAGTGAGGGGGCTTTGGCCCCACCTGCTCCCTGCCTGCTCCGGGCACCTCTGCCTCCAGAAAGCCTGCTCTGCTTCCCCCTAGCTCCTTCCTGCGTGCTCTCCTGTGGGAATCACCCAGCTGTCCCTGACACGCCTGCAGGCTGAAAGCGATTCATTGGCCTGTTTCCACAACTCTAATATAGAAATGACACTTTTGCGTTCTCTAAAAGAAACTGTAGGAATAAACTGGTATCTGTGAGGTTTACTGACCTGCTCTGAATAGTAGAGAATTTAGAAATGCAAAAAATTTATTCTTATTATCCAATATCTGCTTCTTTTACCCCCAACCCCAAATCTCTTGCTCTCCAATTTTTCTTAGTTGAACTCGTAATTGTCTAGAACAGTTGTTTTTAACCCACTTTTTAAAACTATTTCTTTAAAAACTAGGATTTTTTATTTTAAAAATCATTATTATATTTCTTCTGTTTGTAACCTGTTGTTATGAAATATTTCAAACACATGAAAAAAGGATAAACTTTAGCCATTTGTTTTTATTGAAGTAAATGTACAATATTGTGTTGGTTCCAGGTGTACCACAGTGGTCCTGTTATACATAAACATCTCCTTTTCAGATTCCTCTTATTATGGGTTATTGCAAACGCTGCATATGGTTCCCTGTGCTCTACAGTAGGTCTGCCTCCCCCATTATGTACGTGTTTGTCTGTCTGCCTCCAGTCTTGGCTGTGGCACTAGGGTTCCTCCTCACATCACATGGGGTCTCTTGCTGCAGAGCCTGGACTCTCTGTGGCCGCAGGCTCAGAATACACGGCCTTCGGTAGTTGCGGCTCGAGGGCTCTCTGGTTTTACGGTGCACGGGGTTGGTGGGATCTTAGTTTACCCAGCTCAGTTCAGTCACTCAGTTGTGTCCAACTCTTTGTGACCCCAGGGACTGCACCACGCCAGGCCTCCTTGTCCATCACCAACTCCTGGAGCTTGCTCAAACTCATGTCCATCATGTTGGGGATGCCATCCAACCATCTCATCCTCTGTCATCCCCTTCTCCTCCCACCTTCAGTCTTTCCCAGCATCAGGGTCTTTTCCAGTGAGTCAGTTCTTCACATCAGGTGGCTAAAGTATTGGAGCTTCAGCTTCAGCATCAGTCCTTCCAATGAATATTCAGGACTGATTTCCTTTAGAATGGACTGGTTTGATCTCCTTGCAGTCCAAGGGACTCTCAAGACTCTTCTCCAACACCACAGTACAAAAGCATCAATTCTTCAGTGCTCAGCTTTCTTCACAGTCCAACTCTCACATCCATACATGACTACTGGGAAAACCATAGCTTTGACAAGCAAAAGTTTTATCAGCAAAGTAATGGCTCTGCCTTATAATATGCTGTCTAGGTTGGTCATAGCTTTTCTTCCAAGGAGTAAGCGTCTTTTAATTTCATGGCTGCAGTCACCATCTGCAGTGATTTTGGAGCCTAAAAAGATAAAGTCTGTCACTGTTTCCTCTGTCTCCCCATCTATTTCCCATGAAGTGATGGGACCAGATGCCATGATCTTAGTTTTTTGAATATTGAATTTTATGCCAGCTTTTTCGCTCTCTTTTTTCACTTTCATCAAGAGGCTCTTCAGTTCCTCTTTGCTTTCTGCCATCAGGGTGGTGTCATTTGCATATCTGAAGTTATTGATATTAGTTACCCAACCAGGGATCAAACCTGAGTCCCCTGCATTTCAAAGCCAATTCTTAATCACTGGACTGCCATAGAAGTCCATCCTATCTTTTTTAAAACCAAGAAATCTTTGATTCAAACAAGTCCCTGTAAAAAGTCAACATCTGCAGCAGAAGTGGGGGTGTCCTGGGGACCCCACACTCTGTACAACCCTGGCAAGGTCAGTCTTTGTGGCAATTCAGCCCAGCATAGTATGTGACAATAAATTAGCTAAGACAGATTCAACATAGTTACTTCCTCAACAATTATATGATGCCTGCAATGACTGCTGCTCTAGGTGCTCATTTCAGACAGCGTCGGGGAGAAGAAATAAAATGGAATCAAATGCTGAGAACCAGGGATGCTGTTTGTACTTCATCTTCTGAAATAGCCTGTGTTTTTCTCCTGTGGATTTTAATCTGACCACAGGCAGAAAGGTGATCATTAGAGTGAGATGGTGTCCTCTTTTTTAAATGCGCCGTTACACTGTCCACAGTAATGACTGGGCTCACATTCTCCCTCTCCATGGAGTGCAGGAGAGTACACTGGGTCCTCCGAGCACCGGTTTCTGTAAAACATCCTCCAGGACAAGCGGACTGAGTAAGGAGGACAAGGTTTCAGGGGCTGGAGGCCAGACCACCGGCCACAAAGGAGCAGACGTGAGCCCCTGGGCTTCAGAGCCCCCATTCTCCAGGTGTACCGCGGGGCCGGTCATTGTGCCATTTGCAGAGCCGGGGATGGACCTAGAGACTGTCATAAGAGGTGAAGTACAGCAGAAGGAGAAAAGCAAAGATACATGAATCCACTAGAAAAATGGTGCAATTGATCTTATTTGGAAAGCAGAGATAGAGACACAGATGTAGAGAACAAACATGGATACCGGGGCGGGGAGTGGGGGAAAGAGGGGATGGGATGAATTGGGAGATGGATTGACATGTATATGCTCCTGATACTATGTATAAAATAGGTAACGAATGAGGACCTACTGTGTAGCACAGAGAACTCTATTCAGTGCTCTGTGGTGACCTAAGTGGGAAGGAAATCCAAAAAAGAGGAGACATATGTAAACATATAGCTGATTCACTTTGATGTACAGCAGAAACTAACAACACTGTAAAGCAACTACAATTTAAAAAAACCTGAAAAAATTAGAAAAACAAACAGGTTCTATGATGTAGGCATTTAAAAAATATTTGGGGTGAGGAACACAGCCATGTTGTGAAGGTGTCTTCGGTGTGGAAGGCTGTCTTCAGCTCTCTGGGGAGGGAGTGGGGACCCAGGTCCTGCGTTCAGAGGAGGATGCTCTCAGGAGCGCAGGACCAGAGGAGGAGGCGAGGGATCTCCATGCAGCCTTCCTAAGTGGACACAGTGGTTCCCATTACAAAGGAGGAAACTCAGGTGCGGGAGTTTACAGTGACTTGCACCGGGTCAGAACCAGGATGTGTATGCTGGTCCTGACCCCCTCCAACCTGGGCCTGGACCTTCTGCTCCTCTTCCTCCCTTTCCCCCCACCTCTCTTCTTGCCACCTTCCTTTTCCTTGTCTGCCCCCCTCCCCCTTCTTCCACACACACACACACACACACATACACACACACTCGATCCGCCCATCCCACATTTAAAATTAAGCATAGCTTTTATCATTATCAGCCAACTGGATTTGTCTTCCTGCTAATTTATAGGAATCATATTTTAATGTTCTCATGGTTTAATTTGAATGGTTCACATTTTTAATTTTCAAGTTTTAATATTTTTAAACAAATTGGGTGCTATAGATGATTAACCTTTAAAAATAAAACAGTCCAGAGCACGGGTCGTTAGATCTGACATCAGATCTATACTTTAAAAATACGACTGGCTTAGTAAACCAAGCCTATTTCTTTCCATGTTATGTTATATCTCTGGAATATTGGGTTATTCATGCAGTAAAAACCCTGTTACAGAAAAAACCCTTTCAGTTGTAACTACAACTTGTTCACGTGATGACAGTGAGGTTTGCTCTGCTTCTTACTGACAGTGTTACTTAGAACATGAGTTTTCTGTCAACCAGGTGTGATGACCATGTTTTAACCACAGATGTCATCTGTCAAATAGTAAATTCAGCTTTATATTCAGGCCATATGATGTCATAGCTTCAGCTTTCCTAGATGACTTTCTAACTTGGCATGTGGGATAAGTCAATGGTAAAGGTGAGAATTTTTAGCAAATGCCTCCTATGAATCTCCTAGATTTCCTTGTGGGAACAAGATTATGGTGATATAAATTGGGCTGCAAATTATGTATCATGTGTGGTGGAGAGCTTGTCATGAGCAAGTCTCAAATATGCATGGAAAAGAGTCTAACTTTTCAAATCATCCTTTGGAACTCATTATGAATGAAAATATATATTTAAACAAGCACAGATTGAAACAGGGCATAGAATGTAATGGATGTTTCTCTTTCACACTTGAGGGACCCACACCTTTCTTCAAGTCTAGCCCTTGAGGACCAAGGAAAGAGAGATTAGGGGTCTGATTGTGAGCTAGGGGTCTGGGTGGAGTTTTTCCACTTTATCTGCCAAAATTGGTTTGCAAAGTGTTTATTGCTAATATTTAATAAGCATGTACTGTGTAAGTGTATACTTTCTGTGCTTGTGTTTGTCTGAATTGTTTTTCTGAATCTCCTACCCCAGGAGGCACTTGGTCTGATTACCCCCATTTTACAGGTAAGAAAACCCAAAGGCTACCAGCTGGTCAATAGGGGATCTAGAATTGAACCCGATATTAAAAAACAAAAACAAAACTTTTTTTGGAGTACAGTTGCTTTACAATGCTGTGCTAGTTTCTGCCGCACAGCCAAGTGAATCAGCTATATGTATGCATAAATCCCCTCTTTTCTGGATTTCCTCCCCATTTAGGTCAGCACAGAGCGCTGAGGAGAATCCCCTGAGCTACACCGTAGGTTCTCATCAGTCATCTCTTAGTCATGCATATACGTCAGTCCCAGTCTCCCAACTCAGCCCATCCCCCATCCCCCTCTTGGTGTCATACACTACCTCTGTGTCTCTGTTTCTGCTTTGCAAATAAGATCATCTATATAATTTTTTTCAGCTTTCACATATATTCATTTGTTGTTGTTCAGTCCATCAGTCATGTCCAACTTTGTGCAACCCCATGAACTGTAGCACGCCAGGCTTCCCTGTCCTTCACCATTTCCTGGAGTTTGCTCAAACTCATGTCCATTGAGTCAGTGATGCCATCCAACCATCTAGTTGTCTGTTGCCCCTTTCTCTCCCTGCCCTCAATCTTTCCCAGCATCAGGGTCTTCCAGTGAGTCAGTTCTTCACATCAGGTGGCCAAAGGATTGGAGCTTCCGCTTCAGCATCAGTCCTTCCAATGAATATTCAGGGTTGATTTCCTTTAGAATGGACTGGTTTGATCTGCTTGCACCCCAAGGGACTGTCAAGAGTTTTCCTCAACATCACAGTTCAAAGGCATCAATTCTTTGGTGCTCAGCCTTTTTTATTGTCTAATTCTCACATCTATACATGACTACTGAAAAATCCACAGCTTAGACTATCTAGACCTTTGTCAACAAAGTAATGTCTCTGCTTTTTAATACACTGTCTAGGTTTGTCGTAGCTTTTCTTCCAAGGAACAAGTGTCTTTAATTTCAAGGCTGCAGTCACTGTCTGCAGTGATTTTGGAGCCCAAGAAAATAGTCTGTCAGTGTTTCCACTGTTTCCCCATCTATTTGCCATGAAGTGATGGGACCAGATGCCATGATCTTCATTTTTTGCATTATGTATATACATGTATAATATATATTAATATACATCAATAATTAATATAATAGTAGTAATAATAAATACATTAATACTTTGTTTTTATCTCTCTTACTTCACTCTGTATGATAGCCTCTAGGTCTATCCATGTCTCTGCAAATGACTCAGTTTTGTTCTTTTTTATGGCTGAGTAATAGTCCATTGTATATATATATGCTTTTGAACTGTGGTGTTGGAGAAGATTCTTGAGAGTCCTTTGGACAGCAAGGAGATCCAAGCAGTCCATCCTAAAGGAAATCAGTCCTGAATATTCACTGAAAGGACTGATGCTGAAGCTCCAATGCTTTGGCCACCTTATGTGAAGAAATTGACTCATTTGAAAAGATCCTGATGCTGGGAAAGATGGAAGGCAGGAGGAGAAGGGGACGACAGAGGATGAGATGGTTGGATCGCATCAGAGACTTGATGGACATGAGTTTGAGTAAACTCCAGGAGTTGGTGATGGACAGGGAGGCCTGGCGTGCTGCAGTCCGTGGGGTCGCAGAGTCAAATAGGACTGAGCGACTGAACTGAACTGGGTGTATACACACATCTTCTTTATCCATTCCTTTGTTGACGGACATTTAGGCTGCTTCCATGTCCACGTCCAGGCTATTGCGAATAGTGCTGTTATGAATATTGGGGTGCATGTGTCTTTTTGAACCATGGTTGAACTCAATACTCTGACTCCCAAGTTTTGGCTGTTAAGCATAATGTTCGTCTATAACATCAGTGTGAAAAAAGATAGTATGAAAAAAAGTCACAGGACAAAATGATGAAAGATAGCAGAGGGAAAGAGACAGTTACTTCTGCTTCTCATTCTTTCCCAGCTCAGTGTCGGCTCATCTCCTGCCTAATTCTTTGGCGTTCTCCTTGAGGGTTTCCACCCCAGGGACTATCATGTAAATATCTCCTCCAAATTAGAACAGTGCTGGCGACGAGGTTCTGCTCAGGCTCCATCGTGAAGGTTTCCATGGAGTAAGTCCTCTCGTTTTGGAAGGAACCATGATTTGCCCTAAAATAACGCCTGTGGTGCTGCTGGCGGATGGACTCTGCTGGCCGTTTGTGGAGAGAAGCCGCAGGCGAGCGCCAGCCAGCGTGAGAGGAGCCAGAGGTCTGGTCCCTGGGCAAGGGTTTTCTGATAGGTCTCTGGGGCGGAGAAGGGGGCAGGTTTGGGATGTGCCGGGGTGGAGGGAAGGAAGTAGGCAGTTCCATTTCTACAGAAGCAGGATCAGCCCCGCGCAGATAATCTTTGCAGCAGGAAATGGCATATTATTTCTGGAGAGCGCTTCCTGTCCCGAAAGGAAGGGCTTATCCACTTCGGACATTTCCTCACTTGCGCGCGGGGCTTCCTAAGAGGAAGACGGTGCTGGTGCGTCTCCACGTCTGTCTGTTCAGCAGGGTCTCTGCCAGCCCTCGGAGGACTCACGCTCTGGAGAGAGGGAGGTGAACTCACCCTCTCCCACGTGCCGCTACACTATCCATTTGTCTGAAAGCTAACTGACTGCTGATTTTTTTGACTGTCATTTGCTGAGATTCTCTAAGGTCCACGTGTGGGCTGGGGTTCTGAGCCAGGGGACCCTTTCCACCCAAGGAAGCCTTGAGGGGCACTGGTGGAGGGATCCCAGTGGTTGAGGTCCCCGTGCGGCTCAGGCTGGGTGAACTCGCAGGCAGATGCTGCCTGGGCCTGCTCCTGCCTCAATGCTGTGCCCTGTCCCTTCTGATCAGACACCCCTTTTCCATCTGAGATGCAGCAAAACCCCACTCCTCATCATTTCTAAGCAGAGCCTGGCTGCACTGGTCATAACTAGCTGGGAGGTTTCACTGACCACTCATTTGATTGGACACTAACTTTTAGGGCCAGATTGTGCCCCTCAAAGATTATAAACACCACACACTTCACCAGATTAAAGCCTTGAGACTAATGCTTGATCCACAGCAAGGAGCTACTACAAAGTCCAGGGTGGTAACATCACACGTCACATATTAAAATCAACGCTTGGAAATAACCTTGGAATAGTCATAGCATTATTTTTATATTACCACAAAGAGGAATATGGAACCTCATGTATTCTTTGTATTTCATTCACCTCATTCTTCTTCTTTTTTTTTTTTTTCACAAGTGTTTTCCCTCGTCTTTCATGCAGACAGATGGCCTCCACTCTGAGCAGGGGCTCCATCCTCCACGTTGCTATGCGACAAAACGCATCCTATCTCCCTTCTCTCTCTGTTGTATCCCGTTTCCGTTCAACAACTCAGAATAACTAGCCGAGTGCTTCAGCATGCTGCTTCCTCCTTTCTGCCGAGTTGAATGTCTATCAAGTATCTTCCTGGGCTTCCTATCTCTTCCTGTTACAGCCTTGAAAAAATGTGTTTCCCCAAATTGATTTTCCTCATCACTTCCTATTTACACCAACCCTCTCATTGCTAAGGCAGGCAAAACACACAGCAGTGACTCACGCAGCTGCTGGCCTGTAGGAAAAAAATGGGTCAGCCAATTGTGAGATGTTTGAAACCAAGATTTTTTATTGTGGTCAGGTGTAGGGGCCCCTCTTTGTCCTCATTATCACAGTGTTGTTTCTCAACCGATACTAGAAAGTAAAAAAATTAAAGTGAAAACCAAACAGACATACATCAGAGCACCTCTTTTCTCACCTCTGACCTTAAGAAAGAGGATAATAACCTGGACAAGTCTTACAAACGAAGAGGCAAGCCGAGGACATGGAATGTTCTCTGTATTTTGAAAATAGGAAGCTTTGGAGTTTAAAGAGGAAAATGCCTCAAAAAAAAAAAAAAAAGAAAGAAAAAAGAAAAATAACAAGAAATGTTTTTGAAGACTGTAGGTCAGGTTGGGGACTTCTTTCTTGTTTACACTCATGATAATTAGGTTCCTTATGGATTCTTTCAAAACTCATTTCATGGCCCCTTAATTCACGCCATTTTTCTTGTCCCTAGCAGTCACAAAGCTCAGATAATTAGGCTGAAGTTGGCCCCACTAAGAAAACAGTGGATGTGCTGGGGAAGATGGTGAGGTGGAGGTGGGAGAAGTTGGGAAAAACATGTTCATCATTCCCGGCTCTTTGTACACCCATGGCTGATTCATATGAATGTAAAAACCACTACAATATTGTAAAGTATTTAGCCTCCAATTAAATACATTAATTTACCAAGAAAATTCCAATTTCTGTAGGGGACGCTGATGTCAAGTGGGAAGCATGCATGTATTTGAAAATTCAGAGAACACATGATTTACATTAGTGTTACTTTTCTTGATTTGAAGAATAAAGGTGCTGCAATATTGCATGTTTTGAAACAAAGCATGAAACACACAGAATTGTAATGCTGCACAATTACTGTGTCTTAAATTTATGTGAAATTGCTCAAAATGTTCTCTTTAAAGGTGAGTGTGTTGATCTTTTCCAGGACGTTTTGGTTTCTCGGTCAGTTGTCCTCTGTGGGGTCATTATAGAGCTCCTCCAGCTCTGGTTGGGGGCGGGTACATATATGTGAGTAGTGTGTATACATGTATGAATGTATTTGTATGCATGTATATGTGTGTGTGTGTATATATGTGTGTGTGTGTGTGTGTGTATATAAGAAATAGATGCACAGTCATGGAAAACAAACCTATGGTTTCCACAGGGGAAAGCGAGGGAGGGCTAAATTAGAAGCTGGGATTAACAGATACACTATATATCAAACAGGTAAACAACAGAGTCCTACTGTGTAACACGGGTAACTCCCCTCAATATCTTGTAATAACCTATAAGGGAAGAAAACCTGACAATGAATGTAAACACACACACATATGTACAACTGAATCTCCTTGCTGTACACCTGATCTAACAGCACGTTGTAGATCACCTATACTTCCATTAAAAAATGTAGGTGCAGTACCCCTTTTTCATTAGATATTTTAAAATATTTAGAGGGTTGTAGTACAATAAATTTCATCAGCTCTCTGGATTTTTAAAATCTTGTGATTGAGACAGCCCCCTGTCCTCTGATTCACATCATACTTAGAAAAATAAACAATAGATTCAAGGAAAAAGAAATTCATTTTTGGAACTTCTCTTCTGAGAGCTTGGGAACATCTCGTCCACCTCGTCCTCCCCCTCTGAGTGTTTCATCATGTCATTTTAAACCATGAGTCTGAAAATCCCTTCCCATCTCGACCACAGTGTACATTCCAGGAAAGACAGTGAGTCCTCAGAGCAAGCGCCCACCTCCAGCTCAGCGCTGCGGGCACCTGAGGAGGGGGCTGGGGCCGCAGCTCCCGCTTGGGGTGAAGCAGCCTGAGCGACGGGGACCGCTCAGTAGGCAGTGCTGCCTGGATGGGAAGGCTGATCTCCAGAATCTGTGCAGCTGGAAGAAGGATTCAAATCAGAGTCTTTTTTCCCCTTTAAATAAGTTTTGTTATTTCTCTTAATGCTGGAGTAAAGAACATTCATTGTAGAAACATTAAAAAGCTCAGCGTGAGAAGCGTTCCTTGCTGACTGACCGCATCAGTAACACTGTGGTTCTTTTCCCCCTTCTCTCTTTCTTCCTTTGAGTTGCCATTGTTTTGCATAAGGTTTTCTAGTCTACTTGTGAATTTCTAGCCTACTCATGTTTTCCTGCTAATGAATAGTTTTCCATGTAATAAAATATTTTAAGTTCTGATTCATAATAGCTGCATTTACCACTCATGTACAAATAACGTTGGTTATCTGCCCAAAGGGTAAATTCATTCTACTTTTAAAAATACCTACAAATTTTATCATGAAATAATGTAAAAGTGTGAGAAGGGCAGACTTTGTATCTGGTCCTCGCCCATCTCTTCCTTCTGATACCTGCTCTCGTCCTGGCGTACCGCACACACCACCCCTAATGACTGTGGTCTGTTCAGACTCATCTCTCCCAGAACAAGCTGATACTTGAAAATCAAACCTTTCTCCTGAACCCAAATGACACCTTTATTTTAGGACATTACTCAGAAGTTCTACTCTTTTCTAAATATTTGCATTTCATGGATATACTGAAAATGTAGAGAAGCAATTCTCTCACTAAAGTTCAGTTAGTGCATCCTCAGCCTGTGTGTGGCAGGAATCCTATGCAGGAGACAACCTACTCTGTGAGAGTTTGTGGCCAGTTCTGTTTGAGGGGCCAAAATCGTTTCCCAGATAGTTCGTGAATTTGGCACCTGTTTCCCCAGTAATATTGTCAGTTCCTTTAATAGAGGTCCAAGGAGTAGAATTTCTTGCTTCAGCTCAGCGCTTAATACAATTCTTGGAATGTTGCAAATGATGATGATAAAAAGCAGTTTATTTAATTGGAGCGGTCAGACAGGACACTCAAACTTGAAATCATGAGACGTGTCCAGTCTCAGCAATGAAGGGATGGATGTTCCTTCTAATACTAGACCCAGGGCAGAAGTCATGAGGAGAAAGGCTAGTGGAGGCAAATTTATTGGGTGGATTTGCCTGATAAAAGAGAGATTGGGTGATATTAAGCAAAATAGGCTTATGTCTAGGGTTAGAACATTTTAGGTACATGAAGTAAATTTTGAGATAGTATCCCCCAGAGTCATCATGTTGTCAGAATTTTTAAAGAGCTTGGCATTCCTTTCTGTTGAACCATATCCAGGAAAACAGATAATTCTAGTCATCAGAGCCGTGTTGCCACGAGTGGAAGATGAGTAACACTCTGCGAAGCGACCGAGATAAGGACACGCCTGACATCACACTCCTTTGCCGTTCCTGCTCCTCTGCTAAAGCGTTCTTTGTTTTCTGTCTTACCCATCCTTCAAGATCCAGTTCAAATATTCTTCACTTACTGATGCCCTCGTCTAACTTTGCAAACCCTAAGACTTCCTTCTCTGTGTTCTCACAACATTCTTGTTCTATGCTCACAAGTATTTCATTAATTACTAGTTTGTTTCTGATTTTGGCCGTGCTGGGTCTGCAGCGTGGTGCGCGGACTTCGTCCAGTTGCAGAGCGTGGGCTTAGTTGCCCTGCGGCGTGTGGGATCTTAGTTCCCTGACCACGGATCGAACCCTTGTCCTCTGCACGAGAAGGCAGATTCTTAACCACTGGGCTGCCAGCGCAAGTCTCGGTTCTCGGGCATCTGCTTATCACGTGTAGGCACCATGGTGCTATTGAATGCTCCCCCAGCCCCACTGTTCTGATAACTCATCAGGTGTAGGCACCGTGCTCTATTTTGCTTTGAATTCCAGGGACTTATCGCAACCCGCTGTCCACAGTCGGGACACAGAAGTTTTACCAAGTGATTGCATGATGGCCTACAAACCATACTGCAAGCTTTGAGAAAGGCAGTAGAGCCAAGCGCAGTGATGAGGGTCTTTCTACCACTCTTTCTTGGACCATCTTGACCAGGAGGCACAAAGAGATTGGGGTGTTTAGGCTCCGTGTGGGATGTCTAAGGCCTTGCTTTCCTGTTGCCCATCCTTTGCCTTAGATCACCCTCCTCAGACGCGAAAGGCCAGTTTCCTGTTTCTAGGTGTACTGAGCCTGCTCCGACCTCCGAGACTTTTTCTCTTTTGGGTCCCTCTCTGCTTGCTTGACTCAGCCCATCACTCCACGATGTCTCATGTCCTCAGGGAACACTCTCGTTCCGTTTCAGCAGCACTGCATGGCTTATAGGATTTAGTTCCCTGACTGGGGACTGAACCCGGGTCCCAGGCAGTGAGAGCGTGGAGGCATAACCGCTGGACTCAGGGAATTCCCTGATCACCTGTTTCAAGACCCGCTTTTCAACCTCTCTGTATCCTGATTTATATTTCTGTATAACACTTACACTGTTTGCCATTATAAAACACATTTTTCATCTACACGTTTGTGGGTATCCTCTTCTAGACTATAAAATCCTCAAAGAAATGGAAGTTTTTTTTTTCCCTCATTGCTCCATCCCCAGCACTCAGCACAATGTGTGGGTTAAGGTAGCTTGTGAGTAAATGTTTGTTGAATGCTCAGTAAGCTTGCCTGCTCTGTCTGGGTCTAAGAGCTGAATGACAGCTTAGATGAGTTGAGTTTGCATTGGTAGGCAAAAAACACGATTTTCTTTTAAGAAGAAAAGTGGAGGGATTTTTTATTGTAGAATAACATCCATATAAATTGCAGTGTTTCTCATTAAAAATCCCACTGAGTAACTCTTATTCCACAAATATGTCCTGTGGTTTTTGACAATAATACAAAAACAATGCAATAGAAGAAGAATAGGCTTTTCAACAAATGGTGCTAGAGCAATAGAACATCCGTGGGCAGATAAATGAACCTCGAACTAAGCCCCCCGCCCCCCGCCCCCCGCCCCCCGCCAATTAACTCAAAATGTATCATGTGAAATAGGAAATGTAAATCTATCAAACTTTCAGGAAAAAATAGAAAAGTTTTGGAACTTAGAGTTAGGCAAAGAATTTATAGACTTGACATCCAAAGAACAATTCATACAAGAAAAAATTGAGAAATTGGACTTCATCAACATGAGAAACTGCTGCCCTGTAAAAGACCCGGTGAAGAAGATGAAAAGATAACCTACAGATTGGGAAAAAAATACTTGCAAATCACATACCTGACAAGTACCTTGTATCTGGACTATGTAAAGAACTCTCAAAACTCAACAGTAAAAAAATAAAAAGCAAAACAGAAAACTCTCAAACAGTCCAATCAGACCACCATAACACTGTAAAGCAGTTAAATTATCCTCCTATTAAAAAAAAGATATGAACAGACACTTCACCAAAGAGGGTATGCAAGTGGCAGATAAGCACATGAGAAGGTGTTCAGCATCATTAGTCATTAGCGAAATGCATGTTAAAATTATAACAAGCTATGACGCAGCTAACAGAACGGCTGAAGTGCAGTGCAGTGCCCGCCCGGAGCGCTGCCGGGGGTGAGAAACCGGTGGCTCCCGCCTCGCTGCTTGAAGTATCCCATGGTGCCTCTGCTCTGAGGAACGGTAAACATGCACGTATCATACAACCCAGCATCTGCACTCTTGGGCATCTATCCAGAGAACTGAAGACTCATCTTTACGTCAAAATCTGCATGTGAATATTCATAGCAGCTTTACTTACAGTAGCCCCGAACTGAAAATAACCCCAAAGTCCTTCAGCAGGTAACCGGTTAAGCCACCCGTGACAGCACACCCAGACCATGGAACAGCCCTCAGCAACCAAAGGGGAGAAGCCACTGTGGGCTGGACGGGTCTCAGGGGAGCTTTTCTGAGTAGGAAAGCATGACGTTTCATATGATTCTGTTCAAGTAACAGTATGAAGACAACGTCAATCCTAAAGGAAATCAGTCCTGAATATTCATTGCCAGGACTGATGCTGAAGCTGAAACTCCAATACCTTGGCCACCTGATGCGAAGAGCTGACTCATTGGAAAAGACCCTGATGCTGGGAAAGACTGAGGGCAGGAGGAGAAGGGGACGACAGAGGATGAGATGGCTGGATGGCATCACCGACTCAATGAACATGAGTCTGAGCAAGCTGTATGAGTTAGTGATGGACAGGGAGGCCTGGTGAGCTGCAACCCATGGGGTTGCAAAGAGTCGGACACGACTGAGCGACTGGACTGAACTGATCTGATTGAGACAACAGAATTATAATGATGGAGAACAGATTAGCAGCTGCCAGATTTTAGGGGAGGGGAGCGAGGAAGGGCTTGTCACGGGGTAAAGGGATGGGGCAAGGGAGCGTTTGCTGCTCTGGACGTTGATTCTGGTCGTGATGACACGGATTTGCACACGTGATAAAACTGCATACTGCAATTTTAAAATAAATAATAAAATAAGTAATGAATAATAAGTGGCAATAAAATTAGAGACTTCCCTGGTGGTCCAGTGGTTAAGGCTTCACCATCCGTTGCAGGGGATGTGGGTTCCATCCCGGGTTGGGGAGTTAGGACCCCACATGCCTCGTGGCCAAAAAACCAAAACATAGCAGAAGCAATATCGTAACAAATTCAATGAAGACTTTAGAAATGGTCCACAGCAAAGCAGCCTTAAAAAATAAGAAAGAATAAAAATGAGCAGTAAAATTGCACACACACACGAGCACACACACACGTAAACAAGTGCGTGCAAAACTGGCGGAATCGGAGGATCGCTTCTCTAGCTCAGAGCTGGTGGCAGGAGGGTTAGGCGGTCGGGTTATCAGGGTGTTACGGAGACCCAGCAAGATGCACGCCTAGCAGCGCTTACCCCTTGACGCGGGAGAGGAAACTCCCTGCCAGCGCGACACGTTAGCTTCCCAGGGCTGCACAGCAAACCACCACCAGCTGGGTGGTTTGTGGTGCGTGGTGCTTTCGTCACTAAGCCGTGCCCCACTCTGTGCGACCTCATGGACTGTAGCCCACCAGACTCCTGTGTCCACGGGATTTCCCGGTCCAGAGTACTGGCGAGGGCTGCCGTTTCCTCCTCTGGGGAAATCTTCAGGGGCTGAACCCAGGTCTCCCGCGCTGGCAGGCGGGTTCTTTGAGCCACCCGGGGACCCCGGGCGCTTTAAAACACCACCACTTACTCTCGAGTTCTTGAGGCTGGAGGTTTGAAAGCAGGGCGCCGGCAGGACTGCGCTTCCTCTGAGGTCCCCTCTGGTAGTCGCTGGCCGTCGTTGGCGTCTCTCTTTCTCTGTGTCCTTCCTCCCATAAAGGCACCAGTGTTTTAGCATTAGTATTTAATTACGTGTGGCGGTGATGGGTCTCAGTTGTGGCAGACAGGAATCTTGGTTCCCCGACTAGGGGTCAAACCTGTGTCCCCTGCATTGGCAGGTGGATTCTTAACTGCTGGACCCCCGGGGAAGTCCCTACTGCTTGTTGCAAAGACTCTGTTTCCAGTAAGGTCACATTCAGGGCTCCTAGGGGGATTTGGATGTATCCTTCTGAAGGACACCGATCAACCCCCAGTGGCTGTCCCTGTCTTCTTTAGAACTGTAAGGGTGCATAGGAGGGAGGCCCATAGGGAGGGCACGTACGTATACAGGTAGCTGATCCATGCTGTTGTGCAGCAGAAACTAGCACAGCGTTGTCATGCAGTTGTGCTCCAATTAAAAAGATAAATAAAAGTGAATTACCTAAAAAAAGACAGGGGCAAATCTTGCACCAACCTTGAGGCAACATGAATCTCTTAGTTGTGACCAGGTATTGACTCAGGACACGTGTGTCTGTCCACATGGAAAGTATTGGTGGTCACTTGCTGTTTTGGGGAAGCAGTAAGGGGAACTGCAGCTGACACCCCCTGCCTGTGAGGGAAACACAGCGTCTATATTGTTAGGATTCTCCCCAGTTTCTTCTGCCTCAACACCTCTTACCTGCTTCACATAGCTTGTGAGTGACAGACTCAAGACAGAGTTTCAGAGAGTGAAACGCAGTTTGCACTAAAGGAAAATGCCTCTCCGCGTGGACACGCCTGAGATGTGACCGTCTAGCCAGAGTCACTGCTTACTTTGCTTTTCGGCCAACACAGGCATTCATTTTAGGTAAACGTCATTTATTTGATGAAAAATAGCGTAAACCTGTCTTACACCATGATGCTTCTAACCGGGGCAGGAAGTCAGATCATGAGCCCACGCGCATTCCTTCTGGAAAATCTGTTAAAGGAAGGAAGTTTCCGGAGGGATTTTTAATCCTCCTGCACAGGACCTTTTTTTTGAGGGTCATTGAAAAAAAAATCTGTACAAAATGGCCTGTAGGGTACTCATGACACACTTGGGGAAAATTTATAATCCTGCATTATGATGCAAAAGGGCCTGTCGTGCTAAAAGACACAGGATCCCTGTCCTCGCTGAGTAAGAGCATCACGTGAAGAAGTGGCAGGTGTGCTCAGAGCTACCGGCTTGGTGGAAGGAGCTCGCAGTGGCAGGAGCAACTTAACTCAAAAGCTCTGCAGACAGGATGAGCCCAAAGGAAAGAAACTGGGATGGAGCGAGGAAACAGGATTTTTCCTTTTCCTAAGGAAAGCTGCTTTCTTGTATTCTTTGTACAATACTTCTTGTGTTCTTTCTTGCTTTCAGGAAGCAAGAGGCTAGGTCCCTCTGAGTTTGTTGCTGGTGCTTAGTACCCTACGGAGGAAAGCATCTCTCATAGCAGGGCTGCCTTTCTGCATTTATCCCTTCTTTCATTCACTTAGAATTACTTGCAGAGCACATGCCAGGCGTTTTGCTGGGAAATCACAGTCACAGACTCAGAGATGCAACCCAAAGTCATTAGGGACCTAATGACATTCACAGGCCCAGGAGAGGAGAGGCGGGGCAGAGCGAGCCCAGGACAGGCGAGCAAGCTTCAGTGGACAGAGATGAAGATACTGATGCTAGAGTTGGCCTGAAAAGCCATTTCATCAGTCTCAGTATCAGGAGGCGATAGAGTCGGTTGTCTGCTCTGTAGGTGAAACGGGGCTCAGGACTGAGGAAAGTCTCCCCTCTGCTCGCCGGAGTTACAGGGTAAGCACTTTGCCTCCGTCATCACAGATCACTCTTCCCAAAGCTGCCCCGACTGCTGCGAATAGAGACGAGCAGCGAGCGTGACGCAGGGAGAGAGGAGGACCCAGGACGCTGGTTCATAGAGACCAAAGGGGATGGGCTCATCTGTTCTGGGGACAGAGCTGAGGCGGAGTGTGGACAAGAGGAGCAAGAGACTTAAAGATGCCCCCTGGGGCTTTGGCTGGAGCAGCTAGAGGGCGATACTGCCTTTATGGAGAAATAAAAGTCCAGGGAGGGCCAGAGATGGGAAGGAGCCTGACTTCTTTGAGGAACTGCAGGAACAGACATGACTGGAGGCTGGAAATGGAGGGGACGAGGTTGTTCAGTGGTGGGGTTGTTCTTGGACCATCAGGGTCTGGCTTTATTCCCCGGGGGAAATGAAATCTCATTCTCTCTCTCCCCACCCCATGATTAGATGTAGTTCAGGTCTTGCTTCTATGTATATGTATGACTGAATTGCTGCGCTGTTCGCCAGAAGCTAACACGATATTATAAATCAACTATGCTTCAGTTTCAAAAAGAAATACTGTGTCTCTCGAAAACAAGGATTTCTTTTTTAAAACCATCTGAGACACTAGAGAGACAGTAACATTTTTTAATATTCTCTTTTCCTCGGCCATCCGGTTTAGCTCTCTACCTGCTTTCCAATGGTGGTTTCAGTAATTCTTTGCCAGAATTGCTGTTTCTGTTTGTTGTGTTCACTCTCTAAGTCGTGTGCTCTGCAGTCTCCCTGAGCGCCACACGGCAAGCTCCCATCCTTCACTGTCTCCCAGAGCTTGCTCAAACTCATGTCCATCGATGATGCCATCATCGATCCATCAGTGATGCCATCCAACCATCTCATCCTCTGTCTCCCCCTTCTCCTCCCGCCTTCAGTCTTTCCCAGCATCAGGGTCTTTCCCAATGAATCAGCTCTTCGCATCAGGTGGCCAAAGTATTGGAACTTCAGCATCAGTCCTTCCAATGAATATTCAGGACTGATATCCTTTAGGATTGTCTGGTTTGATCTCCTTGTAGTCCAAGGGACTCTCAAGAGTCTTCTCCAATACCGCAGTTCAAAAGCATGAGTTCCAGCCTTATGTATGGTCCAGTCTCACATGTGTGCCTGACAACTGAAAAATCCATAGCTTTGACTAGACGGCCCTTTGTTGGCAAAATGATGTCTCTGCTTTTTAATACACTGTCTGGGTTTGTCATAGCTTTTCTTCCAAAGAGCAAGTGTCTTTTAATTTCATGGCTGCAGTCACTGTCCGCAGTGATATTGGAGCCCAAGAAAATAAAATTTGTCAGTGACAGATTTATGATTAAGACTCACATTTAACTTTTTACAGCACATGGCACTTTGAACAGGTGCAGAGTAGTACTGGGGTACTGAGATGATGTATCTCATGAATGGAATTCAAGTTCTCTTTATTTGACTACAAACCTACATGCCGTGGGGATCAATGACTAATTACAGTAGTTGGCTGTCTCCATTACAAAGTCAATAACCAAGTTAGTGCCCCTCATGGAACACTTCAATATAATTGACATCTGTTTTAAAATCTGGTAGAATAAACTTCCCCTTACTCTCGTATTTATGTGTGTGTTGAAAATAATCAGAGCGATATTGAAAACAAGCCATATGTTCAATGACAGCAAATGCTTTGAATGGTCTCTCTGGACACGTAGTTCATTGGGAGACACCAGATGATTAATGCAGATTATTTGACAATTTCCATGTGGATAAAAGGATTTCAGACATACTTTCTTCTCACCTCAAGTACATTGTTGACTGACGTGCACTTCTGGTGTTTACTGCTTCCTAAAATAAAAGAGCAGAACATGTGTTTGCTGAGAAAGCAGTCACAGAGGGGCAAGGCGGCGGGTCATGGCTGGCAAGATTTATTTCCTCTGCTTACGTATTGCACAATTATTCTTGTATTTATTTGGTTGTTTGGAAGGAAGAGAACAGAAGACTATTCCTGGAACATTCTCTTTGCCCCAAATACTCAGAGTTCAAGAAAATATGCCGTAAAGTATGTATGAGGAAGGAAGGCTGCTTTAAAACAGAAGTTGTGGTCAGTAAATGATTACTCTAAAAATGGTGCTAATAATGTAAAGAATTTAAAGATGGAGATCAACAAAGCCCATTCTGTCACTTACTCCTTGTTTACATGTTAGAGACCCCAAATAATAACATACTTCTTTTTTTAAGATAATGATTATTTTAAAATTTTTATTTTATATTGGAGTATAGTCGCTTTGTGATAGTATGTTTATTTCAGATGCACAGCAAAGTGACTTAGTTTTTTGTATTCATACGTCTATTCTTTTTCAGATTGTCTTTCCATATAGGTTATTATAGACTATTGAGTATATAGTTCCCTGTGCTATGCTGTAGGCCCTTTTTTAAAATTTATTTTTAATTGAAGGATAATTGCTTTACAGAATTTTGTTGTTTTCTGTCAAGCCTTAACATGAAGCAGCCATAGGCATATACATGTCCCCTCCCTTTTGAACCTCCCTCCCATCCGCCTTCCCCATCCCGCCCCTCTAGGTTGATACAGAGCCCCTCTTTAACTTTCCTGACCCTTACAGCAAATTCCCGTTGGCTATCTATCTTACATATGGTAATGTAAGTTTCCATGTTACTCTCTCCATACATCTCCCCCTCTCCCCCTCTCCCCACGTCCATGAGACTATTCTCTGTCTGTTTCTCCACTGTTTCCCTGTAAATAAATTCTTCACTTCCATTTTTCTAGATTCCATACATATGCGTTAGAATATGATATTTATCTTTCTCTTTCTGACTTACTTCATTCTGTACAATAGGCTCTAGGTTCATCCTCCTCATCAGAACTGACTCAAATGCATTCCTTTTTGTGGCTGAGTAATATTCCATTGTGTGTATGTACCAAAACTTCTTTATCCACTCAGCTGTCGATGGATATCTAGGTTTCTTCCCTGTTCTAGCTATTGTACATGCTGCTTCAATGAACAATGGAATACAGGTGTCTTTTTCAATTTTGGCTTCCTCAGGGTATATGCCTAAGAGTGGAATTTTTGAATCATATAGTGGTTTTATTCCTAGTTTTTTAAGGAATCTCCATACCATCTCCCATAGTGGCTGTCTCAATTTACATTCCCACTAACAGTGCAAGAGCATTCCCTTTTCTCCTCACCCTCTCCAGCATTTATTGTTTGTAGACTTTCTGGTGATGGCCATTATGACTGGTGTGAGGTGATATCTCATTGTAGTTTTGATTTGCATTTCTCTAATAATGAGTAGAAACAGTGTCAGACTTTATTTTTTGGGGCTCCAAAATCACTGCAGATGGTGACTGCAGCCATGAAATTAAAAGACGCTTACTCCTTGAAAGAAAAGTTATGACCAACCTAGATAGCATATTCAA
This sequence comes from Capra hircus, assembly GCF_001704415.2. Lineage (NCBI taxonomy): Eukaryota > Metazoa > Chordata > Mammalia > Artiodactyla > Bovidae > Capra > Capra hircus. Next base: position 77,309,784 of record NC_030823.1, on the reverse strand, counting down.
AAGCAGAGACATTACTTTGCTGACTAACGTCCATCTAGTCAACGCTATGGTTTTTCCAGTGGTCACGTATGGATGTGAGAGTTGGACTGTGAAGAAGGCTGAGCGCCGAAGAATTGATACTTTTGAACTGTGGTGTTGGAGAAGACTCTTGAGAGTCCCTTGGACTGCAAGGAGATCCAACCAGTCCATTCTGAAGGAGATCAACCCTGGGATTTCTTTGGAAGGAATGATGCTAAAGCTGAAGCTCCAGTACTTTGGCCACCTCATGCGAAGAGTTGACTCACTGGAAAAGACTCTGATGCTGGGAGGGATTGGGGGCAGGAGGAGAAGGGGACGACAGAGGATGAGATGGCTGGATGGCATCACGGGCTCGAAGGACGTGAGTCTGAGTGGACTCCGGGAGATGGTGATGGACAGGGAGGCCTGGCATGCTGCAATTCATCGGGTCGCAAAGAGTCGGACATGACTAAATGATTAACTAAATTGAATAATGAGCATCAATCTAATCACACTAGGACCACAGCCTTGTCTAACTCAGTGAAACTAACCCATGCCCTGTGGGGCCACGCAAAACGGGTGGATCATGGTAGAGAGGTCTGACAGAATGTAATCCACTGGAGAAGGGAATGGCAAACCACTTCAGTATTCTTGCCTTGAGAACCCCATGAACAGTTATGTAAAGGCAAAATGATAGGATACTGAAAGAGGAACTCCTCAGGTCAGTAGGTGCCCAACACGCTACTGGAGATCAGTGGAGAAATAACTCCAGAGAGAATGAAGGGATGGAGCCAAAGAAAAACAATACCCAGTTGTGGATGTGACTGGTGACAGAAGCAAGGTCCAATGCTGTAAAGAGCAATATTGCATAGGAATCTGGATTGTTAGGTCCATGAATCAAGGCAAATTAGAAGTGGTCAAACAGGAGATGGCAAGAGTAAACGTCGACATTCTAGGAATCAGTGGATTGGAATGGGTGAATTTAACTCAGATGACCATTGTATCTACCACTGTGAGCAGGAATCCCTCAGAAAAAGTGGAGTAGCCATCATGGTCAACAAAAGAGTCTGAAATGCAGTATTGGATGCAATCTCAAAAACGACAGAATGATCTCTGTTCGTTTCCAAGGCAAATCATTCAATATCACGGTAATCCTAGTCTATGCCCCAACTAGTAACGCTGAAGAAGCTGAAGTTGAATGGTTCTATGAAGACCTACAAGACCTTTTAGAACTAACACCCAAAAAAGATGTCCTTTTCATTATAGGGGACTGGAATGCAAAAGTAGGAAGTGAAGAAACACCTGGAGTAACAGGCAAATTTGGCCTTGGAATAAGGAATGAAGCAGGGCAAAGGCTAATAGAGTTTTGCCAAGAGAACATACTGGTCACAGCAAACACCCTCTTCCAACAACACAAGAGAAGACTCTACACATGGACATCACCAGATGGTCAACACCGAAATCAGATTGATTATATTCTTTGCAGCCAAAGATGGAGAAGCTCTATACAGTCAACAAAAACAAGACCAGGAGCTGACTGTGGCTCAGATCATGAACTCCTTATTGCCAAATTCAGACTTAAATTGAAGAAAGTAGGGAAAACCGCTAGACCATTCAGGTATGACCTAAATCAAATCCCTTATGATTATACAGTGGAAGTGAGAAATAGATTTAAGGGCCTAGATCTAATAGATGGAATGCCTGATGAACTATGGACTGAGGTTCGTGACATTGTACAGGAGACAGGGATCAGGACAATCCCCATGGAAAAGAAATGCAAAAAAGCAAAATGGCTGTCTGAGGAGGCCTTACAAATAGCTGTGAAAAGAAGAGAGGCAAAAAGCAAAGGAGAAAAGGAAAGATGTAAGCATCTGAATGCAGAGTTCTAAAGAATAGCAAGGAGAGATAAGAAAGCCTTCCTCAGCGATCAATGCAAAGAAATAGAGGAAAAGAACAGAATGGGAGAGACTAGAGATCTCTTCAAGAAAATTAGAGATACCAAGGGAACATTTCATGCAAAGATGGGCTCAAGAAAGGACAGAAATGGTATGCACCTAACAGAAGCAGAAGATATTAGGAAGAGGTGGCAAGAATACACAGAAGAACTGTACAAAAAAGATCTTCATGACCCAGATAATCACGATGGTGTGATCACTAATCTAGAACCAGACATCCTGGAATGTGAAGCCAAGTGGGCCTTAGAAAGCATCACTATGAACAAAGCTAGTGGAGGTGATGGAATTCCAGTGGAGCTATTTCAAATCCTGAAAGATGATGCTGTGAAAGTGCTGCACTCAATATGCCAGCACATTTGCAAAACTCAGCAGTGGCCACAGGACTGGATAGGGTCAGTTTTCATTCCAATCCCAATGAAAGGCAATGCTGAAGAATGCTCAAACTACCGCACAATTGCACTCATCTCACACGCTAGTAAAGTAATGCTCAAAATTCTCCAAAGCAGACTTCAGCAGTACATGAACTGTGAACTTCCAGGTGTTCAAGGTGGTTTTAGAAAAGGCAGAGGAACCAGAGATCAAATTGCCAACATCTGCTGGCTCATCGAAAAAGCAAGAGAGTTCCAGAAAAACATCTATTTCTGCTTTATTGACTATGCCAAAGTCTTTCACTGTGTAGACCACAATAAACTGGAAAATTTTGAAAGAGATGGGAATACCAGACCACCTAACCTGCCTCTTGAGAAATCTGTATGCAGGTCAGGAAGCAACAGTTGGAACTGGACATGAAACAACAGACTGGTTCCAAATAGGAAAAGGAGTACTTCAAGGCTGTATATTGTCACCCTGCTTATTTAACTTCTATGCAGAGTACGTCATGAGAAATTTTGGACTGGAAGAAGCACAAGCTGGATTCAAGATTGCCGGGAGAAATATCAATCACCTCAGATATGCAGATGACACCACCCTTATGGCAGAAAGTGAAGAGGAGCTAAAAAGGCTCTTGATGAAAGTGAAAGAGGAGAGTGCAAAAGTTGGCTTAAAGCTCAACATTCAGAAAACTAAGATCATGGCATCTGGTCCCATCACTTCATGGGATGTAGATGGGGAAACAGTGTCAGACTTTATTTTTTTGGGCTCCAAAATCACTGCAGATGGTGATTGCAGCCATGAAATTAAAAGATGCTTACTCCTTGGAAGGAAAGTTATGACCAACCTAGACAGCGTAGTCAAAAGCAGAGACATTACTTTGTCAACAAATGTCCGTCTAGTCAAGGCTATGGTTTTTCCAATGGTCATGTTAGGATGTGAGAGTTGGACTGTGAAGAAAGCTGAGCACTGAAGAATTGATGCTTTTGAACTGTGGTGTTGGAGAAGACCCTTGAGAGTCCCTTGGACTGCAAGGAGATCCAACCTGTCCATTCTAAAGGAGATCAACCCTGGGTGTTCTTTGGAAGAAATGATGCTGTAGCTGAAACTCCAGTACTTTGGCCACCTCATGCGAAGAGTTGACTCACTGGAAAAGACTCTGATGCTGGGAGGGATTGGGGGCAGGAGGAGAAGGAGATGACAGAGGTTGTGATCGCTGGATGGCATCACTGACTCGATGGATGTGAGTTTGAGTGAACTCTGGGAGTGGGTCATGGACAGGGAGGCCTGGCGTGCTGTGATTCATGGGGTCGCAAAGAATTGGACACGACTGAGAGACTGAACTGAACTGAATAACGAGCGATGTTGAGCATCTCTTCATGTGTTTGTTAGCCATCTGTAAGTTGTCTTTGGAGAAATGTCAGTTTAGGTCTTTTTCTCACTTTTTAATTGGGTTGTTTGTTTTTCTGGTTTTGAGTTGTATGAACTGCTTGTATATTTTGGAAATTAATCCTTTGTCAGTTGTTTTATTTGCTATTATTTTCTCCCATTCTGAGGGTCATCTTTTCACCTTGCTTATAGTTTTCTTTGCTGTGCAAAAGCTTTTAAGTTTAATCAGGTCCCACTTGTTTACTTTTGTTTATATTTCTATTACTGTAGGAGGTGGGTCATAGAGAATCTTACTTTGATTTATGTCATCGAGTGTTCTGCCTGTGTTTTCCTCTAAGATTTTTATAGTTTCTGGTCTTACATGTAGGTCTTTAATCCATTTTGAGTTTATCTTTGTGTGTGGTGTTAGGAAGTGTTCTAATTTCATTCTTTTACATGTAGCTGTCCAGTCTTCCAGCACCATGTATTGAAGAGGCTGTCTTTCCCCCATTGTATATTCTTGTCTCTTTTGCCAAAAATAAGGTCCCCACACGTGCATGGGTTCATTTCTGTACTTTCTATCTTGTTTCAGTTCAGTTCAGTTCAGTTGCTCAGTCGTGTCCAACTCTCTGCGACCCCATGGACTGCAGCACGCCAGGTCTCCTTATCCGTCACCAACTCCCAGAGTTCACCCAACCATCTCATCCTCTGTCATCCCCTTCTCCTCTTGCTCTCAATCTTTCCCAGGATCAGGGTTTTTTCCAGTGAGTCGGCTCTCTACATCAGGTGGCCAAAGTATTAGAGCTTCAGTTTCAGCATCAGTCCTAACATATATATATATATATATATATATATATACACACACACACACATACATATATATATATATGTGTATATATCATTTTGAACCTCCTAATTTATGTTCCATCTACAGTTATTACAGAATTGTTGGCTGTACCCCCCATGGTGTAGAGGAACCCTTGAGACTACCTTATACCCTACTGCACCGCCCTCTCTCCCACGTCCACGTTACCGCTCCCTCACTCCCCACCCACTTGGCCTTTCGTGGTGCAATCAGGGGTGGAACCAGTTTTTCTGGGGGGTTTGATGAGAATAGAGCGGTCATTGTCTGAAAGTTTGTTTGCTTGTTTGTTTTGGTCTTGCTAGTCTTACCCTGCACTGGTTGTTTGGCTAGAAAGAGCAGAATTGTCTTCCTTTTTTGGGGGGTGGGGTGGGCTGGGTGGGTTCTGCACCGGAGTTTCCAGATGTCTGGCTTATTTGGCAAGTCTGAGCCATACGACGAGAAGAGCATCCTGGGAGCCCCCACCAAGCTGCTCCTTCAGTCCTGCGTTCCCTCCCTGCGTTGCCGGCCTCTTTCCTCCAACATTCTGTTGTATGTTTGTTTAATAGATGATATCCAGGACTTGCAGTTGAACTTCGTGGGAGGAATAGGGAAATATGTCTACTCCATCTTCCTGGAAATGCAAGCCTCCTAAAATAGAAACTTTAGGAGGAACATTCACTTGATTTTGTTCCCCACTCCCTCTAGGTGTCTTGGCGCTGGTTTTCAACGTTTCAATTCATGTTTTGACCCCACCACGTCCTCCCACACACTTTTTTTTAAAAAAAGAGCACGTGCATTTGAGGTCAACTAACGCAGAGTTGGACACGACTGAGCGACGGGACTGAACTGACCTGAAAGTCATAAATAGCAGTATAGCTTGTAGCATTTTTATCGTAGTGTTTAGATTGGCTCGTAATTCTTCAATATAATGCTTATTAATTATTAGTTAATTCTGTAAGGGAGGATGGCATTATTAGTAGTAACATGGATTTTTGCCTGCTAGGTAATGTTTAAAACTATTTTGCATCTAAACATTATTGAAGTTGCTCACAAGGGAGAGATAATTTTAATATTGACACAACCTTAAATAAATTGAAAAGGCATAAATCAGAGTAATGAGATGCATAAAGCTGTTAATATTAATGGAAAAATCTTCTGGGAAGCATGAGATAAAATCAAAGAAACTAGGAACCCTAGATGTAAATGATGAAACTAGTTAATGATTAAAAAATTGGTTATTTTCGTCTCAATCTCTTTTCAAGCCGGACCATGTGCTCGGAAGAAGTGCAAACCTTTTCCAACTGTAATCAGAAAAAATGGAATGCAGAATTCTCGGAAATAAAAGAAAAACTGAAATCTAGAGAATAAAATATACTTCTTTTGGTTTTGTATGTAAGGAATCAAGGCATCACTAAACTTTATTTCTGAAAAGAATATGGTGTTTACATGTCCGTAAATCTGTGAAAACTACTAAGTCATTTTCCCAGTCTAGGTATGTTGGGAAATTTACGATTGAATTATTAGTGTGCCGCCACCCAAGCTAGACTTTCGTAGTGCCGCTGTTTCCAGCAGCAACACTGTGAGGTTCACCTTCGCCAGCCCGACGCGGTGTGACCCCGCAGGCCACGTGTCCCCGCAGGCGTGAGCCGCCTCCTCCACGCGGACGCTCGGTGTTACTGCTCAGACTCCACACCGAGAAGTAGGAAGTGGAACTCTCCCTGTGAGCAGTCCAGTCCAGCCCTCACAAGCCGCAAAAGCGGGGAGTTGAAATAACACCCGTATCACTCCGGAAAAACAGACTTCGGCCTCAAAACGCTCAGCTGGGAATTTCCCTTTAAAACTTGCTGAAAGTGGTCTCAGTTTTGCGTGACCAATATAGTCAGTTCTCTGACAACACATTTATGCGTCCTTTTCTTTCAGGAGCTTGAGATGCATTCCTTTCTCTCTCTGTCTAATCCCTGCAACACTCTTTGGAGCCCAAGGCCATGCACTATTACCCGGCTTATGGATTTCTTCCCAAGAGAACCTCAGAGGAGTCACTCTTGAGCTGCGTAGACAGAAACTGCCTTCTCAGCTGCTCACTTATTATTCATCTGAATGTACTTGCTATCTGGCTTTGTGTGGTTATCCGTATCCCAGGACATCCATGGCTTTCTAGTAGCTTCATATTTGTAAACAATGTGTGCGCATGCTGTGCATGTATAACGGGTATTTACTCTGGCCTCTGCAACCCCCAGCCCCCATCTTCACCATCCCTGCTCAGTCTCCTGATAGCAGCACCGCTCCCCATAAACTTCCCTCCTCCTTAAAGCACCTGAGCGAGAAGGGCACTGAGTACTCCGTAGAGAAAAATCAAGATTTTTCCTTGAGTCTTAGGATGAAGGAATTTTCCCTCTCTTGGTTTTTATCTGTAAGTCTTACAGGAAGGTGATCAAAATGGTGCTTTTCCCTGGACAGCATGTCCTCTTAAAAATACTTGCTTGTTTGTTGGGTTGTGCTGGGTGTTAGCTGCAGGACGTGGGATCTTTCCTTGTGGCATGTGGACGCTTAGTTGCAGCGGGCGGGATCTAGTTCCCTGACCGGGGCCCCGACATTGGGGTCATGGAGTCTTAGCCACTGGACCCCCAGGGAACTCCCAGCTTGTCTCACTTTCCAAAATCTAGGCCAATAGGGAGTTGTCTTTGGTGCTGAGCAGGAAGAAAGAATATTATTTCTACCTTATTTATAAGGATCAGTTTTAAAATCTGAACCATAAGTGAATCAACTTTATTTTGTAGCATTTATTTTTAATTAACCCCCCTCAAATAACCAATTATATATTTGTCATATGCAAAACAACTTACTTGAAAAATGTTACCTAGAAAGCATACTTTCTTTTTTTTTGGTTAAAATAGACTTCACTGATAAATCCACCATTGTCTCAAATCAAACATTAAACTTGAAGATTACCTCTTCTTTCTCATCAACAAGGATATCGCTTAACAGCAAGAGTAGTAATCACCATGTTCTATGGGCAAGAACTTGTCTACAAAATAATTGAGCTAAACAAAATTTTTCTTATAGATTGATTGGGAATTGAACATTGGTCATTTAAGACCGAATAACTCACATATGAGCAAGTTAACACATAGCAATTATTTCAAGAACAGCCAAATATACAAGTCAAACTCTTTCTACAGGTATGGGGGACACAGTATCATGGTCCCCAGTGCCACCAAATATTTATTTATTCATTTTTCTTCTGCTGCGTGGCGCTGCATATGGGATCTCAGTTCCCCAACCAGGGGTTGAGCCCGTGCCCCATGCAGTGGAAGCGCAGAGCCCTAAGCACGGGACTGCTGAGGATTTCTGTTCTTTTTATGCGTATCGTTTCACCGTGCTCACCTTTCTCTTAATGCCCCTGCTGTAGTCTTATCCTATCATTCAAGTCTCCTTCAGGAGGTTTCCTTGGACACTTGAAACTGGTTGAAATGTCTACTCTCGCTCTCTCACAATCCCTAAAACCCTTCTCGTGCAGTCCTGAATGGAGGAAGCTCGGAGAACAATTAGAAAGCTGCTGTCATGATCCAGTAAACATGGTGATAGTCTGGATCAGGGCACGGGTTGCAGAGATGAAAAGAGTGAATATGTTTTATGCACTTTAGAGGTGGAGTTTATGTGGACTGCCAAGGGACTACATGTGAAAAATGAAGACAAAGAGGTTTCTAGAAAAACTAAAACAGAGCTACCGTATGAGCCAGCTACTCTTGGGTATATATTAAAAAAAAACAAACTGAAAATACTAATTCAGAAAGATGCTCCCCGGTGTTCATAGCAGCACTATCTGTGACAGTCAAGACATGGAAGCAACCTAGGTGTCCATGAGCAGAGAAATGCATGGAGACGCGGGACGTGTGCGCAGCGGATTCTTACTCAGAGAATAAAAGGGACAAAGTGATGCCATACGCAGCAGCGTGGGTGGGCCTGGAGATGATCGTGCCGAGTGAAGTTGTCAGACAGAGTAAGACAAACACCATGAAATACTTTTTGCAAGGTCATATTTAAAAAGTATGAGATAAGAAGAGATTCTTAGGTAGCCATGGTCTAGGATCAGGTGATTACTGGCATTTGTGGCCAAGTATTATAAACGGGTAAACTTTTAAGAGACAGAAGTAGAGTTGGATGTGGACCAACCCACCACCATCAGGGGGAGAATGGTGACCTCCTGCTTTGAGCCCCAACACCCGTACGGGGCAGCCAGGACCTTTGGTGAGAAGAACAAAGGCAATATGAAGGCTGAGAGCTTGGAGGAACATGGATGGAGGTCTAGTCCTGAGGAGTAGAGAGACCAGTGTGGGAGATGGAAAGAAAATGGAGCAAAGTGCTGAGCTGGAGATCTCTATTCTTTAGGAAAGACAGGGAAAGAGGCTGGGTAGGTCTATTCTAAGGCATCCATTTTAGCTGTGGGTTCTTGGGCAAGTTAAACTCTCTAGTTGCTTGTTTGTAAGATGGAAATAATTGTAATAACTTTCACCTGGGGTTGTGAGAAATAAATGAGATATGGCACAGAAAACACCAGCACGGTGACTGCCACCTAGGCAGGACTCAATCTGTCTAGTTCTTCTTTCAATATCTTTGAGAAGCATTTGTGTATTTTCAAAGGGCTTTGTGCATCAACGAGTGATTTTAATGCTGCTGCTGTTGCTGCTGCTAAGTTGCTTCAGTCATGTCCGACTCTATGCGACCCCATGGACGGCAGCCCACCAGGCTCCCCCATCCCTGGGATTCTCCAGGCAAGAACACTGGAGTGAGTTGCCATTTCCTTCTCCAATGCATGAAAATGAAAAGTGAAAGTGAAAATGAAGTCGCTCAGTCATGTCCGACTCCTAGCGACCCCATGGACTGCAGCCTACCAGGCTCCTCCACCCATGGGATTTTCCAGGCAAGAGTACTGGAGTGGGGTGCCATTGCCTTCTAATGGTAAACCATTAAATAAACAAATGTTATAAAGCACTGTAGTCTCAAGGATAAACAAAAAATATTTCATTATAACAAGATAATCAATTTACATTTTAAGGCATTTGGCAAAATTATGTATAATTTCATCTGTTTAGGAAGCCCAGACTTTCTAAGGGAGTTAATGGTGAATTTTTAAAAAGTGAAACCTAAAAGCAGTAAAAATTGTAGACATTTCTTACTTTGCTTAAAAATTTCTATAGTTAATTCTTCAAGTAGAACTGGCTGCTATACACCAATACTAGTTTCAGTTCTCAAATTAATAGCCTGGGATTCTTTGGGAAAAAAATCTGATTAGTCTCACTGAGGGGTTACCTCCTAAGGCAGCGGGCGCCCCACCACTCCTGAGGTACCCACCGGGAGGGAAGCCCTCTCAACCCCCTAGAAGGGCACTGTAAGTGCTCAGGCAACACGTGGGCACCAAGGCAGCTTTAAGACAAGCTCTGCCCTCCGCCCGGTGCAGTCAGCGCGGCTGTGTTTACAAGGCTCTTCACTTTGGAGGCCAGTTTCCTGTGAGTGGGATGCTGTTGCCCAGAGAGCCAGGAATCATCCGGGAGCAAAACCTAACATGTCTCCGTGAAGATCCGGGGCCGTTAGCGCTGCATCGCTGTTGTATCAGAGCAAGGTTAAAGGGAGAATGAAGTGAAGTCAGTGCCTGCACGCTTGCCAGGGAACCCCCGCACCCCGGCCCACCGCGGCCCCCGCCCCCAGTGCACTTCTCTGCGTGAACTCCTCTTGGAACGCCTCTCCCCATTCTCCCGCTTAGTGGAGTCTACTTATCTTTCAGGATCCAAATGTCGCTTTTTCTCTCTGACTCCTTTTTGTCCTGCGGGGATCGTATTCTTTGGTTTGTTGTCAGAGTATGCTGTGTTTGCTGAGGCTGAAGCATTTCCCCCCAGGCATCCTTACTGTTTCTGCGTCTCCATCCCGCGATCTTCCGAGGAGCCTGCTGTATTTGCCTTCGTATCCCCAGAACTCAGCACTGGGCCTGGCGTTATTTATCCAGTAAAGACCTTTCCCTGAGAACCTCCTCCCTGGACACGGGGATCCCCGTGAGTTGAATGACCAGCCCCTCACTGTCGTGATAGATTGACCACGGCTCTCATCAGAAGTGCTCTGCCCCTGGGGACATCTGACTGTGGCTCTGGACCTTTCCAGTGGTCACAGGGAGGGGAGGGAGCTGGTGCTGGCATCCACTGGGCGAGGCCAGGGATGTTGCTTAATGTCCCACCGTGCACAGGACAGCCCCCAGCAAAGCGTCATCCTGCCCTGAATGTCAGTGACACCGAGACCGAGAAACCCTGTTCTAGAGAAGAGAAGGCCGTATAGTCACACTTCCCACAGGACCACACGGACCCGCACAGTGTCAGGGCCCAGAGGGACCTACAGCGTCAGGGACCACACAGACCTACAGCGTCAGGGACCACACGGACCTACAGTGTCAGGGACCTCATGGACCTACAGCGTCAGGGACCTCATGGACCTATAGTGTCAGGGACCTCATGGACCTATAGTGTCAGGGACCTCATGGACCTATAGTGTCAGGGACCTCATGGACCTATAGTGTCAGGGACCACACGGACCTACAGCGTCAGGGACCTCATGGACCTATAGTGTCAGGGACCTCATGGACCTATAGTGTCAGGGACCTCATGGACCTATAGTGTCAGGGACCACACGGACCTACAGTGTCAGGGACCTCATGGACCTATAGTGTCAGGGACCTCATGGACCTATAGTGTCAGGGACCACACGGACCTACAGCGTCAGGGACCTCATGGACCTATAGTGTCAGGGACCTCATGGACCTCAGACCCATAAGGGTGTAGTGTGTGCGTGCCCAGTCGTGCAGGTGTGTCTGACTCTTTGGGACCCCATATGGTATAGCCCACCAGGCTCCTCTGTTCATGGGATTCTCCAGGCAAGAGTACTGGAGTGGGTTTCCATGCCCTCCTCCAGGGGATCTTCCCAACTTATGGACTGAATTGAGTCTCCTGCATTGCCGACAGGTTCTTTACCATGTGAGTTACCGTATATAAAAGTATATATAGTTCTTTAGTCAGAAATTCCCCAAAGCGTTAGCAGTTATTGAGTGCTTTGAGAGACGGCTGTGTATCGGAACTTGGCTCCAGTTATGTAGGAGAACGCTTGGATCGGGCTCCTCCGACTGAGAAACGCTGAGCGTGCTAAACGAGGTCTGCGCCCCTGCCTGCGGCTGCAGTGCGTGTATTGCGCTGCTGATGCCGCTCAGGGGGCGCCACTGAGTGGGGGTCTCCCTGACCTGGGTGCCGTGGCCCCAGCTCCCAGCCAGGTTTGCCCACGCGAGGCTCCGCTCTGCCTATGTATCTGAAGTTTTGAGACAGTGTAGGTAAAAAGCCTCCATGGGGTCGCAAAGGGTCGGACATGACTGAGCGACTGAACAATGAGGTAGAAAACAGTCAGGTGTGAGAAGCTCCATATGCTGTGACCTCATGCACGAGGCTGAGCAGGGACAGCCTCCTTCCAGATGTCGGCTGGACCCGCACTGCCTTAGACTTCCTGTTCGTAATGCTGGCCTGATGGAGTGTTCGGGGGACATTTGGAAAACCACCCTCTGTCTAAAATGCTGAGTCTGCCAGCTGCAGGGACTTCCTTCTGCGTCTGCTTGACTGGAAAGGCTGCTTTAACACGAGCAGCGACGTCTGTGCTGTTTCCAGTCCGAGAGGCCGGCTGGCGCTGGGGGCTTTCTCTCCACTCACCTGCCTGCGTCACAGGCTGTGGCACCGCCTTCTCCATCCATTCCTCCGGACCAGCCCGTGATTGCTGGATGATGCTGACCCAGGCCCTCAGCTAGGTGCTGACTCGAGGGTGACGAGGCGCTCACCCCAGACCCAGGCCCCCACCTTGCGTGGGTCCCTCAGTCCCTTATCTTAAGCCAAATATAGTTGAGTTTAGCTTTTGAAACCTGATCTGAAAGTTACATTTTTTTAAAATAGAAGAATTGCACGTTTCGGGTTGTTAGCATGTCTCATCTTTCCCCGTCTTGCCTCGTGTCTTTGTAAGGATTTCCTGGGCTCTCCTGCTTCTTCTGCATGGGTTTGTTTGCTTCGCTCGACTCTCCCGCACTCTGAGCCTCTCGGGTGTGAGGAACCGCGCTGTGTGCCCCGTGCGCAGGCTGTGTGGTTGCAGTGCGTGGGCTGAGTTGCTTTGCCGCACGTGGGAGCTTCCGAGTCAGGGACTGAACCTGTTTCTCCTGCATTGGCAGCTGAATTCTTTACCACTGAGCCACCCGGGAAGCCCCCTGAAGGCACTCTTATTCATGGTTTTACTTCTCAGGACATGACATTTCCACTTCTTTCAGCTTGAGTCCTTGCCCTGTACTTTTGGGAGACACAGTTCTAAACAGACATAAAAAGGGAAGTGTTAAGGGACAGAAGCCAGTTTTCATTTTTTTCTTTTGCCCTATTTTACTTTTAAACTTTGTATTTTGTATTGGAATATAGCCGATGAGCCGTGCTGTGATGGTTTCAGGTGAAGAGCTGAGGGACTCGGCCCTGTGTATACATGTCTCCGCTCTCCCGCAGGCTCACCTCCCATCCAGGCTGCCACAGAGTGCTGAGCAAGTTCCCTGCGCTATGCAGCAGGCCCAGACTGGTTATCCATTGCAAATACTGCAGTGTATACCTGTCCATGCCAAACTCTGTATCTCTGCCCCTGCCGCCTTCTTACCCCTGGCAACCATAAATTCAGTCTCTAAGTCTGTCTCTTTCTGTTTTGTAAATAAGTTCATTTGTGTCATTTCTTTTTGGATACCATATATAGAGAGTGTTATATGATGTTTCTGCTTCTCTGACTTACTTCACCTAGTATGATAATCTCTAGTTGCTTCCAGGAGAAGGAAATGGCAACCCACTCCAGTGTTCTTGCCTGGAGAATCCCATGGACAGAGGAGCCTGGTGGGCTGCCATTTACGGGGTTGCACAGAGTTGGGCACGACTGAAGCGACTTAGCGGCAGCGGCAGCAGTTGCATCCATGTTGCTGCAAATGGCATTATTCCGTTCCTGTTAATGGCTGACTAGTGTTCCCTTGTACTATGTGGCACATTTTCTATATCCATTTCTCTGTTGATGGACATTTAGGCTGTGGAAGCAGTTTTGGGGTTGGTTCAGACTCTGGTTATTTAAGATCGGGAGCAGACCTTGGGAGGAGAGGTAAGCACGTCTGTGCAGCATTTCAAGAGGGTGGTGTGATTTCACCCTGAAAACGAGAGAAACCGTTAGGATTCTAGGCAGGCTGATGGTGTGCCCCAATTAGCGCCGTCGCTGGGCCTCTTCTCACGCTGAGCAGGGCTCGTGTCTCCGGCTCTGCCCTGCTCAGAGGCTCACCCCTCTTCTCCAGAATGCGTGTGGACTATGTGCTGGTGATGGAGCAAACCTCAGTGATTATAAGAAGTTTTCTGCTATTCGCCCTTTATGGGTATAGATATCTAATGACAATGGCCTCGTCTCTGAACTTTCCATCTTTTAAAGTTTACCCAATCCTTGCTTTTTGGGGTACATTTTCTATCTAGTCCAAAGTCAGGAATTTCTGAGTGCCATTTCAGGTTCTAGGGTAAGTATCTGAAGTGAAGTGAAGTGAAGTCGCTCAGTCGTGTCCGACTTTGTGACCCCGTGGACTGTAGCCCACAAGGCTCCTCTGTCCATGGGATTCTCCAGGCAAGAATACTGGAGTGGGTTGCCATTTCCTTCTCCAGGGGATCTTCCCGACCCAGGGATTGAACCCAGGTCTCCTGTACTGCAGGCAGACGCTTTAACCTCTGAGCTGACAGGGAAGCCTGAAGTATCTGAAGGAGTCATTAAATGTATAAGAAAAATGAAAAAAAAAAAAAAACTTAGTTTCCCGCATCCTATAGGTTGGGTACGTGTTCCTTAAAATAACTGTTGAATAGTTAGAAATGTATTAACCAAAATATCTCATGAAACAACACATCTTACATCTAAAGTTCAGTGACATTTGATACTTAAAGGGGGAGGATCCCAAATTTCTATAAAATTCTTAAGTCATTTCTGAATTTTCAGAGAAAACGAATTATAATTATTTATTTACTTTAGTGTATATTTTATCATGATTTAATTCTTTGAATTTAATTCTGGTTCCAAATTGGGAAAGGAGTATGTCAAGGCTGTATATTGTCACCCTGCTTATTTAACTTCTATGCAGACTACATCATGCAAAATGCCTGACTGGATGAACAGCAAGCTGGAATCAAGACTGCCAGGAGAAATATCGATCACCTCAGATATGCAGATGACACCACCCTTATGGCAGAAAGTGAAGAGGAACTAAAAAGCCTCTTGATGAAGGTGAAAGAGAATGAAAAAGCTGGCTTGAAACTTAACATTCAAAGATCATGGCATCTGGTCCCATCACTTCATGGCAAATAGATGGGGTAATAATGAGACAACGACAGACCTTATTTCCTTAGACTCCACAATCACTGCAGGTGGTGACTGAGGCATGATATTAAAATGCGCTTGCTCCTTGGAAGAAAAAGGGTGACCAACCTAGACAGCATATTCAAAAGCAGAGACATTACTTTGCTGACAAAGGTCATTCTAGTCAGTTCAGTTCAGTTCAGTTCAGTTCAGTCACTGAATCGTGTCTGACTCTTTGCGACCCCATGAATCACAGCACACCAGGCCTCCCTGTCCATCACCAACTCCCGGAGTTCACTCAGACTCACGTCCATCGAGTCCATGATGCCATCCAGCCGTCTCATCCTCTGTCGTCCCCTTCTCCTCCCGCCCCCAATCCCTCCCAGCATCAGAGTCTTTTCCAATGAGTCAACTCTTCGCATGAGGTGGCCAAAGTACTGGAGTTTCAGCTTTAGCATCATTCCCTCCAAAGAAATCCCAGGGCTGATCTCCTTCAGAATGGACTGGTTGGATCTCCTTGCAGTCCAAGGGACTCTCAAGAGTCTTCTCCAACATCACAGTTCAAAAGCATCAATTCTTCGGCGCTCAGCTTTCCTCACAGTCCAACTCTCACATCCATACATGACCACTGGAAAAACCATAGCCTTGACTAGACGGACCTTAGTCGGCAAAGTAATGTCTCTGCTTTTGAATATGATATCTAGGTTGGTCATAACTTTTCTTCCAAGGAGTAAGCGTCTTTTAATTTCATGGCTGCGGTCACCATTTGCAGTGATTTTGGAGCCCCCCCAAATAAAGTCTGACACTGTTTCCACTGTTTTCCCATCTATTTCCCATGAAGTGATGGGACCGGATGCCATGATCTTCGTTTTCTGAATGTTGAGCTTTAAGCCAACTTTTTCGCTCTCCTCTTTCACTTTCATCAAGAGGCTTATAAGTTCCTCTTCACTTTCTGCCATAAGGGTGGTGTCATCTGCATATCTGAGGTGATTGATATTTCTTCTGGCAATCTTGATTCCAGCTTGTGCTTCTTCCAGTCCAACGTTTCTCATGATGTACTCTGCATAGAAGTTAAATAAGCAGGGTGACAATATCCAGCCTTGACACACTCCTTTTCCTATTTGGAACCAGTCTGTTGTTCCATGTCCAGTTCTAACTGCTGCTTCCTGACCTGCATACAGATTTCTCAAGAGGCAAGTCAGGTGGTCTGGTATTCCCGTCTCTCTCAGAATTTTCCACAGTTTATTGTGATCCACACAGTGAAAGGCTTTGGCATAGTCAATAAAGCAGAAATAGATGTTTTTCTGGAACTCTCTTGCTTTTTCGATGATCCAGCGGATGTTGGCAATTTGATCTCTGGTTCCTCTGCCTTTTCTAAAACAAGCAGGAACATTAGGAAGTTCATGATTCATGTATTGCTGAAGCCTGGCTTGGAGAATTTTGAGCATTACTTTGCTAGCATGTGAGATGAGTGCAATTGTGTGGTAGTTTGAGCATTCTTTGGCATTGCCTTTCTTTGGAATTGGAATGAAAACTGACCTTTTCCAGTCCTGTGGCCACTGCTGAGTTTTCCAAACTTGCTGGCATATTGAGTGCAGCACTTTCACAGTATCATCTTCCAGGATTTGAAATAGCTCAACTGGAATTCCATCACCTCCACTAGCTTTGTTCGTAGTGATGCTTTCTAAGGCCCACTTGACTTCACATTCCAGGATGTCTGGCTCTAGGTGAGTGATCACACCATTGTGGTTATCTGGGTCATGAAGATCTTTTCTGTACAGTTCTTCCGTGTATTCTTGCCACCTCTTCTTAATATCTTCTGCTTCTGTTAGGTCCATACCATCTGTCCTTTATCAAGCGCATCTTTTCCTGAAATGTTCCCTTGGTATCTCTAATTTTCTTGAAGAGATCTCTAGTCTTTCCCATTCCGTTGTTTTCCTCTATTTCTTTGCATTGATTGCTGAAGAAGGCTTTCTTATCTCTTCTTGCTATTCTCTGGAACTCTGCATTCAGATGCTTATATCATTCCTTTTCTCCTTTGCTTTTCGCTTCTCTTCTTTTCACAGCTATTTGTAAGGCCTCCTCAGACAGCCATTTTGCTTTTTCGCATTTCTTTTCCACGGGGATGGTCTTGATCCCTGTCTCCTGTACAATGTCACGAACCTCATTCCATAGTCCATCAGGCACTCTATCTATCAGATCTAGGCCCTTAAATCTATTTCCCACATCCACTGTATAATCGTAAGGGATTTGATTTAGGTCATATCTGAATGGTCTAGCGGTTTTCCCTGCTTTCTTCAGTTTGAGTCTAAATTTGGTAATAAGGAGTTCATGATCTGAGCCACAGTCAGCTCCTGGTCTTGTTTTTGTTGACTGCATAGAGCTTCTCCATGTTTGGCTGCAAAGAATATAATCAATCTGATAACGGACAGCACGTCCAAGAAGCGGGGGCTGCACGGGCACAGGAGGGCCTGAGGGCCTAGAGGAGCCATCCCACGTTGAAGGTCAGGAAGGGCGGTGGTGAGGAGATACCCCTCATCCAAGGTAAGGAGCAGTGGCTGTGCTTTGCTGGAGCAGCTGTGAAGAGATACCCCACGCCCAAGGTAAGAGAAACCCAAGTAAGATGGTAGGTGTTGCAAGAGGGCATCAGAGGGCAGACACTGAAACCACACTCACAGAAAACTAGTCAATCTAATCACACTAGGACCACAGCCTTGTCTAACTCAATGAAACTAAGCCATGCCCGTGGGGCAACCCAAGATGGGGGGGTCATGGTGGAGAGGTCTGACAGGATGTGGTCCACTGGAGAAGGAATGGCAAACCACTTCAGTATTCTTGCCTGGAGAACCCCATGAACAGTAGGAAAAGGCAAAATGATAGGATACTGAAAGAGGAACTCCCCAGGTCAGTAGGTGCCCAACACGCTACTGGAGATCAGCGGAGAAATAACTCCAGAAAGAATGAAGGGCTGGAGCCAAAGAAAAACAATACCCAGCTGTGGATGTGACTGGTGATAGAAGCAAGGTCCAATGCTGTAAAGAGCAATATTGCATAGGAACCTGGAATGTCAGGTCCAGGAATCAGGCAAATTGGAAGTGGTCAAATAAGAGATGGCAAGAATGAACGTGGACATTCTAGGAATCAGCGAACTAAAATGGACTGGAATGGGTGACTTTAACTCAGATGACCATTATATCTACTACTGCGGGCAGGAATTCTTCAGAAAAAATGGAGTAGCCATCATGGTCAACAAAAGAGTCTGAAATGCAGTACTTGGATGCAATCTCAAAAACGACAGAATGATCTCTGTTCGTTTCCAAGGCAAACCATTCAATATCACGGTAATCCAAGTCTATGCCCCAACTAGTAACACTGAGGAAGCTGAAGTTCAACGGTTCTATGAAGAGCTACAAGACCTTTTAGAACTAACACCCCAAAAAGATGTCCTTTCATTATAGGGGACTGCAATGCAAAAGTAGGAAGTCAAGAAACACCTGGAGTAACAGGCAAATTTGGCCTTGGAATGCGGAATGAAGCAGGGCAAAGACTAATAGAGTTTTGCCAAGAAAACGCATTCTAGTCAAAGCTATGGTTTTTCCAGTAATCATGTATGGATGTGACAGTTGGATTATAAAGAGAGCTGAGCACCAAAGAACTGATGCTTTTGAACTGTGGTGTTGGAGAAGACTCTTGAGAGTCCTTTGGACTGAAAGCATACCCAACCAGTCCATTCTAAAGGAGATCAGTTCTGAATATTCAGTGGGAGGACAGATGCTGAAGCTGAAGCTCCATTACTTTGGCCACCTGATGAGAGGAGCTGATTCATTGAAAAAGACCCTGATGCAGGGAAAGATTGAAGGCAGGAGGAGAAGGGGATGACAGAGGATGAGATGGCTGGATGGCATCACTGACTCGATGGACATGATTTTGAGCAAGCTCTGGGAGTTGGTGGTGGACAGGGAAGCCTGGCGTGCTGCAGTCCATGGGGTCACAAAGAGTTGGACACGACTGAGTGACTGAACTGAACTGAATTCTTTGAAAAAGTGTGATCTTTGCCTGTACACACAATTCTATATTTAGCAGATTTTTTGATGAATTAGAACATCCCCAATGGGAATTCATCTTCCTTCCCATATTTGCCGTTTTACCCTCATTTAGAAATGCTCTGCAAACTCTGCTGTGCATCAAAGCTATCTGAACACGTGCCTTTTCTTCCTGTTCAGCTGTTTCCTTTTGGGAAACAGAGGCTGGGCCTTTTTATTGTTTTATTTTGTGTTCAGTTGGCACAATCCGTGGCACACAGTTTGTTTAGTAAATATTGTTTAACACTCATGCTCAAGAGCTGAATTTACTTTAACAAGGAAATGGGTCACCTGGTCTTTTATGGAACTGCAGATCCCTGCCTCTCCCAGCCCTCCCCCCGTTTCCTGTGATCCTGCCTGTACTTAGAGCAGAACTTTTAAAGTTCCATTCGAGTGTTCTCTCAACTGCTTGGCTGATTTCTGAAGGCTGAACACTGAAGAATTGATGCTTTTAAATTGTGGTTCTGGAGAAGGCTCTTGAGAGTCCCTTGGACAGCAAGGAGATCAAGCAAGTCAATCCTAAAGGAATTCAACTCTGAATTGGAAAGACTGATGCTGGAGCTCCAATACTTTGGTCACCTGATGCAAAGAGCAGACTCATTGGAGAAGACCCCGATGCTGGGAAATATTGAGGGTGGAAGAAGTGGGCAACAGAAGATGAGATGGTTGGATAACATCGCCAACTCAATGGACCTGAATTTGGGCAAACCATAGGAGATAGTGAAGTACAGGGAAGCCTGGCGTGCTGCAGTCCATGGGGTCACAAAGGGTTAAATACAACTGAGCGACTGAACAACAAATGACACAATCTCATTTCTTTAGCAGAAACGCAAATGCAAACGTATTTGAGAAGAGCAGTGCTTAAAAATGGGCTTGTCTGCTGGCTCAGTGGTAAAGGATCTGCTTGCTAAAGCAGGAGACCCAGGTTGTATTCTTGGGTCAGGAAGATCCCATGGAGAAGGAAGTAGCAACTTACTCCAGTACTCTTGCCTGGGTAATCCCATGGACAGTGGAGCCTGGTGGGCTCTAGTCCATGGTGTCTCAAAGAATGGGACACGACTTAGTGAAAAAACTACAGCTACAACGATGGTTAAAGGTACTAAGCCTTAAACCACTAAGTGATTTCCCTGGTGGTCCAGTGGTTAAGGCTTTGCCTTCCAATGCAGGGGATACATGTTTGTTCCCTGGTTGGGAACTAAGACCCTCCATGCCTTGTGGCCAAAAAAACACAAAACAGAAAACAGAAGCAATATTGTAACAAATTCAGTAAAGACTTAAAAAAAAAGTCCACATCCAAAAAAATAAAACGATATTAGACTCTCCTCCAATCCATGATGAAGTGCCTAAGCATTTATTTTACAGTGTGGAGGAGAGAGAGCTGAGTAATAGATTGGAGACTTGGAGGCCAGGGATGCTCCAGAAAAGCTCCCACATCATCAGATGGTGGCCTAGGTCTGATACCATCCCGTGGTGATGAGAGTCCCCTGGTGATGAGATTTGGAAAACTCAGCAGTGGCCACAGGCTGGAAAAGGTCAGTTTACATTCAGATTGATTATATTATTTGCAGCCAAAGATGGAGAAGCTCTATACAGTCAACAAAAACAAGACCAGGAGCTGACTGTGGCTCAGATCATGAACTCCTTATTACCAAATTCAGACTGAAATTGAAGAAAGTAGGGAAAACCGCTAGACCATTCTGGTATGACCTAAATCAAATCCCTTATGATTATACAGTGGAAGTGAGAAATAGATTTAAGGGCCTAGATCTGACAGATAGAGTGCCTGATGAACTATGGAATGAGGTTCGTGACATTGTACAGGAGACAGAGATCAAGACCATCGCCATGGAAAAGAAATGCAAAAAAGCAAAATGGCCGTCTGAGGAGGCCTTACAAATGGCTGTGAAAAAAAGAGAAGCGAAAAGCAAAGGAGAAAAGGAAAGATATAAGCATCTGAATGCAGAGTTCCAAAGAATAGCAAGAAGAGATAAGAAAGCCTTCTTCAGATATCAATGCAAAGAAATAGAGGAAAACAACAGAATGGGAAAGACTATAGAGATCTCTTCAAGAAAATTAGAGATACCAAGGGAACATTTCATGCAAAGATGGGCTCGATAAAGGACAGAAATGATATGGACCTAACAGAAGCAGAAGATGTTAAGAGGTGGCAAGAATACACATAAGAACTATACAAAAAATATCTTCACGACCCAGATAATCATGATGATGTGATCACTCATCTAGAGCCAGACATCTTGGAATGTGAAGTCAAGTGGGCCTTAGAAAGCATCACTATGAACAAAGCTAGTGGAGGTGATGGAATTCCACTTGAGCTACTTCAAATCCTGAAAGATGATGCTGTGAAAGTGCTGCACTCAATATGCCAACAAATTTGGAAAACTCAGCAGTGGCCACAGGACTGGAAAAGGTCAGTTTTCATTCCAATCCCAAAGAAAGGCAATGCCAAAGAATGGTCAAACTACTGCACAGTTTAGTTCAGTTCAGTTCAGTTCAGTTCAGTCGCTCAGTTGTGTCCGAGTCTTTGTGACCCCATGAATCACAGCACGCCAGGCCTCCCTGTCCGTCACCATCTCCTGGAATTCACCCAGATTCACGTCCATCGAGTCAGTGATGCCATCCAGCCATCTTATCCTCTGTCGTCCCCTTCTCCTCCTGCCCGGAATCCCTCCCAGCATCAGAGTCTTTTCCAATGAGTCAACTCTTTGCATGACGAGGCCACAGTATTGGAGTTTCAGCTTCAGCATGGTCCTTCCAATGAATATTCAGGACTGATTTCCTTTAGGATGGACTGGTTGGATCTCCTTGAAGTCCAAGGGACTCTCAAGAGTCTTCTCCAACACCACACTTCAAAAGCATCAATTCTTCGGCGCTCAGCCTTCTTCACGGTCCAACTCTCACATCCATACATGACCACTGGAAAAACCATAGCCTTGACTAGACGGACCTTAGTCGGCAAAGTAATGTCTCTGCTTTTGAATATGCTATCTAGGTGGTCATAACTTTTCTTCCAAGGAGTAAGCATCTTTTAATTTCATGGCTGCAGTCACCATCTGCAGTGATTTGGGAGCCCCCCAAAATAAAGTCTGACACTGTTTCTACTGTTTCCCTATCTATTTCCCATGAAGTGATGGGACTGGATGCCATGATCTTCGTTTTCTGAACGTTGAGCTTTAAGCCAACTTTTTCACTCTCCTCTTTCACTTTCATCAAGAGGCTTTTTGGTTCCTCTTCACTTTCTGCCATAAGGGTGTTGTCATCTGCATATCTGAGATTATTGATATTTATCCCGGCAATCTTGATTCCAGCTTGTGTTTCTTTCAGTCCAGCGTTTCTCATGATGTACTCTGCATAGAAGTTAAATAAGCAGGATGACAATATACAGCCTTGACGCATTCCTTTTGCTATTTGGAACCAGTCTGTTGTTCCATGTCCAGTTCTAACTGTCGCTTCCTGGCGTGCATACAGATTTCTCAAGAGGCAGGTCAGGTGGTTGAGTATTCCCATTTCTTTCAGAATTTTCCACAGTTTATTGTGATCCACACAGTCAAAGGCTTTGGCATAGTCAATAAAGCAGAAATAGATGTTCTTCTGGAACTCTCTTGCTTTTTCCATGATCCAGCAGATGTTGGCAATTTGATCTCTGGTTCCTCTGCCTTTTCTAAAACCAACTTGAACATCAGGGAGTTCACGGTTCACGTATTGCTGAAGCCTGGCTTGGAGAATTTTGAGCATTACTTTACTAGCATGTGAGATGAGTGCAATTGTGCAGTAGTTTGAGCATTCTTTGGCATTGCCTTTCTTTGGGATTGGAATGAAAACTGACCTTTTCGAGTCCTGTGGCCACTGCTGAGTTTCCAAATTTGCTGGCATATTGAGTGCAGCACTTTCACAGCATCATCTTGCAGGATTTGAAACAGCTCAAGTGGAATTCCATCACCTCCACTAGCTTTGTGCGTAGTGATGCTTTCTAAGGCCCAGTTGACTTCACTTTCCAAGATGTCTGGCTCTAGATGAGTGACCACACCATCGTGATTATCTGGGTCGTGAAGATCTTTTTTGTGTAGTTCTTCTGTGTATTCTTGCCAGCTCTTCTTAATATCTTCTGCTTCTGTTAGGTATACTGCACAATTGCACTTATCTCACATGCTAGTAAAGTAATGCTCAAAATTCTCCAAGCCAGGCTTCAGCAATACGTGAACCGTGAACTCCCTGATGTTCAAGTTGGTTTTAGAAAAGGCAGAGGAACCAGAGATCAAATTGCCAACATCCACTGGATCATGGAAAAAGCAAGAGAGTTCCAGAAAAACATCTATTTCTGCTTTATTGACTATGCCAAAGCCTTTCACTGTGTGGATCACAATAAACTGTGGAAAATTTTAAAAGAGATTGGGATACCAGACCACCTGACCTGCCTCTTGAGAAACCTGTATGCAGGTCAGGAAGCAACAGTAAGAAATGGACATGGAACAACAGGCTGGTTCCAAATAGCAAAAGGAGTACATCAAGGCTGTATATTGTCATTCTGCTTATTTAACTTCTATGCAGAGTACATCATGAGAAACGCTGGGCTGGAAGAAGCACAAGCTGGAATCAAGATTGCCAGGAGAAATATCAATCACCTCAGATATGCAGATGACACCACCCTTATGGCAGAAAGTGAAGAGGAACTAAAAAGCCTCTCGGTGAAAGTGAAAGAAGAGAGTGCAAAAGTTGGCTTAAAGCTCAGCATTCAGAAAACGAAGATCATGGCATCTGGTCCTGTCACTTCATGGGAAATAGATGGGGAAACAGTAGAAACATTGTCAGACTTTATTTTTATGGGCTCCAAAATCACTGCAGATGGTGACTGCAGCCATGAAATTAAAAGAGGCTTACTCCTTGGAAGAAAAGCTATGACCAACCTAGATAGTATATTCAAAAGCAGAGATATTACTTTGCTGACTAAGGTCCATCTAGTCAAGGCTATGGTTTTTCCTGTGGTCATGTATGGATGTGAGAGTTGGACTGTGAAGAAGGCTGAGCGCCGAAGAATTGATGCTTTTGAACTGTGGTGTTGGAGAAGACTCTTGAGAGTCCCTTGGACTGCAAGGAGATCCAACCAGTCCATTCTGAAGGAGATCAACCCTGGGATTTCTTTGGAAGAAATGATGCTAAAGCTGAAACTCCAGTACTTTGAACACCTCATGCGAAGAGTTGACTCACTGGAAAAGACTCTGATGCTGGGAGGGATTGGGGGCAGGAGGAGAAGGGGATGACAGAGGATGAGATGGCTGGATGGCATCACAGACTCGATGGACGTGAATGAGTGAACTCTGGGAGTTGGTGATGGACAGGGAGGCCTGGTGTGCTGCAATTCATGGGTTTGCAAAGAGTCAGACAGGACTGAGGGACTGAACTGAACTGAACTGATAAGATTCCCCAGGTGTTGAGGTATCCCCTAGTGCTGAGGTATCCCCTGGTGCTGAGGTATCCCCTGGTGCTGAGGTGTCCCAGGGAATGAAGAACCTAGGCAGAGACTCATCAATTCTCCTCTCTCTCCCATCTGGCTGAACCCTCTCTAGTGTATAATGCAGTTCTCCTTAGCAGCAGCAGAAGGCAGCTGGATCATGTGGCACCCCTTCTAATGCCTCTTCTTCAGGGGAAATTAGTATCAATTCCTTAAGCCTTTAATCTGCCAGCCAGAGTTTTAATGATTGCTCTGTTCTCCCAAGAGTCCTCTTGAAGATTTCCACACTCCCAGGACCCAGAACAGCACAATGCTCTACTAAACAACCCCCAGGTAAACTCTGTCTCCAGCAGGAGAGGATGGCACAGCCTTTCTTGCACTCTTGTTTATATCGCTCATATTTTAAGCATTGTGATCTCTTCTATACCACTATTTTTTGTAGCTGTACTTCCTCCTAGTTTTTTCCTCCAGAGTACAGAACCAAACTCCATCACTCAGTGTTTTTAAATGGCAAAAAGAAAAGTGAAGTCGCTCAGTCGTGTCCGACTCTGTGACCCCATGGACTGTAGCCTACCGGGTTCCTCCGTCCATGGGCTTCTCCAGGCAAGACAGTAGCCTACCGGGTTTCTCCCTCCATGGGATTCTCCAGGCAAGAATACTGGAGTGGGTTGCCATTTCCTTCTGCGGGAGATCTTCCTGACCCAGGAATTGCACCCAGGTCTCCTGCATTGTAGGCAGATGCTTTACTGTCTGAGCCACCAGGGAAGTCCTTGGCAAACTGCTTTTAAAAGCCAGTTTTTCTGGGGCCTTCACAGAAGTGGAAGAATAACAATAAGTAGTGATTTTCTCAGACCTGCAGAATCCACTGTCTACTGTGTAAACCTAGAACAGCAGAGACTTGGAGTAAACTCCTGTCTTCCTATTCACTGTGATTTGGTGATGCCAACCTGTTTGCACGTCAGCGTCCTCATCATGTCTGACTCTTTGCAACCCCATGGACTGTGGCCCGCCAGGAATATCCATGGCATTCTCCAGGCAACAGTACCTGAGTGGGTAGCCGTTCCCTTCTCCAGGGGATCGTCCCAACCCAGGGGTTGAACCCAGGTGTCCTGCCTTGCAGACAGATTCTTTACCATCTGAGCCACCAGGGGAGCCCCTCCATAAAATTAGATCCACAATATGTGACTTATCTTGACTTAACTTTGGGATTCATGCAAAATAAGGAACAAGCAGATACAACTGTGAGATGGCTCGGGCTGACAAATACCATTGGTAGCTATTGATCAGTTACCTGAAGTTCCTGTCGGTACCAGCAAACCGAGCCAAAATAAATTCTGTCACTAAATGCATCCGTCCGTCTCCTCTGTTTAGCCATGTCTCCATTTCTTGTCCTATAAGTACCCACTGATGCCCCATGTACCAGGTGATTTTGGAAGTGTTGTCTTGGTAAATACAACAGGTGAGATCTCTACCTTTGTGAAGGGTCCATTCTACTGTGCAGGAGGGAAGAGAGAGGAGAGACAGAAATAGATAAATGAAAATACAAGAGATGAACACAGGTGAACATTACCCAGAAGGAAAGGAAGGGGTGTGTGTGAGTCGTCAGGCCAGGTGACTGAAGGTGGGGGGAGGTGGTGAGTGGAAGCTGAAGCTATCCTTTAGGGTGAGCAGTTTGGTCTTAGTTTTTAGTAATGACTTCTTCATTTTTATTTCTTTCTAGAGTTTTTCTTTTTTTTAATTGACCTGTGGTTGATTAATGATGGTGTATTAGTTTCTGGTATAAAGTGATTCAGTTAGTCATACAGATACATAGATCGTTTTCCATATCCTTGGTTTTATTTTCAGAGCAAGTGGAAGCCACTCGGGTGTCAGTAGTGTCAAGAGCTGATTTCAATGTTCAAAAATTCTCTATGGTTGCTCTTTGAGAGCTCCATGATCAGAAGGGGAAGTGGACGCAGGGAAACAGACAGGAAGTTATTGCATGTGTTTGTGGGGGTGCAGAGAAAACGTGAGCTGGGGTGATGGTCAAAGGCAGAGCAAAGAGGCGAGGCGGTTCAGCGGTGCACTGAGCGCAGAGCCCCTGCGGCTTAGTGACGGACGGGCTTCTGGGGTGAGGGAAGAGGGGGACCTGGGAAATCGGGGCCTGGCCTTGCATCGCTGGCTTGAGGATGCTGCTGTCCCCATAGAGCTGGGAGCGTGTTTGCAGGAGAACCAGCTGTCCTCTTTCTGACCTGGATGTTTGAGACCTAGTGAGTACCAAGGGGAAAAGGCAAAGAGGTAGTTGTCCAAGGAGGTTGGCACCACCAGGAAAAGGTCAGCTGTGGAGACGCTTATCTAAGTGACATTGACACACGGGTGTTTAAAGCCTGGGACTAGGTCAGATTCTCTGGAGAGTGAGGGCAGCATGAAGACAGGAGAGGCTTTGCTGGAAAGAGAAGGCTTCTGTCTTGTCAGTTCTCCAGAGCAGAGGGCAGCAAACTATAGCGTGTGGACCTCTTTCTGTATGGCTACTGGCTAAGAAAGGCTTTTTGTTTGTTTGTTTTTATATTTTTAAAGGCTTATAAAGAAAACAAAGAAGCATATAGAGGATTTCCCACAATGGTCCACAGAGTCTAAAATATTTATGATCTAGCATTTTAGAGGGAAAACTTCCAGTGGAGGATGTGAAGCCAGCAGAGGAAACCAAGAACACGCAGGAGCATCTGGGGGGATCAGAAGAACGTAGCTTCTCATGGAAGCTACGAGAAGAACGCGTTTGACAAAGTTCTCTGAGGACTCACGGGTGGTGAGGAGAGAGGATGGCATGGTTGCCGGGGGTGCACTGGTTAAGGGAAGCAACTCAGCCTCTGTAACAGGCAACCCAACGTTTCCAGGGCTTAATAAATGCTCTGCAAGCTTCCATCCCACTTGTGCAGTTTGCGGTTGGCTTGAGGTGCAGGGGTGGTGCATCCTGCTCCGTGTATTCACACGAGGACACAGTCCTCGTATCTCGTGATCCTTTGGGGTGTTCAACTCTGAAGCTGGATCGCTAGCCTCAGGTCAAGGATCCCAGGTGAGAGCTTCTTCAGGGACCAGCACACTTTCAGCAACGTTCATTGGTTTGGCACTGAGTCCTGTGGCCACGGCCAGCAAGAAGGAGGTTGCAGGCTGTAGTCTGAACAGGTCCCTAGACAGGAAAGCTGATGGGTTTGGTGAACACATGGTCATCTCTGCACAGGGATCTCCCCAAGAACCATCTCTGCAGTGGAAATTCAGGCAGTGTACACCGTAGCCGTGACTGTGGATGTCAATTTAGCAGATGGAGAAGGCAAGCGTGGGCTTCTCTCTCACTAAAGATAACTATGAAGGGGCGCGTGAAGCGGGATGGAGGTGGGAGAAGGATGCAGGAAGCACCGTGCGGTCGTTCCGGGCCTGGCAACGATGACAGCGATGTTGAGACTGCCCGCTGTCCATGGTGGTTACGAGCACTGGTCCTGTGTCAACTCACTAAATTTCCACAGCACTCTTAGTTGGTGGGTGCTCTTGTCATCCCTGTTTTGACAGAAGAGGAACCTGGAGAACAGAGAGATGAGGTAACTGACCCAGCATTGTGTCACGCCTGAGCCGGGATGAATGCCTGGCCAGTAAGTTTCCTGGGCGCATGCTGCCCACAGTGCTTGGTAGAGAGGGCACAGCTCTCAGGAGGGAGGAGACTTGCACTTGACTTCCTGACCTGATTCTCACGAGCTCTGTGACCTTGGGGGAGTCGTGATTTCTGTTTTCTCACCTATTGAAAAGACAACACCCACTAGCCTACTACAGAATTATTGGTAGGGTTAATATAACATATGTACCTGGTATCAAGCACCTGGTATCATGCCTGATAACTAGTAGACAGATGATAAATGGCAACTTAATCTACCAATTAAGAAAGGGATATGTCTGAATAGACTTTTTTCTTGTATTACATATTTTTTACATAAATTTTGACAACAGCTTTAGAAATTGTGCCTTTGCTTTATAGTCCAGCGACTTTACTTTCACTTTTCACTTTCATGCATCGGAGGAGGAAATGGCAACCCACTCCAGTGTTCTTGCCTGGAGAATCCCAGGGACGGTGGAGCCTGGTGGGCTGCCGTCTACGGGGTCGCACAGAGTCGGACACGACTGAAGCGACTCAGCAGCGGCAGCAGCGGCAGCAGCAGTGAAACATGTCATTATGTGTGTGCATTTTTCAAGGTCCAGGTGCAGGAAAATCAGGGAGCGTGAGATTCTAAGTGCGCAGACTGCAGCATTGTCTCTTCAACAGCTCAGAGGAGACTTTCTCAAAGCGACCTGCTGTCCGATAGCAAATTGATGGTCGGTGACTTTATTGTCATTTATCCCCTTATCTTGAACAAATGTGCCTTTGTTTCACACCTGCTAGATGTGGAGGGATAACCTATGAAAAGACTCCCACCTTTCGCATTCAAAAGGTCACTTGCATTTTATTAATACGAGTGAGCAGATACATCATCTGGTCAGAAAGATATTTCACCTATCAGACCAGGGTCTCTGTCCAGTGCGATGTGACGCCTCCTAAATTCTCAGGGCCCTTAGAGCAAGAGGAGGCAGGGCAGGCTGACACCGGCTGAGAGTGGAGTCAGCGAGATCGCAAATGTATCTTCTGCACCTTAGATTTTCTAAAAAAAAAAGTCTACCGCATTTGGAAGTTGCTTCTGGTGGTTCTTCACTGGTGACAATTGTGCAAAGAGAGTTTGTCTTTTTGTTGTTGTTTCTGCTTATTTTGTGCTTATTTATTTATTTTTCTATTTCTTAACTGTTTTATTGAAACGGATTTTTTCCTTCTTTAAAAATTTTTATTGACGTGTACTTGGTTTACAATATCATGTTAGTTTCAGGTGTACAGCATGGTGCTTCAGTTATGTACCGAACTTTACATATGTATATATTCCTTTTCAGATGCTTTTCCCTTATACGTTGTTATAAAATATTGAATACAGGTTCCTGTGCTTATATAGCAGGTCCTGTGGCTCATCTGTTTTATGTATACTATTGTGTACATGGTAATCCCAAGCTCCTGATTTATCCCTCACCCTGCTTTCCCCTTTGGTAACCATAGGTTTCTTTTCTGTGTCTGTGAGTCTGTTTCTGTTTTGTAAATAAGTTCATTTGCATTTGTCTTTTTTTTTTTTTTAGATTCTGTTGGTGGTAAAGAACCGGCCTGCCAGTGCAGGGAACAGAAGAGACGCAGGTTCGATACCAGGGTCAGGATGATACCCTGGAGGAAGGCGTGGCAACCCACTGCAGCATTCTGGCTTGGAGAAACCCATTCACAGAGGAGCCTGGTGGGCTATAGTTCGTAAGAGTAGGACATGACTGAAGCAAATTAGCAGTTCAGTTCAGTTCAATTCAGTTCAGTCCCTCAGTTGTGTCCAACTCTTTGCAACCCCGTGGATCACAGCACGCCAGGCCTCCCTGTCCATCTCCAACTCCCGGAGTTCACTCAGACTCACGTCCATCGAGTCCGTGATACCATCCAGCCATCTCATCCTCGGTCGTCCCCTTCTCCTCCTGCCCCCAGTCCCTCCCAGCATCAGAGTCTTTTCCAATGAGTCAACTCTTCGCATGAGGTGCCCAAAATACTGGAGTTTCAGCTTTAGCATCAGTCCTTCCAAAGAAATCCCAGGGCTGATCTCCTTCAGAATGGACTGGTTGGATCTCCTTGCAGTCCAAGGGACTCTCAAGAGTCTTCTCCAACACCACAGTTCAAAAGCATCAATTCTTCAGCGCCCAGCCTACTTCACAGTCCAGCTCTCACATCCATACATGACCACAGGAAAAACCATAGCCTTGACTAGACGGACCTTAGTCAGCAAAGTAATGTCTCTGCTTTTGAATATACTATCTAGGTTGGTCATAACTTTTCTTCCAAGGAGTGAGCTTCTTTTAATTTCATGGCTGCAGTCACCATCTGCAGTGATTTTGGAGCCCATAAAAATAAAGTCTGACCCTGTTTCTACTGTTTCCCCATCTATTTCCCATGAAGTGATGGGACCAGATGCCATGATCTTCGTTTTCTGAATGTTGAGCTTTAAGCCAACTTTTTCACTCTCCTCTTTCACTTTCATCAAGAGGCTTTTTAGTTCCTCTTCACTTTCTGCCATAAGGGTGGTGTCATCTGCATATCTGAGGTGATTGATATTTCTCCTGGCAATCTTGATTCCAGCTTGTGTTTCTTCCAGTCCAGTGTTTCTCATGATGTACTCTGCATAGAAGTTAAATAAGCAGGGTGACAATATACAGCCTTGACATATTCCTTTTCCTATTTGGAACCAGTCTGTTGTTCCATGTCCAGTTCTAACTGTAGCTTCCTGACCTGCATACAGGTTTCTCAAGAGGCAGGTTAGGTGGTCTGGTATTCCCATCTCTCTCAGAATTTTCCAGTTTATTGTGATCCACACAGTGAAAGGCTTTGGCATAGTCAATAAAGCAGAAATAGATGTTTTTCTAGAACTCACTTGCCTTTTCCATGATCCAGTGGATGTTGGCAATTGGATCTCTGGTTCCTCTGCCTTTTCTAAAACCAGCTTGAACATCAGGGAGTTCACGGTTCACGTATTGCTGAAGCCTGGCTTGGAGAATTTTGAGCATTACTTTACTAGCATGTGAGATGAGTGCAATTGTGCAGTAATTAATTTGAGCATTTTTTGGCATTGCCTTTCTTTGGAATTGGAATGAAAACTGACCTTTTCCAGTCCTGTGGCCACTGTTGAGTTTTCCAAATTTGTTGGCATATTGAGTGCAGCACTTTCACAGCATCATCTTTCAGGATTTGAAATAGCTCTACCGGAATTCCATCACCTCCACTAGCTTTGTTCATAGTGATGCTTTCTAAGGCCCACTTGACTTCACATTCCAGGATGTCTGGCTCTAGATTACTGATCACACCATCATGATTATCTGGGTCGTGAAGATCTTTTTTGTATAGTTCTTGCATGTATTCTGGCCACCTCTTCTTAATATCTTCTGCTTCTGTTAGGTCCAGACCATTTCTGTCCTTTATCGAGCCCATCTTTGCATGAAATGTTCCCTTGGTATCTCTAATTTTCTTGAAGAGATCTCTAGGCTTTTCCATTCTGTTGTTTTCTTCTATTTCTTGGCACTGATCACTGAAGAAGGCTTTCTTATCTCTTCTTGCTATTCTCTGGAACTCTGTATTCAGATGCTTATATCTTTCCTTTTCTCCTTTGCTTTTCGCCTCTCTTTTTTTCACAGCTATTTGTAAGGCCTCCCCAGACAGCCATTTTGCTTTTTTGCATTTCTTTTCCATGGGGATGGTCTTGATCCCTGTCTCCTGTACAATGTCACGACCTCATTCCACAGTTCATCAGGCACTCTATCTATTAGATCTAGTCCCTTAAATCTATTTCTCACTTCCACTGTATAATCATAATGGATTTGATTTAGGTCATACCAGAATGGTCTGGCGGTTTTCCCTACTTTCTTCAATTTGAGTCTGAAGTAGGTAATAAGGAGTTCATGATCTGAGCCACAGTCAGCTCCTGGTCTTGTTTTTGTTGACTGTATAGAGCTTCTCCATCTTTGGCTGCAAAGAATATAATCAATCTGATTTTGGTGTTGACCATCTGGTGAGGTCCATGTGTAGAGTCTTCTCTTGTGTTGTTGGAAGAGGGTGTTTGCTGTGACCAGTGCATTTTCTTGGCAAAACTCTGTTAGCCTTTGCCCTGCTTCATTCCTTATTCCAAGGCCAAATTTGCCTGTTACTCCAGGTGTTTCTTGACTTCCTACTTTTGCATTCCAGTCCCCTATAATGAAAAGGACATCTTTTTTGGGTGTTAGTTCTAAAAGATCTTGTAGGTCTTCATAAAACCATTGAACTTCAGCTTCTTCAGCATTACTGGTTGGGGCACAGACTTGGATAACTGTGATATTGAATGGTTTACCTTGGAGACAAACAGAGATCATTCTGTCGTTTTTGAGATTGCATCCAAGTACTGCATTTCGGACTCCTTTGTTGACCATGTTGGCTACTCCATTTCTTCTGAGGGATTCCTGCCCGCAGTAGTAGATGTAATGGTCATCTGAGTTAAAGTCACCCATTCCAGTCCATTTTAGTTTGCTGATTCCTAGAATGTCGACGTTCACTCTTGCCATCTCTTGTTTGACCACTTCCAATTTGCCTTGATTCATGGACCGGACATTCCAGGTTCCCATGCAATATTGCTCTTTACAGCATTGGACCTTGCTTCTATCACCAGTCACATCCACAGCTGGGTATTGTTTTTGCTTTGGCTCCAGCCCTTCATTCTTTCTGGAGTTGTTTCTCCACTGATCTCCAGTAGCATGTTGGGCACCTACTGACCTGGGGAGTTCCTCTTTCAGTATCCTATCATTTTGCCTTTTCCTACTGTTCATGGGGTTCTCCAGGCAAGAATACTGAAGTGGTTTGCCATTCCCTTCTCCAGTGGACCACATTCTATCAGTAACTTAGCACGCATGCACATAAGCAATATCGCATGATATTTGTCTTTCTCTGATTTGCTTCACTTAATATGATAATCTCTAGTTCAATCCACATTGCTGCAAAAGGCATTATTTCATTTTTCTTCAATCATGAAGAGAGTCTGTCTTAAATCCAAGATAGTTTAATTCCTGAAAGCCCTCACTATAAGGCATTTGTGTGACCTGGAGTCCACAGTGAGACCGCGGAGAGGAGTCTCAGGTGTTGTGTTATTTATATCAGAGACTCGCAGTCAGTAGAGGTAGGAAAAAGGAAAAAACCTCTGGAAAAGCGGTGTCTTCTGGGTTTCAGCCCCTTTTAAAATTAATGAGTCTAGAAGGGCTTCAAGGAAGCATGCACCTGGCTGTGTCCTGGCCTCTTCAGGGGTTTCAGACCAACCCTGACCTTTTCCCCACACTCCAGGTACTGAGGATGCTGCAGGCTGAATAGAGGGTCCCCAGGTAAAGAATCTGCCTGCACTGCAGGAGATCTGGGTTTGATCCCTGGGTTGGGAAGATCCCCTGGAGGAGGGCAAGGCAATTCACTCCAGTGTTCTTGCCTGGAGAGTGCCATGGACAGAGGAGTCTGGTGGGCTACCATCTGCGGGGTCACACAGAGCCGGACACGACTGCAGCAACTAAGCGCAGCACTCCGGGCGCATGTTGGTTGGGATCTCATGGCCCCAGAGACACAGACTTTGCCTTTTAGCATGCTGGTAAAGGGCTGTGGGTTCAAGCAGCCTTGTCGCTTCTCATGGTGGCAAGTTTACTTCCTCTCCTGAGCCCGGGCAGCCTCTCTGTGAAATGGTGCTCGTGAGGCCTCTGAAACGAAGTTTGCACGGATAAAGAGACAGTGACCACACAGGGTGTCACCCCATCTGGGAGTGACTCTGCCATCCCCTGGGTGCTGAAGCCATTTAGCCGAGAGGCCTGAGAGGGTTCTTAGTGTCAGTGACTCAAGGAGAGAAAAGAAACCAAAGCTGGGTCCTGGTGATGCCCGGAGCTGGTAGTTTGAGTGCAGCCTTGTAGGGTTTGCGTCTGGAAAAGCAGCCCAGGAAATATAATGTGATCATGATTAGAAAAAATTGCTTAAAACGTGAAGACTCAGACTCGGACAGATGTGGAGTTGGACACGAGGGCCTGGACTAGTGGGTCATTTCAGTGCGTACTGTTTGGGGAGCGCTTTTCCTCTGGTCCGTGGATGGGGCAGCAGAGACAGGCGGGAGGCGGAGACGGGGACAAGGGTTGTGAGCTCAGACCGGCGGACAGTGGTCCAGGAAGGAGGCGGCATAGGACCTGCAGAGAAGAAAATCAGACGGAGCCTCAGCTGGCAATCAGGTCTGAGACGCAGGGTCTCACAAAGAAAGGAGGCAGAGTTCGAGGCTGAAGAGGCCAGCCTGGAGGCTGAGAAGCTGCGGGGTTGGGACGAGGACCGCGTGCCTGCAGAGTGGAGGGAGAGACTGCAAAGGCAGAGTGCCTTCGGGAAGGAGGAGGCTGCCAGGTGAGAGCGGGGCCGCAGCCAGACTGCGTGTCATTCTAGTTTGCAGAGCGGATGGTCCTAAAGACGGGTCGGACTGAGCCCATGTGTGTGGGGATCAGAGTCGGGCGTGGCTGTGAGCTGACTAGGACAAGCCTCGCAAGCTCTGGGTGGTCCTTCTGAAAATGCAAACTTGATCCCATCTCTCCTCCTCCTCAAGCGTTCATTGGCCCCCCTGTTTTGTGGGAGGGACTCTGGATTGCTCAGGTCAGTGTTCAAAGCTGGGACTTGGCGCTGACTTCC
Source organism: Capra hircus (assembly GCF_001704415.2). Lineage (NCBI taxonomy): Eukaryota > Metazoa > Chordata > Mammalia > Artiodactyla > Bovidae > Capra > Capra hircus. The sequence continues at coordinate 77,275,010 of NC_030823.1, read as the reverse complement.
TTCCCAGTCTGAACTTTTCCCTCAGAGACTCCCTGCATTCCAGAGAGGCAACAGCCCTCATCATTTCCCAGACATGGAGATGCCCACTCCTAAGCTAGAAGACCGTCTCTTTTCTCGGCATCCTGCTCTAAGCACAGTGTATCTTACGCAGAAGCAAATTGTAGGAGAGTTAAAGCAGTGAGAATTCAACTCATGTCTTAAGTTTGATCTCCTAGTGTTAAACCTGTAAATGCAGGTACTTGAGGTGTATTTGGACGTCTTGGCAGCATCCTAATGCATCTGCCCTCTTTGGCCCAGGCACCCTCCCCTGCGCTAGTGTGGCATCCCTGCACCTCTCCGCTACTGCACTCGTCACGCAGCAGTAGGCTTTTGTTCTTCTCCTCTTTATCTTCGTGACCCTGACGCTAAGCAGGGGACCTGAGACCCAGCAGTGCTTTCTTAGGTCCTGACCCCCTTTATCCGTTGCACTTGGAATGTGCTCACATCATGACCTTCATCTGACATGTGAGGATCATTGGTTTTCACGTCTGCGTCCTCTCTGAACTACAAGCTCGGTGAGGCCAGAGGCTGTAATTTTTCTATCTGTATATTCCGCACTTGGAACATAGTAGATGCTAAAAATATATTTGCTGATTGAATGAGTGAATGAGTCATTATCATTGGATACTGCGGATAAACACTCAAGTAAACTTTCAAAAAATAAATGACCTCCGTACAGAACCTGTAAAGATTGTGTTTCAAAATGGTCACTGTCCATTAAAAGCAAGTAGTCCCAGCAGATTGTTAGCTGCATAAAAGTTTCCCCATTATTCTCTAATTGGTGCCTAGCAGCTGTAGCTCCCCTTGTTTTGTCTGTTTCCCTGACAATAGATATGGATTCTCTTCTGGGTCTCCCTGAAGTGAAATGCAATCTGTTAACGTCGCATAGCTTCAATATATTGATTGAAAAACTGGAGGCTTCATGTAACTTTTATCTTTTTACTGCTCATATTATCTTAAAGGTTGTATTTGTATGCAGGACATATTTTTAAAAGTTTTGAATAGCACTCTTCTTGGACAGGGATGGCAGAGAAATTTCTTAACCCTCCAGGAATTGATTCTAAAGAAATTGTATTCTAGTGCCATAATTATATTTTAGTCAATATCTTGACTCTGGGGAAAAAATTTATATTGCAAATTTAAAAATATCCTAAACAAGAAAATATTGAGAAAAAATATCTAAAGATCACATTCAGAAAATTTAAATAAAAATGTTAGTAGCATTTTTTCATACATTAATATATAACTTTTTAAATGAATAAAAACAGACAATTTACATCCATAAGGAGATTATTTCTCTGAAACTCAAGAAAAAAAAATTCAGCTTTGAGTTAGAATATATGTCTTTATAGTACTTTCAATCATTTTAAAAAATGATATTTCTTAAAGTATATTTAAAAGTACATTCTTACAGAGAAGGAACATTATAAGACAATCAGAACAGTGGAAATTCAATGACTGTTTTAAGTTTGTTCCCCAAATATTAAATCTGATAATGTAAGTGCTTTAAACACACTTGAATTTTTAGCAGGATTATGGAAACACAGAATGGTTCCCTTAAAGAACGGAAAAAAAAAAAAAAGATAAATAAAAGTAAATAGCTGTTATATCCTGTCTAAAACAAAAAAACCTGTCTATATTACAGTGTCTTGCTTTTATTAGTATATCCTTTTAAAATGTGGATCAAAGCCAGCAAGACTGTGGGATTCATTAATGTATTTTGTGCTATTTGTATTTTTCTATATCAAGAAACTCAAGCATCTGTAGAAGTGCGGGCTGCAGTGGGGTCGGGTTCCCTGGGAGGGTGGGTAAGAGTTGTTGATGGTGGTCAGTGATAGATGAGTCTCAGCTCACTGCTGCAGAGGCCACAAACTTCAGAGTGGCCTCTTTGATGAAACCTCAGGGGCAGAGCGGGGAGGGTGGTCCCTCAGTCAGCCGACATGGTGTTGATCGGCCAGCGCGGAAGCCAGGTAACCTGATATGTCTTTGAGAAAGGCTTGGAGTAACTTTAGACGTGCCTCTTGGAGTCATCTTCGTATCGAGGGAGATGAAAGAAGCATGGCCCTGTTTATCTGGATGATCATTTAGTACACATTGAGTCCGTTCTTCCACACTTTTCCTTTCAACACCCTACAACTCGATTCTGGGTGCCGACAGGGAAAAGAGGACGAGAATTTAAAATTCTTGCTTTGTGGCTAGAAAGTGCTGTTCAGTTGGTTTAAAAGTGGTAAAGTCAGCACGTCCACTGATTGTTTTGTCTGCATCCGAGGATCTCAAAGTACTGTCCACAGGTGGTCCCCAGGCTGGAGAAACCCAAAGGCGGGAGGAGGCAGGTCGTGAAGGCTGGTCCTGGTGGCAGCAAGGGCACGGAGTAGTGGACCACGTTTCAGGGTGAATTTCCCGGCCAGAAAGAAGAGATAACAAGGTCTGGAGTGGTATGTCCTGACTTAGTAGGGTGGGGGGTCTGAGTCCGCTGACCCTCATTGCCTTCCTTTGTCCCTTTTAAATCCCTCCCCCACCCAATATGTCAAGATGAAGGGGGAGATTTCAGAAATTAAGCGGATACAGTTTTCAGACTATTTTATTTTATACACTAATGTCTAGGCTCAAAAGAGAAATGGAGAAAGGAGAACAGGGAAAACACTGGGTCAACCTGACTCCTGAAAGTGTGTCTAATTGGTATTTGTTACAGTTGTATCAATTGGTAACTTCAGAGTCACATACAAAGATAAGATCATCCATCCTCATTTTGGAGGATTTTTAAAAATCGTCAGCAGTAATTATCAGAGAGCTTCTACTGGAAAGGATTTGTGGATACAGCTGGGGAAGAAGAGGGTGGGACGACCTGAGGAAGCAGCACTGACGGATACGCTACGGTGCAGAGAGCAGGCCGCTGGCGGGGGCCGCTGCCTAGCCCCGGAGCTCGGCTTAGTGCCTGAAGGGCTGGGAGGTGGGGCTGCGGGGAGGCTCTTCAGGCAGGGGACACGCGTACACCTATGACCGGTTCACGTTGTTGTGCAGCAGAAACTAACCCAACAGTGTGAAGCAATTATACTCGAATAAATAAAACAACTTTTCTTTTTTAAAGAGAAGAACCTATACTAAGCACTGCTTTACGTTTGGGAGAAAATACTGTTTGTGACGGCTGCTTGCCAGAATTATTAATTGGCTTTATCATTAAGCCAGTCAATCCTAAAAGAAATCAATCCTGAATATTCATCAGAAGGACTGATGCTGAAACTGAAGCTCCAATACTTTGGCCACCTGATGCAAAGAACTGACTCAATTAGAAAAGACTCTGATGCTGGGAGAGATTACAGGCGGGAGAAGGGGACGACAGAGGATGAGATGGTTGGATGGCATCACGGACTCTATGGGCACGAGTTTGAGCAAGTTCCAGGAGGTGGTGAACGACAGAGAAGCCTGGTGTGCTGCCGTCCATGGGGCCACAAAGAGTTGGACACGACTGAGCGACTGAGCTGCAACAATCACTAATGAGATACGTGTTTTTGGAAAGTCTCTTCACCTTTATATTTGCTTTCTTCATTTTCAACATTAGGTGGGGATACTAAATAATTTCTAAAGTCTCTCCAGCAACTTGACAGTTTCTGGATGTAGTGATTTTGGATGAAATTGAATCTTCTTCTTTTCCCCTGTTGGCCCCATCAACACACAAAGAAAAAGATTTTAGTATCTCGTCAACAATGAAACAAGACATTGGAAGACAAAACATCTCACAAAACTGGAAACTCCTGAATCCCTGAGACTGCCATGCACACAATTGCTTCAGTTGATCTGAATAATTTGATTCGTCACTGAGTTCCTATCTTTTTAATTCCGTAGGTGAGGGGGCGGGGGGTGGGGGATGCTCAGAAATAAACCCCTGATGCTGCGCTGAGCTGGTCATCCACCTGCTGGCAGGCTGTCTGATGAGACTCTGTGGAAGAGGGTCTCAGTGAATCATCATTTGTAAATCTACAACCTGTGTTTACGCATCTCTGTAGAGAATGGGTCTCGAGACTGGAAGCTATCAAACAAGGAAGAGTCTCTTACGTGTTACCCCTGTCGGCACCTCTCGATGGCTTAACCTCCCCAGTCAAAATACCGATCGATGTCACCGTGACAGATATCTTTTCCCCCGTGAGAGTGTCTGTAAATCAAACTCCATCAGGGTATAACAGAAGCTATCATGACACTACATCACCCTTTGCAATTCCACCCGTGTCAGGGAACAATAAGCATTACTTTAAAGGAAAATATTTTTTGAAAATAAATTGAGGCAGTATTTCAAAAAGGTGAATTTTGTGGTGCAAAGTGTGGTTGGAAATACGGTTCCTGCTTTGTGTCTGGAAGGATGCCCTTCTTTTCTTGTCCATTTGGTTGTTATTGAGCGCGGGGGAGCAAGGAGAGAGGGCCCAAGGAACAAAAGGAAAGTGGTGTGGGGAAGACTAAGAAGAAGGTGTCTCTTCCTGGCTTAAGATCAGTAGACTGCTGACCTCAGTGGTTCTAACCAGAGACAGGAAGTGGGTGGTGGAGACCCAAGGTGCCGCCTGCAGGGGCCACAGAGGGAGTGGAGGAAGCTGGGCTGGCAGGGAAGCGGGGCGCCCCCCGACAAGGAGGGCGCTGGGGGAAGTGGTGCTTGTAAACAGTTTACTGTAAGAGATTCTTGAAATGAGCATGAACGGCCAAGTCAGCCTGAAGCAGGAGAGGAGAGCAAAGAGCAGAGTCCGTGAGTCGGCCTGGTCGTGAGCATGAGGGCTGCTGCTGGGGGTTCTCTGCTGGGACTTGAGTTTAGGGCAGAGGGTCTGCCGGCGGGTATAGCTCAGCTGCGCTGTGGGGCTCTTCTAGCAGAGGTTACAGGTAAAGAATGGAGCAAGCAGGTGGCACTGGACTTTCACCCGGAGGTCCCACAAGATGGGAAGCTTGCCTCTCCCCTGGCTGTCTGCCAGGATCAGCGCACAGGGCATGCCTGAGGACCCTGGTTCTGCAGGCAGACTGCCTGAGTTCAAGCCCCAGCTCTACCATTTATGAGTCCTGTGACCTCAGAGACAGTTTCCTTTCACTCCATGCCTCAGTTTCACTGTCTCTAAAATGGGTGTATTGATGTATACCTACCTTGTAAGGTTGTTGTGAGACCCCGTCAGCTTAATGCTTGCAAAGTAAAGCTTCCAGAATGACCCCAGCACGAGGCATGCCCGGGGCCCTGACTCCATCCGTCCGTGGCCGTGGCCCTCCACGCCGACCGTGCTTCTGTCACTAGAGCCGGAGGAGAGGTGCAGAGAGCACAACCCGAGCTTCACGTTCATAAGCTGTCTGGGCAACTGCTTAGAACACTCTGATGTTCATAGAGAAACACTTTGCCTCGAGTCAGTCTAAATGTTGGGACAATGAAATCTCCAGGACACAGCCAGGAAAACCCTTTCTGTGAACTATAGAAGGACCTAGGGTCATTTAAATATCCCCGATTGGGGAGAAGCACAGAGCCTGATATTAAAGAAGAAAAAGAATCTACTAGAATTTGAGAGAAAGCTGATCACAGAGGGCTGAAGAGAAAAGAATGTTAAGAGGATTATGTGTGCCTGGCCAAGCCCCCTTTTCCACGGGGACCTGCTTCCACCAACACCGTCCCAATCACTGGTACCCAAAGGCAGTCCTCACCTCTCTATGTCTTTCCTGCTCAAGAGTGAACTTTGGCTGTGGCCAAAGGTAGCAATAAATATTAAAACCTTTATTATCAATCTTTGATAGCAGCGTGAAACATTTATATTTTATGTATTATTTCGTTTGCTGAAAAGATGCAGGTGGTTTTAAAGATGCTATGGCTAGGTCTTTTTTAAAAAGAAGATCTAATTATCTTCCCACCAATTTCCCTTTGTTAGAACTGAGCAGAGAGCCCCAAACAAAGAAGGCTGTGTTAGGAGGAGGCTGGGAGGCTGCCTGCTAGCTCACAGCTAAGTAATTTGTTCTGAATCAAGGTCGACAGTATAGAGGCTGTTGTGCTTTGCCTCTTTCTTAATTTTCTGTTTAACTTCCTTCACAATCTTTCTGTGATTTAGAAACAAATAAGTGCAGACATTTTGGCAATTATAAAAGCTGCTTTCAAACGACAGCATTCACACAGGCCAGGACATTAAGAATTCCTTCGTCGGGCATGTGGCGAGAGCTCGCTCCATCTGTGGATGTCTTTGTGTAAAAGGTAAAAATGAAAAGGACCCAGGGTCCTCCATCTGTCATGCTGGTCTATATTGGCATAATTATGCCAGTCATTCCACATCTTTGGTTATGATCAATGTTAGACATATATTAATATTTTAAAAATGTATAACACAATGGGATTAAGAAAAAAATCCCACTTGCGTTTGTAACCCTAAATCCCTTGCTGGCTGGAAGAAGTGGTCAGGCCTTAGGATACTGGTTCGAGAGGGAGGGCTCCTGGATTTGGGTCCCCGCTCTGCCTCTTACTGCCTGGGAGTCCTGAGTGTAACACCCTCTGGGATGTAACTCTTTTCTGGAAACTAGAACTGCTGGTCAGTAAGTGTTTATAGTAGAGATTCTTAACAGGATATTTGGTGTAGAGCAATCTGCCTGTTAAAAGGTAGGGGTTTAGCCACCGCTCACAATACTTCTTCTCCTTCCTGGTTTTAGATGTGAGAATGATTCATTACATACTTCTTTCATATGTAGTTATCCTGTCAAGTCATTTAAAAGCTATATTTTGGTGAATTTAAAGAATATATAGCTTCTTGAAGGTGTTCAACTATTTCTTAAAAGTGAAGAATTTAGCCTCTCAAAATATTTCACTGTTTCTTGAACATCCAGCATCACAGATCTATGGATATAGATGTAATTCCAGAGCATACTTTCTGTGTGTGTGTATGTGTGAGTGACTGTTCTAATCAACTCTTCTTGTATATGGTTATATATTTTCATTCTTATCTGGCTATGATTTAAAGTGACTGTGGAAAAATTTTAGATATTTATTCTAATCTGCTTACTAATATCTCCCATTTGAAGTCTGGGTTCACATACAATATAGACCATATATTTCCTCCATAATTAAGTACATGTCTTTCTAGGAACCAACAAGAACACCTCTGATAATGACTTCTCCAAGTACAAAGGCCCATTCAGCCACCCAGTTGAGATACTGTTGTTGTTATTCAGTCACTAAATCACGTCCAGCTCTTCTGTGACACCATGGACTGTAGCCTGCCAGTCTGCGGTAGCCCCTCTGTCCATGGGATTGCCCAGGCAAGAATACTGGAGTGGATAGACATTCCCTATTTCGGGGGATCTTCCTGACCCAAGGATCGAACCCAGGTCTCCTGCATTGGCAGGTGGATTCTTTACCACTGAGCCACCTTGGAAACACATCCAGTTGAGGTACTTGCTCGTTAAAAACATAACCAATTGAATATTGGTTTAGAGTTCCTGCAGGGCAAGTGGCAAATCTGGGTAGGAGAGAACCTGTGTGCAGGCATCCCATGTCTGCAGAAAGCCTTGTTAGCTGAGTTTAGCTGGTGGTCTTAAGGCTCCAAACCCTTGTCCTGACCCACAGCTCTTCTTGACCTTCCGTGTCTGCACGGAGCCTGGGTCTTGTCGTTCTGTGGAGGAGATGGGTCCAACGCTCACCCAGGGGCCTTGGAGGCCAGCCTGAGGGCTGAGGAAGGTTGAGGACAGGGTAGCCCCAGAAGGTGACGGTCAGTTGAGGTTGGCAGCATTCCTTATTTGCTTTTGGCTGCGCTGGGTCTTCATTGCTGTGTTTGGGCTTCCTCTAGTTGCTGCGAATGGGGGCTGCTTTTTGTTGCAGTGAGAGGGCTTCTCATTGCGCTGGCTTCTCTTGTTGCGGAGCCTGGGCCCTAGGCACGCGGGCTTCAGTAGTTGTGGCCCAGGGCTCATTAGTTGCAGCTTGTGGCTCAGTGGCACCCCAGCACTTGAAATCCTCCTGGACCAGGGATAGAACCCATGTCCCTGCATTGGCAGGCAGATTCCTATCCACCGTACCACCAGGGGTGTTCTGACAGTATGTCTGTTGCCGGGGAAAGTGTGTTATTGTGCTCAATGAAGCAGAAAGAATAATATTAATTTAAATGATTTAGAACAATTTCTTTTGACTTTAGAAGTAAGATGCATTTATTGTTTCAAATTTGAAAAAAAAATCAAGAAAAGCATAAAAGAAAATTACTTATGACCTTATTATCCAGTAGCAGTGTCTGTTAAGGTCTTGGTGAACTTCCTTCTGGACTCCCCTTGCCCCCAACCCCTTCACTAGTTGCTCCTTTACATCGTTTTAAAAGAAGAGAATATAAAAAGGGGAAAAGAGAAAAAAATTAATGGATAGAACCAGATATTCAATGATTCTTCTATTCATCAAAATAACCCCAAGGATATGGAAATTAAAATCACTGCAGATGGTGACCGCAGCCATGAAATTAAAAGACGCTTACTCCTTGGAAGAAAAGTTATGACCAACCTAGACAGCATATTCAAAAGCAGAGACATTACTTTGCCAACTAAGGTCCGTGTAGTCAAGGCTATGGTTTTTCCAGTGGTCATGTATGGATGTGAGAGTTGGACTGTGAAGAAGGCTGAGCGCCGAAGAACTGATACTTTTGAACTGTGGTGTTGGAGAAGACTCTTGAGAGTCCCTTGGACTGCAAGGAGATCCAACCAGTCCATTCTAAAGGAGGTCAGTCCTGGGTGTTCTTTGGAAGGAACGATGCTAAAGCTGAAGCTCCAGTACTTTGGCCACCTCATGCGAAGAGTTGACTCATTGGAAAAGACTCTGATGCTGGGAGGGATTGGGGGCAGGAGGAGAAGGGGACGACCGAGGATGAGATGGCTGGATGGCATCCCTGACTCGATGGACGTGAGTCTGAGTGAACTCTGGGAGATAGTGATGGACAGGGAGGCCTGGTGTGCTGTGATTCATGGGGTCGCAACGAGTTGGACACGACTGAGTGACTGAACTGAACTGAACTGAACTGAACTGATATTGCCTCTATTTATTATGTCATTCATCTCAAACCAAAAAATATATCCATGAGTTATTTGTTTTTTCACATGTGTAAGCAAGAGGCATGCATTACCTGCTTTTTTTTTTTTTTTTTTTTTTTTGCAACAGGGGTTTCAGGAATAGGAATTTCATTCCATGATTCATACCTCAGAATTCTGTATTGCTTTCTATATCATTATTTCTTGGAGGATAGGGAGAGAAATTATACCAGAAAAAGGAACAATTCCAGAATTATAAAGGCTGAACATTTTGGATGAAGCACCGAGTGGGTATCACACAGTATCATGGAAGTCCAGCTGCTCCTGACGGTTGGAGACTTGTTTGTCAGTTGAGTTTTACACAGCTTAATACTCGGGGGTTGCAAATAAATATCTTATTAATTACTTGTTTGTAAAGGCAACTATGTACAAGAAGAGGGTGTTGAGATGTTATTGTATATTTTATTTTTTATCTGTGTTGGATTTTGAATTCTGTGAGTAAAAAGGAAGAAAGAAAAGGTTCATTCTGGTGGCTCATAGTGATGACCTGTCAGAGGAAAGTCATTTCTTTGAAATGATACTGTTGCAGATAAAAATTAAAACTCAGTGAAAGATGGGAGATTAAGTCTTCTGAGTATTGAGTGAATTTCTTATATGTTTCAGGCCAGTAGAGATTTTCTAGTTGCTTATAACCTTACCTGTTAAATTTTTAACATCCCATTTCAGGATGCTTAACTGTCCATGGAGAATTCGGAACGCATCTACCTGTACCCTCTTTTAAAGGGGATACACTTTCTCAGCTTGAGTGCACTTCCGGGTAAACCAGTCTTTAGAGCTCATCAGTTTAATGCGAGCCACAAAGGGGAACTCACCGTCAGAACTGGAATTTTCCCGAACCTTGACACGTGCTGCGTGCTAAGCCACTTCAGTCGTGTCCAACTCTTTGCAGACCTAAGGACCATGGCCTGCTGGGCTCCTCTGTCCATGGGATTCTCCAGGCAAGATTACTGGAGTGGGTTGCCATGCCCTTCTCCAGGGGATCTTCCCAACCCAGGGACCGAAAACGCATCCCCTGCCACTCTTGCCTCGACAGGCGGGTTCTTTACCGCTGAGCCACCAGGAAGCCCAACTAATCATCTTCGGAACCGGCTTCAGGGACCGGCACACCGGGAGTTAGGTTTCTACCCATGAATTTGTGCATTCAGGCCACGGCAGAGCACATGAGGAAAAATAAAAGTGTGGTCTCGAAAACGTAACTGCTGATTTGGGAAGCAAATGCCCATAATACAGAGTAAGAAGCAAAGGGTTGAAAATGGCGAAAGCAGATATAAAGGATAATGTCTAGGGATTATTGTCAAAAGTGTTTCTGAATAAAAGTGCAAAGTATGACAGAAACTTGTTAGGAAAAACCAGTGTGTGAAGATAATCTTGGCAAACAACTTATTAAAAAGTTAAAGAAAAAGAGCTTTATATGCATGCAAGGAGAAAAAGAGATGACTTGTCAAAAACCAAGGTTCTGTAAGGTTTCTCTCCTATCATCTGGAAGATCAGAGGGCAGTTTTGAGGGAAAAAGATGTTGACTCCCAGATTTTATACCCAGACACATAATTCATGTTCAAGCGCTCCAAACAGTATGATTCTTTTTTATACCTTGAAAAAAGATTGCTTGTGTCTGTCACCAGGTGGATAAGGGAGAATCAAGTTCAAGGATGGAAGCTTCGTGCTATAAAAGAAACGGCAGTGAATCGCAGAAGCATTTAAGTGTAGAACTTAGGATACATACTTGGAAGATCTTGAGGAAAAAGTTCAATGCCAATACAAATACCACTTTTAAAGAAAAGATATAAAATGTAACATTATTTTGTGTAACAACCTGGGAACTGAGGGAGAAATAGGGATGAGGGGGACGAAAAGCGCTGGGTGGTGAGAGCACAAAGGAGTTTTATGTGAGGGAGACACAGAGGATGCGATATTTAATAATTACTAGAGTTGGACTGTGAAGAAGGCTGAGTGCTGAAGAATTGATGCGTTTGAACTGTGGTGTTGGAGAAGACTCTTGAGAGTCCCTTGGACTGCAAGGAGATCCAACCAGTCCATTCTGAAGGAGATCAGCCCTGGGATTTCTTTGGAAGGAATGATGCTAAAGCTGAAGCTCCAGTACTTTGGCCACCTCATACGAAGAGTTGACTCATTGGAAAAGACCCTGATGCTGGGAGGGATTGGGGACAGGAGGAGAAGGGGATGACAGAGGATGAGATGGCTGGATGGCATCACGGACTCGATGGATGTAAGTTTGAGTGAACTCCAGGAGATGGTGATGGACAGGGAGGCCTGGTGTGCTGCGATTCAAGGGGTCTCAAAGAGTCGGACATGACTGAGCAACTGAACTGAACTGAACTGAACTGAACTGAAACATCAAAAGGAAAATTTCATCGAAATTGTGTCTCTTCAGATGATGAATCTGGCTGTGTCTCTCTTTCAGTTAGTTCACGGGTCTATGGATAGACATCACATTTGCTGACTTTGAGACAACATTCAAGAGGATGAAAATTAATGAAAGAGGGCTAGGGCTGCTAGGAAGTTCAGCGCTTATGAAAGTCGAATTCTTTTTGAGCAGCTGTAACATTTGAATCCATTACATCTTGACCTTTTGAGTTAATTTAAATTAAATAGGTGTATTGGAGGAATAAGCATATGATCAGTTAAATGGCTGAGGGTGAGCTGGAGATCTGGTCAAGGCAGGCAACAAGTGAATACGCTACCCAATGTTTTTTTAGAAAAATAATGAAAATGTTTCTTTTATGGGTTTGAACACATGACCGAGAAAGTATAACTCTCAGACACCTCTGACATGTGTTCTTTCTTGTTCAGTAACTCAGTCATGTCCGACTCTTTGCGACCCCATGGACTGCAACACAACATGCTTCTCTGTCCATACCAACTCCCGGAGTCCACCCAAACCTATGTCCATTGAGTCGGTGATGCCATCCAGCCATCTCATCTTCTGTCGTCCCCTTCTCCTCCTGCCCCCAATCTTTCCCAGCATCAGGGTCTTTTCCAATGGGTCGACTCTTCACATCAGGTGGCTAAAGTATTGGAGCTTCAGCTTAAGTATCAGTCCTTCCAATGAATATTCAGGGTTTATTTCCTTTAGGATTGAGTGGTTTCATTTCCTTGCTGTCCAAGGGACTCTCGAGAGTCTTCTCCAACAGCACAGGTTGAAAACATCAATTCTTTGGCGCTCAGCCTTCTTTATGGTCCAACTCTGACATCCATACATAACTATTGGGAAAAATCATAGTTTTGACTAGACAGACCTTTGTTGGCAAAGTGATGTCTCTGCTTTTTAATACGCAGTCTAGGTTTGTCATAGCTTTTCTTCCAAGGAGCAAGCATCTTTTAATTTCATGGCTGCAGTCACCATCTGCAGTGATTTTGGAGCTCAAGAAAATAAAGCCTGTCACTGTTTCCATTTATTTGCTGTGAAGTGGTAGGACCAGATACCACGATCTTAGTGTTTTGAATGTTGAGTTTTAAGCCAGCTTGTCACTCTTCTCTTTCACCTTCATCAAGAGGCTCTTGAGTTCCTTTTAGCTTTTGGCCATAAGGGTGGTGTCATGTGCATATCTGAGGTTATTGATATGTTTCCTGGCAATCTTGATTTCAGCCTTTGCTTTATCCAGCCTGGCATTTCTCATGATGTACTCTGCATATAAGTTAAATAAGCAGGCTGACAATATACAGCCTTGATGTGCTTCTTTCCCGATTTTGAACCAGGTCATTGTTCCATGTCTGATTCTGACTGTTGCCTCTTGACCTGAATACAGGTTTCTCAGGAAGCAGGTGGTCTGGTATTCTCATCTCTTTAAGGATTTCCCACAGTAAGTTGTCATCTGCAGTCAAAGGCTTTAGCATAGTCAGTGAAGCAGAAGTAGATGTTTTTCTAGAATTCCAAGATATAATGTGTTTTTTAAAAAAAATTATTTTTTATATTGGGCTATAATTGCTTGATACTGCTGTGTTAGTCTCGGCTGCACAGTGAAGCGAATCAGCTGTATGCATACATGTATCTTCTCCCTCTTGAGCCTCCTTCTGTCCCCTCCACTGTATCCATCCAGGTCCTCACGGAGCGCTGAGCTGAGCCCCCTGCTCTCTACAGCAACTCCCCGCGAGCGACCTGTCTCACACATAGCAGAGTGTATACGCCAACACTACTCTCTCAGTGCGTCCCTCCCTCTCCTTTCCAGGTGTAATGTTGAGCTATCAAAGGTCCACGTGAAACTTTCGCTACCTTGAAATCATGCAAAACATGCTGCTAAGAAGCAGCCCGTGTCTTGATTAACAGGCTTAGCCCTCACGCATTCCATGTTGTCTCTTTGGTGCCTCAAAGTGTTCACACCTTGGGGACAGTGCCCTGAAATAAGATTTGCAGGGGCCGGCGGGCAAGGGCAATTGTGCAAGGAAGGTGGGAGAGAAGAGGAGTGTGGTGCCCGACTGTGGCTTGCTCTTGAGAAGATCAGTTTAGGAGCGATTTATGGAATGTGTGGGGTCTGAAATTGACAGTCTTAAGACTGAAATAAATTGCTGTATTATTCTTTTAAATGTATCCCATAGAATCCAAATATCTGGTCAATTTGTTACTCATTATCACCGATTTAAAAAAAATACATGGGAAAACTCTCCTTTTATAGTTGAAATGTATCATTTATTTTCTCACTTAAATTCATATTTTGTCCTTTATACTTAAAGCTTTTATCTAATCACTGTGCAATTAAAGTGCCTTCCACTGGGCATTACCTGGCCTCCTGTTTGAAGAGTTCTCTTTTAGAAGTTTGCAGTAGAAATGTGAGCTACATCTAGTGAGACGTCTGGTCCTCTGGACACCTTCTTTAATGCTGCCAAAGATTGCAATGGGACTCGTTAATTTTGCTTTTCATTTTGGTGGGTTTCTTACTTTAGAATGAAGGCCAACTCAGGACTACTTACACTTTCTGAAAATTCCCTTGACTTTGATTTCTATCTGAAATATTAAACGCAAGGGTTTTCCCCTCTTTCAAAAATTTAGGGGAGGGAGTATTAACTCCAGCTACTTATCAGCAGACGGATCCCAGCGGGAATAATGTATCAGAGGTTGGTAGAGTCTATGTTGATCTGAGACTCTCTTAGTCCCAAATGCCTCCCTATTCAGAGCCTTAGTGACTAAAAGGGTGCATTGCATTGGACTAGTAATCTTGCTGCTTTTCTCAACCAGTGAAGTGATAGGGCAAAAAAAATCCAGGATGGCGGGTCATGATAGAAGTGCTAAGGAAGATAGAAGCATAGGGAAGAAGTAGCTGAACTCCTAGAGAATGGAGGGGAAACCCTTCTGTTATCTTGAGACCAAGTCCCACGTGTTATGCGTGTGTTTCCCTACACAGTGCCAGCAATTTTAAGACACCAGCAGTGTGTCTAAAAATGTAACTCAGTTCCAACACTATGTACCCAGAGATCACATCAGATTCCACAGGCTAAGGGTTCTGTCCTACAAGATTGCGTCTCCAGGCCCCTTCCTCCAACTCAGATGCTAGTCAATGGGCCCAGGGGCTTAGCTCTGCCCTGACTGTAAGTTAGAAGTTCCCAGGCCCCCTCCTTGGGTTGGACCATTTGCTAGCGTGGCTCACAGAACTCAGAGAAACATTTTATTTAGTAGATGACTGGTTTATTATAGAAGGATATAACTCAGGAACCCCCAGATGAAGAGGTGTGCAGGGCAAGGGATACAGAAAAACTGTGAGGCTTCCCTGCGCTCTCTGAATGCCCCCAAGTCGCCATGTGTCTCACAAAATGGAAGTTCTCTGAACCCTGTCCTCCTGAGTTTTTTTTTTTTTTTGGAGGTTTCGAACAAATGGTTAACCAATTGGTTAAACAATTGGCCATTGACGATTCTTTTTGATTTTTATTGGAGTACAGTTGCTCTACAATTGTGTTAATTTCTACTATACAGCAAAATAAATCAGCCATGCTGCGGTTCAGTTGCGGACTCGTGTCTGACTCTTTGTGACCCCATGGACTGTGGCCTGACAGGATCCTCTGTCCTCCACTATCACTGAGTTTGCTCAGATTCATGTGTAGATCAGTATGAGTTCAATGAGCATGAATTCAAGCCGTATGTCTACACATATCCCTGCCCTTTTGGTGGCCTTCCTGTTGAGGTCACCACAGTGTGTGACATAGAGTTTCCTGTGCTGTCCTGCATGTTGGCATTCAGTCCAGTTCAGCTCAGTCGCTCAGTCGTGTCCGACTCTGCGACCCCATGAATCGCAGCACGCCAGGCCTCTCTGTCCATCACCAACTCTGGGAGTTCACTCAGACTCACATCAGTCGAGTCAGTGATGCCATCCAGCCGTCTCATCCTCGGTTGTCTCCTTCTCCTCCTGCCCCCAATCCCTCCCAGCATCAGAGTCTTTTCCAATGAGTCAACTCTTCGCATCAGGTGGACAAAGCACTGGAGCTTCAGCTTTAGCATCATTCCTTCCAAAGAAATCCCAGGGCTGATCTCCTTCAGAATGGACTGGTTGGATCTCCTTGCAGTCCAAGGGACCCTCAAGAGTCTTCTCCAACACCACAGTTCAAAAGCATCAATTCTTCGGCGCTCAGCCTTCTTCACAGTCCAACTCTCACATCCATACATGACCACTGGAAAAACCATAGCCTTGACTACACGGACCTTAGTTGGCAAAGTAATGTCTCTGCTTTTGAATATGCTATCTAGGTTGGTCATAACTTTTCTTCCAAGGAGTAAGCGTCTTTTCATTTCATGGCTGCAGTCACCATCTGCAGTGATTTTGGAGCCCCCCAAAATAAAGTCTGACCCTGTTTCCACTGTTTCCCCATCTATTTCCCATGAAGTGATGGGACCGGATGCCATGGTCTTCGTTTTCTGCATATGGCCGTTATTTATCTATTTTACGTGTAGCGTCAACAGCATGCGTGTCAGCTCCAGTCGCCCAGTCCGTCCCACCCCTCCTTATCCCCTTGGTAACCATTTTTGTTCTCTACCTCTGTGTCTCTATTTCTGCTTTGCAAATAAGATCATCAATACCATTTTTTTGTGTTTAGATTCCACATATATCCATTAATATATGATATTTTTTTCCTGTTTCTGAGTTACTTCACTCTGTATGACAGGTCCACCCGTGTCTCTAAACATGACCCGGTTCCATCCATGTTCCTGGATGAACATGGCAGTCCACTGTGTATGCGCACCGTGTCTTCACCCATTGCTCTGCTGATGGACGCTCAGGCTGCCTCCGTGTCCTGACTGTTGGGAACAGTGATGCAAAGCGGACCTTGGCGTGCATGTGTCTGCTTGCGCTATGGTTTTCTCCTGGCATATTCCTAGTCGTGGGATTGCCGGATAATATGGTGGTTCTGTTTTTAGTTTTATAAGGTGCCTCCATACTGTTTTCCACAGTGATTGCATCAATTTACATTCCGTCAACAGTGTCTGGGGATTCCGCCATTGGCAACTGATTCAACCTTTAGCACCCCACCTCTCCCTGGGGTCAGAGGGGTAGAACTCAAAGTTGGTTCTCCAGATGGGGTCCCAAAATCACCTTGTTTACATAACAAAAGACACCTTTATGGCTTTAGTCACTTAGAAAATTCCAAGGTGTGAGCCAGGAACTGTGAGCAAAGACCACTGTGGTGGTGTTCAGTGGCTCAGTCGTGTCTGATGCTTCGTGACCCCATGGACCGCAGCACGCCAGGCCTCCCTGCCCATCACCAACTCCCGGAGCTTGCTCAGACTCCTGTGGTGATGTCATCCAACCATCTCATCCTCTGTCATCCCCTTCTTCTCCTGCCCTCAATCTTTCCCAGCATCAGGGTATTTTCCAGTGAGTCAACTGTTCGCATCAGGTGGACAAAGTTTTGGAGTTTCAGCTTCAGCCTCATTTCTCCCAAAGGATATCAGGGTTTGATCTCCTTGCTGTCCCAGGGACTCTCGAGAGTCTTCTCCAGCATGACCACATATATATGAGAATGATTAAATATACATATTTCTTATACATTACAATGTCACAGAGGTCAAAGACAAAGACAATCTTTTTCCATGATTTTGCCTCAAACTAACTATGAAGCTGTTATCAGAAATTAGAAACCCTAGTGTGAGAGTCTGAGAAGGCGATGGCACCCCACTCCAGTACTCTTGCCTGGAAAATCCCATGGACGGAGGAGCCTGGTGGGCTGCAGTCCATGGGGTCGCTAAGAGTCGGACACGACTGAGCGACTTCCATTTCCCTTTTCACTTTCATGCATTGGAGAAGGAAATGGCAACCCACTCCAGTGTTCTTGCCTGGAGAATCCCAGGGACGGCGGAGCCTGGTGGGCTGCCGTCTATGGGGTTGCACAGAGTCGGACACGACTGAAGTGACTCAGCAGCAGCAGCAGTGTAAGGGTGAAATATCAGGGCAGGCAATGCAGACAGGACATTTGAGATGTGACTCTGAATATCTGGAAACTAATTTCAGTGAAGCTCTTATGTCACGACATTTGAGCAATTTTCTGCCTTCATACAGGAGAGCCTTGCACTTGTTCTGTCTTATCATGAGAGCTCTGAAAAGGGACGGTGTGAACTGTGCTTAGAGGCAGAATCAGGCTGATCATGTCGACTGAGGCGGAGTGTTTCTCCATCTCCACTGACTTGCCACCTTTTAAAATGCAAAAGTGTCAGCGCAGGATGGCCGTGATGAGCAGTGATTTCCATCTGAAGGCCGTATTTTCTTGTGTCCCAATCATTTCTATGGCTTCTCTGACAAAGCAATGCCACACAGCATGTGCACAGACGCATCGCTTTGAAGGCACGCACATTCCTCAACCGCTAAGCCTTGGTTAGAATATATTTTAACGCATGGTACAGTGCATGGTGGTTAGGGAAGACCTCAGATCCACACATCTAGAGAGATTCTTTGTTTCGTAAAGTTTAAATGGCATAAAGCCAATGAAGCGCATAGTACAGCATCTGACATACCAATTGTTCAATACACATTAGGCTCATTATTTTTATTTATAAAATAAGAAATTGACATCAATTGCTTCTTTTTTTTTGGGCAGTGATGTAGAGTATACACTCAAGTAACACAGGAGGAGGTATACACAAACATCTTGTCTTTTCCATTGATGCCAAGGGTAAAGAAATACATATATATTGTATTATGTCTAAGCCAGTGGGTCAGTAGACAATGGAAGCTTGGTTACCCTCGACAGACTGATATGAGTTAACCTGATCCTGTTGCCCCTGGGGAACATACAGGACTCGCTGAGACAAAACCAAGCTTTAAGGCGTCAGGCTTTCAACTCACACGACATACAGTGATAAAGCCTCTCCGTTGCATTAATACCTAGAGTTTTTTTTTTTTTTCTAATTTAATACAAATCTATTTCCTTCTTTCATTTAAAAAAAAAAATATGAGCCAGGGGAAAATATTACAATTGTTCTTCATAGAGCATTGCATTGTAAAGACTTTGTAAATGTCCACAGGCGCCCTCAGATGAGAATGAATCTATTTGAGTAAAACCAGTAATCTGAAGGTAATTAAAGTCGTTTTTGTAAGGTGCAATAAACAGCCATTGTTGGGTCTACCGAGCATTCGTTTATGCTGTTGTGAAGATGATGTCTTTTTAGGCCATGAGCTGTTTTGAAACATTTCAGAGGCTTCAAGAGTGAAAAAAAAAAAAAAAACCAACAAGGACAAGATAATAACTGGAGACACAATTAATTCTGATGCCTCTGCACAGCACAAACTGTTACAACCAGCAAAAGAAAAGCTGCACAGAGGTTATAGAGATAGAAGTTAATGCTTAGTCTTTAAAAAAATCGAGAGCTTGAATGCAGAGCATACATTGGCAGAGTGAATAATAGCTGAGAAATTAAATAGCCAAGACCACACATTATATTATAAAAACAGGGACAGGGAACTGAAAACGTTTCTAGAACATAGAAAATAAAATTTGTGTTGATGTATATGTGAAGACAAGATTGCATTTGGGTAAACACTTTATTTCTCTGGGCGTGAAGTCAGCTGGTGCGAAGGCAAGATTTCAAAAGCTCCAGGAACACATCACACACCCCTCACCCTCCACTTGAAGGGGCGAGGAGCCTGGAAGGATCTGATGGTGTCCACTCTGATGGTCAGCTTTCGTCTCGTGGTCACTTCTATATTCCTTTCAACTCTTTCCAAACTTATTTCACGATGACCTATATTTATGAGAATAAACAAGAATAAAGAAGACATTTCTGGAGCTGACACCTACCCCAGAGGCTCTAAGTTTGGCCTCAGATTTGTAATGTGAAATGGTTAGGGTCCCCACTCCTGTTGAATGCTCCGGCAGAGATTTCAACTGCCTCTGTATCCCAGCCCTTCCCCCCAAAACAGATTCCATCAGCGTTTTAGAAAAACTTCATTTTTTTTTTTTAATCCACGCAGTCATCATTTCACATCAGATTTTAAAAAATACAACAATGGAGTATCCAGTTAGCCCCAGTGACCTCTTCCAGATTTCTGGTGGGAATTTAAGATCGATGGTCATTTGAACTCATTGTGACTTCAGACAAGTAAGAAGCAACTTCCTGCTCCTGCATGCGGGGGTGAAGGCGTTTAGTTGCAGTTGGGCTCAGTTACCAAGATCCTTCTCCACGATGCACGAAGCAGATGGACGGATTGAAGTTGAGCGCTGCCCCTCATCCTCACCAGTTCTGTGACAAGTTTTACCCACTTGGACATCCGCCCGCACCTCCCTATCCTGGAGCATGTCTTTGCTTCCCTCTCTGCAGAGAAGCACCCGCTACCACTATTCCTTAAATTAAAAAAAAATTTATTGGGGTATAGTTGCTTTGGAGAAGGCAATGGCAACCCACTCCAGTACTCTTGCCTGGAGAATCCCATGGACGGGGGAGCCTGGCGGGCTGCCGTCTCTGGGGTCGCGCAGAGTCGGACACGACTGAGCGGCTTCACTTTCACTTTCAGTATAGCTGCTTTACAGTATCGTGTGAGCTTCTGATGTACAACGAAGAGAACCCGCTACAGGCACACATGTACCCCTCCCTCCTGAGCCGCCCCCCTGCCCCGGTCATCACAGAGCGCGGGGCTGGGCTCCCGGTGCTGCGCGGCAGCTTCCCCGCGGCCATCCGTCCCCACGCGCCAGGGTGTGTGCCAGCCGCTCCCAGTTCACCCGCCCCCCCGGCCCCCCCGCCCCCACTCCCCCTGCCCCCCGCCCCCCATTCCCCCTGTCCCCACGCCCGGCCCTGTGCACACGCCCATTCTCCCTGTCTGCCTCTCCATTCCTGCCCTGCAGACACGTTCATCTGTCTCCTCTGTTTCTAGATGCCACATACATGCCTTAATGCAGGATGGTTTTCCTCTTAATGTCCATCAGCGAAGAATGAGTGAAGCTGCGGCGCATATATGCCGCGGAATAGCACTCAGCCCGCTGCTGCTTGTGGGCTGAGGGCCCTAAGGCCTCTGAAGGACCCAGCCGTGGTCTTCGGGGGAGCCAGGAGGCCTCGCCTGAGTGACCTGTGGCTTGAAATGCCGTCTGCATCAGACATCGAAATCTTCTGCACACACAGTAATTAAAATTTTCCAAATGTGTCTCTGGCTGCCCAGTCAAGAGGCATTTCTCATCAAAATAGCAGTGGTTCTGGGCTCCAGCTCTAACGTGTGCATCCCCTCAGAGCAGGGCTGCCAGATGCTGTGAAAGGGGACACCGTAACAGGATAGGACGCCCACTTAAATCTGAATACCAGGGAAATCTTTTTTTTTTTTTTAATGTAAGTATGTACCATTAATAGTAGGGATATAATTATTCATGCAAATTCAAGTTTCACCAAGCATCCTGCATTTTCTCCTGGAACCATTATGGTGAACAGGAAAGACGGTCTCTCTTTCACAGTCAGAGTAATGACGACGCTTGTGATACAGTAGTTTTTCTTCAATAACCCAGGGCGTTGCTATGCTCAGTTATCTCACTGACAGCAGCTTCCAGGAGCAGGAACAAAGAAGGCAAGATCGTCACGGATATTTTCACGTGCTCTGTTTCTCCCTGATTTTTCCATTCTAGGTCTTGCCGTGACAATATACATCCAGATAACAATGATATCATTTTGCCATTGTAGGTAAATTGCTGATTTACTGGCTTATTTGTTTTACCTTCATGGAGTGAATCTCTGTTGGCAAAATTTTAAGCACCACTTTATGACAGATGGGAGGGAAAAAATGTGAGGCTGGAGTGTAGGTTCTCAAAACATCACTGAAGTGAAGTGAAAATCACTCAGTCGTGTCCGACTCTTTGCGACCCCATGGACATCCATGGAATTCTCCAGGCCAGAATACTGGAGTGGGTAGCCATTCTGTTCTCCAAGGGATCTTCCCAACCCAGGGATTGAACCCAGGTCTCCCGCATTGCAGGCAGATTCTTTACCAGCTGAGCCACCAGGGAAGCCCCCCAAATACTATTAGATTGGACCAAATTTTGGTAGGTCCTAAATATTAAATCCTATAAACTGGTAGCTGATGGCCATATAAAACATCACTTGGAAAACAACAAAACATAGATAAATGGCAGGTTTGTACCTCAATCCCCCATTGCCCCCCCAGTAACTCTAGAATGGAAGACTCAGAATATTTAATTTACCTCCAATATTGTATTATAAAAATTTTGAATACAGCAGAGTCAAAAGATTATAGTGATTACCCAGATACCTACGGCCAAGCGTGTCCGGCGAACATATTGCTGCTGTTCATCTTTTATCTATTCATCAACCCATCTTATTGTTGATGAATTTCAAAGCAAGTGAATATTAGTTCCCTTCACTCCTAAACATTTCAGCAAGTATATCACTAACTAGAACTTATTTCTTTATGACTTTTAGGGTAAACTTGTATTCAGTGGATGCACAACTATTAAATATGCGCTTTGGCGTATTTTGACAAATATATACAGCTGTGATATAAATACAAATACACAGATAGAAACACGTATGCCTCTGCCGCTTATGTCTGTGTGAGATATGAGACACTTTCCCTTCCAGTTGCAATGTCCCCTTTCCTGCTCCAGAAGAGGCAACTGCTGTCCTTTTCTGCTTTCTCACCACTGGTTAGTTGTATCGATTCTAGAACTCCACAGACGTTGAATCACACAGTGTGCAGTCTTCTGTGTAAGGCTTCTTTCACTCAGCGTAGTGTTTTGACACTGACTCTGCTGTTGGCTGTATCAGTGGTTGGTTCGCTCTTATTGCTGAGTGGCGTTTCATAACGTGAAGATGCCGCAGAACCTTGGGCTGCTCTCCCCTGGAGGAGCACTGGGATGCCTCCAGTTCCTGGCTGATGTAAACACAGTTGCTGTAAACATTCCTGATCCGTCTTCTTGTGGACATGTTTCCTGCTCCTCTGCTCCCCTCCTCCCACCCCCTGCCTCTGGAGAAAGCACTCAGATTTGGGAAGCATTTTACTAGCTCAGGTTATCTTTGGAAAATATCGGTTGTCGTGTTGCTTACCTACCAGCTTTGCTCTAGGGTGCAAATCCAGACTGCTGTTACTTTTTCTTGTGGCTCCTTCTCACTTCGCTTTTAGAACTCACAAGGGTTTAGATTGTCTCTGAAGGCCAAGGACCAGCCGCTCTGGATCCACTCTGGATCCCTGAAACTTGCTTAGAGTAAATGCAAATTCTGTTCAGAGTTTGCAGCTCCTCTGGACGGTCTTTCTCAAAGTCAAATGATATCATGCGGATGAACGTGTCATTGGCTAGCTTTCCTCTTCACTGGGTGGATTCTCTGTGCTGTCCCTGGGAATATGAAAGTGAATAAAGCTTGGCTTTAAACCGTTTGTAGGCCTGTGGACGGAGGGCCGGGATGAATGGCCGTTTCACTGCAATGTGGGAAGTACGTACAAATACGCACAGGGTGCCGTGTCTTAGGAGCAGGGAAACACACTTGACTCAAGATAAGGATGTGAAGACTGAGATATGTTATGGTGAACCCAGGAGCAGTTAAACAGCAGGCCGCAGAGGGAAGCGCGCTGTAGGCAGAGGGGCTTCTCTGAGGTGTCGGGTCGGGAGATAGTGAATTGTTTTTAAAAAAGCTCAGTGGTCATGGGTGAGGCTAGAGAGAGGGAGGTGATAGATCATGGTGGGGTTTAGATTCATTTTACAGTTACTTTCTAGTCTGTAAAGCTTCAGTGTATTTACATGTGTCCATGTGGGGAGTGGGTCGTAGACCACCAGTTACTTCTGTACTAACTTTGATAAACTGAAAAGGTCCCCATTTTGGTGGGTTCACTTTTCAAAATAGGGTGCCCTTGAGTGTAAGATGTCCAACTGATGAGACTGCATGAGATTTTCTTAAAAAAAAAAAAAAAAAAACAACTCACAACTTAGTTATTGGGCTATACTTGAAGGGAAATTTCAGAATCTTTGCTGGAACTGGATAACTGCTGACCCCAGCATCCTTAAATTAACCTCTCAGGAAATGCAAGATTTATAAGTTGTGGGCTTTTTTTTTCTCTTTTGAAAAAAGGTCTTAATAATTCAAAGAACTTTTTAATGATTTGAAAAGTGCATGTTAAGTACTTGATGGATGGATCAATTCCCTCTTTGTAGTTGAAGTAGCTCTGGGTTGACATCCTCCTCTCTACATATGGAAATTCGACAGATGTACAGAAATGCCACGCAGAACGAACGGGATGTTTCTTTATGACATTTCCTTGTGCGTTTCACTGGAGAAAAGAAATGTGTGTATGCACTTTATAGTTAGTCATTAACTATAAAAACAAGCTTATTCACAAACCTGCTTTGATCTGAATTTCCTGTGATTTATCTTTGGTGTCTCAGCATGCTCTGAATTCCTCATTGTTATTAACTCCCCAAATATTTATATCACTCCAGATAATCAATGCTTATCACAGTCAATACAGATGTTACAGGATCCTAGAAGAAAGATGGTGTCAGCATAATAACAGTTTAATTATTATAGCATGTGTTCTCAACTGTATCCTTTGTTTACAGCATCAGCTAACACAGCTTCTGTAGATATCTAATTCATACAAAGTATTAAAATGATTGCATACATAAATTATAGCTTTTTCCCACCAAAGACTGACACAATAGTGTGCTTGAAGGTATTAACGCTTGCTTAATTAATTTAAATCATGCTGCTAAGACTGTATTTTCACTTTCTGTTCCCCTGGGCTTGCTGTCTTTGCAGGATTACTCAACTGTTATGTTAAACAAATTTGCTTGTGGATGTTTTAATGATACAAAATATCAGATTTGAGCTAACATATCCCTTTTGTTAATGAAATCACAAGACAGGCTATTGTGAAGAAAAAACAAATTTGTTTGGCAAAATCTATTTGGTTTGTAAATTTCACTTTTGGGGCGTGGTTTGCTTCACTTTTGACTATGCTTAGAATGAAAGACTAAAGATTGGGAGGTTGGGATTGGCATATATACCCTGCTGATACTAAGCACGAAACAGAGAGCTGACGAGAACCTACTGCTGATACTAAGCATGGCTGATACTAAGCACGAAATAGAGAGCTGATGAGAACCTACTGCTGATACTAAGCATGGCTCATACTAAGCATGAAACAGAGAGCTGATGAGAACCTACTGCTGATACTAAGCACGAAACAGAGAGCTGATGAACACCTACTGCTGATACTAAGCATGGCTGATACTAAGCATGAAATAGAGAGCTGATGAGAATCTACGGCTGATACTAAGCATGGCTCATACTAAGCATGAAACAGAGAGCTGATGAGAACCTACTGCTTATACTAAGCATGGCTGATACTAAGCACGAAATAGAGAGCTGATGAGAACCTACTGCTGATACTAAGCATGAAATAGAGAGCTGATGAGAACCTACTGTGTAGCTCAGGGAACTCCTCAGTGCTCTGTGGCGACCTAAATGGGAAGGAAGTCCAGAAAAGGGGGATGTATGCCTATGCATAGCCGATTCACTTTGCTGTACAGCAGAAACTCTCACAACATTGTAAAGTAACTGTGTGGTTGTTGTTCAGTCACTAAGTCTTGTCGTACTCTTTGCGACCCCATGGCCTACGGCACACCAGGCTTCCCTGTCCTCAATGTCTCCCTGAGTTTGCTCAAGCTCATGTCCATTGAGTCAGTGATGCCATCCAACCATCTCATCCTCCGTCTTCCCCTTCTCCTCCTGCCCTCAATCTTTCCCAGCATCAGGGTCTTTTCTAGTGAGTCAGTTCTTTGCATCAGGTGGCCAAAGTATTGGGGTTTCAGCATCAGTCCTTCCAATGAATATTCAGGACTGATTTCCTTTAAGATGGACTGGTTTGATCTCCTTGCTGTCCAAGGGTCTTTCAGGAGTCTTCTCCAATACCACAGTTCAAAAGCATCAGTTCTTTGGTGCTCAGCCTTCTTTATAGTCCAATTCTCATATGTATTCCAATATAAATTTTTTTGAAGACTGCGAAGTTCTGTAAGACCTGCGTTATATGCTTTCCTAAGCCTTGCATATTTCACAGCCCCTCTTCCTGCAGAGTTGGGAGCTGCAGTTTGGGAAGTAAATACACAGGACCAGGTGGCTGTGCAACACTGTCCAGCTTCTCCATGGTGACACTGATACCTCACCTCCCCCCTTGTAAATGGCATACTTCTGCCAGGGTATGCCGAATTCACTTTTGTTGGGAGAACTGTGCTTTTACGTTGAGCTGTTGTGCTAGAGGCACCAGCATCAAAGTCATGCTGCGTGGAGGGTGCCAGGCAAGGACCGGCCTCATCCCTGTCCATGAATGCGCCTTCCCCTGAAAGCTAGAAGGACCAGCCCATCCACCTCCATCAGTGCATCCTCTCCTGAAGGCCAGATGCGGATAGAGGGTGAGCACTCCCTGACAGTTGAAAGTTGAAGCTTCTTTCCCCCACTTTTTAAGATGAATATTTGCTCTGATTCAGTAAAATGCCTTTACCCTTTCCCAGCTGTGGAGCCGTGCAAACTGCACCTTCTGTACATAAATAAAAGATGCCACGGAGACTCAGTATACTTTTTTTTAATATAAAACACCAGAGGAAATATCTGGCAATATCAAAGTTCTAATTTTAATTGGAGGCCTTTGATGATTGGTGATGGCTAAGAATATCCTTTTTTTTTTTTTGCATCCATTGAAATAAGGACTTATGGAAAGACACCATTGCTGAATTTGTGAACCTTGGTTCCGCACCCACTACTGCACCACTGAGGCTTGGAAAGGGGTTATCTCTAGGAGGGAAGGAACGCGGGAACAAAGAAAGATGATGTGATTTGTTCTGCTTTCTAACCTCCTTTTTCTCCAAGGGCCTCACTCGCTTGCACTCCCCCACTTATCCAAGTTTGTGGATAATTCTCCTTTTCAGTTGAAGATACTGAATATGCCAGATCTCCTCATAAGCAGATGTAGATAATGCTGCTGGGAGCTCCTGGGGGCTAGTTGAAAAAATCAGTAGTCAGTAAAGAGTATTACATTCGGACTCAATTTTAAAGACAATGCCGAGAATGTACATCAGCCTTAGCTCCTTATGTTATGGGGGAGCAAGAGTCTGAAACGCGGAGAGGCCCTGAAGGCAGGTGGCAGTATTTAATACTCTTCTAGAAGGTTGGGAATTTGTCCAAAGTCTTGCCTTTAGTTCAACCCTTCATTCAGGCACCATTTTTTGAGCTTCCCCAGGTGAGCCAATGAAGGGATAATTATGATAAATTGCAGGAAGCGAAACAGAAGAGAGACGCATGAGATGCTTCTGAGCGTTAGAGACGGAGCCTGAACCAGCGTGGAGCAGGGGCGCTGATCAGGAAGTCTTCCCAGAGGCGTGTTGGATCTGTGTGGGTCTCTTGTTCTCTGATGTGGACCATAGTTTAAAGTCTTGAATTTGTTACAGCATGGCTTCTGTTTTATGTCTTGGTTTCCTGTCAAGAGGCATGTGGGGTCTTAGCGCCCTGACCAGGGACTGAGGCAGGAGCCCCTTCCCTGGAAGGTGAGGGGTCAGTCGCTGGGCCAGGGAGCTCCCAGGAGCTCTGGTTTTGCTGGAGGACAAGGAGACTCAGGAGCAACGGGAGTCCTCAGTGGGCTAGGGCATTGCACACGCAAGGGCTTTTCCAGTGACTCCCATTCAATATAATTTTCTAGGCCTAAAACTAAAACATGAATACCCTTTAAAGATTATATACCCATAAAAGTGAAAGGAAAAGGTTACAATCACTTGATAGGATTGAATTTCAAATGTGTTAGGAGCTGAAAAATTGGCATTGCCGAACTTCATTTTCCAGAACTACATTACTGTAGTTCTATTTAAAGTCCCATCCATTGTCTTTGTTTGTATTTAAAAAGTGATATATCAGTGATTCAAAGAAGCTTAATTGTGTGAATCAATCTTTAAGAAGTGAATCAATTTATTTATAATAAATGCCCTGTTTTTCTTTGATGTACATTTTGACCCAAGATGTCAAGACTTACAAAATTTTTTATTATTTTGGACTATGTTAACTTGGAATACTGCATTAGGACTTGGGGTAATTAAAAAAAATAATCGTGTTAATAATAAATTAATTGAAAACCGATTATGTACTAATTAAAAATTAAGGAACTAGATTCGATAGACAGAGTGCTTGATGAATAACGGACACTGAATAGGAGATAGGGATCAAGACCATCCCCAAGAAAAAGAAATGCAAAAAGCAAAATGGCTGTCTGAGGAGGACTTTACAAATAGCTGTGAAAAGAAGAGAAGTGAAAAGCAAAGGAGAAAAGGAAAGATATACCCATCTGAATGCAGAGTTCCAAATAATAGCAAGGAGAAAAAAGAAAGCCTTCCTCAGTGATCAGTGCAAAGAAATAGAGGAAAACAATAGAATGGGAAAGACTAGAGATCTCTTCAAGAAAATTGGAGGTACCAAGGGAACATTTCATGCAAAGATGGGCTCAATAAAGGACAAAAATAATATGGACCTAACAGAAGCAGAAGATATTAAGAAGAGGTGGCAAGAATATACAGAAGAACTGTACAAAAAAGATCTTCACAACCCAGATAATCATGATGGTGTGATCACTCACCTAGAGCCAGACATCCTGAAATGTGAAGTCAAGTGGGCCTTAGAAAGCATCACTATGAACAAAGCTAGTGGAGGTGATGGAATTCCAGTGGAGCTATTTCAAATCCTGAAAGATGATGCTGTGAAAGTGCTGCACTCAATATGCCAGCAAATTTGGAAAACTCAGCAGTGGCCACAGGACTGGAAAAGGTCAGTTTTCATTCCAATCCCTAAGAAAGGCGATGCCAAAGAATGCTCAAACTACCACCCAATTGCACTCATCTCACACGCTAGTAAAGTAATGCTCAAATTCTCCAACCCAGGCTTCAGCAATATGTGAACCGTGAACTTCCAGATGTTCAAGCTGGTTTAGAAAAGGCAGAGGAACCAGAGATCAAATTGCCAACATCCACTGGATCATTGAAAAAGCAAGAGAGTTCCAGGAAAACATCTTCTTCAGCTTTATTGAGTACATCAAAGCCTTTGACTGTGTGGATCACAATAAACTGTGGAAAATTCTGAAAGAGATGGGAATACCAGACCACCTAACGTGCCTCTTGAGAAACCTGTATGCAGGTCAGGAAGCAATAGTTAGAATTGGACATGGAACAACAGACTGGTTCCAAATAGGAAAAGGAGTACATCAAGGCTGTATATTGTCACCCTGCTTATTTCACTTCTATGCAGAGTACATCATGAGAAACACTGGGCTGGAGGAAGCACAAGCTGGAATCATGATTGCCAGGAGAAATATCAATAACCTCAGATATGTAGATGACACCACCCTTATGGCAGAAAGTGAAGAAGAACTAAAGAGCCTCGTGATGAAAGTGAAAGAGGAGAGTGAAAAAGTTGGCTTAAAACTCAACATTCAGAAAGCTAAGATCATGGCATCCGGTCCCATCACTTAATGGCAAATAGATGGGGAAACAGTGGCAACAGTGGCTGACTATTTTTCTGGGCTCCAAAATCACTGCAGGTGGTGATTGCAGGCATGAAATTAAGACGCTTACTCCTTGGAGAAGGCAATGGCAACCCACTCCAATACTCGCGCCTGGAAAATCCAGTGGATGCGGGAGCCTGGTAGGCTGCAGTCCATCGGGTAGCTAAGAGTCGGACATGACAGTGAATTCACTTTCACTTTTTACTTTCACGCATTGGAGAAGGCAATGGCAACCCACTTCAGTGTTCTTGCCTGGAGAATCCCAGGGGCAGGGGAGCCTGGTGGGCTGCCGTCTATGGGGTTGTGCACAGTCAGACACAACTGAAGCGACTTAGTAAAGCAACAGCAACTACCCTTGGAAGGAAAGTTATGACCAACCTAGATAGCATATTGAAAAGCAGAGACATTACTTTGCCAACAAAGGTCTGTCTCGTCGAGGCTATGATTTTTCCAGTAGTCATGTATGGATGTGAGAGTTGGACTATAAAGAAAGCTGAGCGCTGAAGAATTGATGTTTTTGAACTGTGGTGTTGGAGAAGACTCTTGAGAGTCCCTTGGACACAAGGAGATCCAAACAGTCCGTCCTAAAGGAGATCAGTCCTGAGTGTTCACTGGAAGGACTGATGTTTCAGCTGAAACTCCAGTACTTTGGCTACCTGATGTGAAGAGCTGACTCACCTGAAAAGACCGTGATGCTGGGAAAGATTGGAGGCAGGAGGAGTTGGGGACGACAGAGGATGGGATGGTTGGATGGCATCACTGACTCAATCGACCTGAGTTTGAGTAAACTCTGGGAGTTGGTGATGGATGGGGAGGCCTGGCGTGCTGTGGTCCATGGGGTTGTGAAGAGTTAGACACGATTAAGCGACTGAATTGAACTGAACTAATTAAAATAATTACTATTCCATGTATTAAAGTTGGATCATCCAGGGCATGAATCTCAAAGATACAAACTATATTCTTTCGAATCAGTTTATTTGCATTTCTTTGAAATATTTCATAATTTTAACTTTTCTCTGGGTTCAATTTACCTTTCCATCTATTAATACTTTTTTCCTCTAATGAAGTATTTGAATAAATTGATTTTTGTATTGTATATAGAACAAATCTTGTCTGTATGCTGTAGACCCCACGGTTTAGGAAAATCACATTTGGGGTGAGGGGGCACACAGCCCCTCAGGTCCTAAATGGGGCAACTCCAGGGGGCACCATTCACGTAAATACAATCTGAAAGGCAATGATCCTTGGGGCTGTGCACAGTGTCTGCCCTGTGGCTGGGATGCGGGGCCTGGGGAAAAGACATTTCCTAAAAGATACTCTCACTGAATCAGCCGGTTATTAAGTTAAATTACTTTTAACTGTTTAGCTTTCCCAAAATCTTTAGAGGAAACTCTGGTTCCAAGGGAGGTTCAGAGGTGTTTTGGGACCCAATTTCTGCAGTCTAAAAAGTTTGAGAAACTCTGGGACAATCAGGTTTTTCCCACGGTTTTTAGAAGCGCTCATTTGCACTGTGAGTCTGTGAAAGGGGCCTAGGAGGGGCGTAACTTCCGCAGCTTGTCCCACCAGGGATGTGGGAGGGTTCTGCGTGGAAGCCAGGGCAAGGCAGCCAAGCTCTACAAGCCCCAATGTGGAGAAAGGGCCCTGGACTGCTTTTTTTTGTTGTTTGTTTACTGTTTTTGTTTTGTCACACCACGGGATATTTGGGGTCTTAGTTCCCCAACCAGGGATGGAACCCACTCTCCTTGCACTGAAAGGCCGAGTCTTAACCACTGGACTGCCAGGGAGGTCCTGGCATTGGGCTGTTATATTCTCAAATCCTTCAAGTCCTGTTTCCCTTAATAATTCTGTGGTGTACTGTAATGGTAGGCTCAGCTGTATCTATTTAAGTGATAATAATAAATGCTTAATAAATGATACACCTGCACACTGTTACTCACACCCGAACTCTGCATTAAGAGATGGGTACATATGAGTCCACATGTGAGCTGTGAAGTGTAAGTACTTTGGATTTACGTAGCTCTTCTGTTAGTGGTCCTCAGATCTGAGAACTTTTCTCTTCTTCCCCTGCCTTGTGGCAAGGCGATGGTGAATATCCTCACTTGTTCTGACAGGGGTGGGAAGTGATTGAGGAGCCAGGGTGTTTCACTTCTCAAGATCTAGTCTGTCCAATGGGCAGAAAGGTACCAGGGGCTGGTCGTCTGTTACACAGATGTCCTGAGTTGAAAGGGTGTGGTTGTCCCTGAAGAATCCCAGGTCTCGGTAACCTGAGTGGCTGCCACTTAATACTGTTTCTCATCACATCCTACCTTTTTTTCTTCCTGAGCGGCTTAGAATTTTTCTCTGCACACTCCATACATCTTTCAGTTCTCAAATTCCATGACTTGCTTGTGTAAAGAAGTAATTATTTTACGATTGCATAATTTCATGATTTTTGTATGCTCTATCTTGCTGGTTTGTAAGGATAAGACTGTTTATCACTGGAAACGCCACATGTATTTAATAGTTTTCTGAACTGTTGGCCTTTGACACAGTGAAATGAAACCCACTTTTTTTTGGGAATTACACACCAAACTATTATATAAATGAAGTGTTAGAAATCGATTCAAATGTTAAATACAAAGGACATCCTTGGCTCATTAAGTAAAAATATCTCATTTAATGAGCAGGAAAGCACTGGAGCACACTGAACCCTGACACAAAGCAAATTATTTAAGTGATAAATTATATTTTATGGGGAGTGTAAAAGTTAATAATACTCAGGGGCATGGTCATAAACGCAGAGGTGTAACCAACTTCATCGACTGCTTTACTTACAAACATGCCATATGTACCTAGTTACTCGAGATGATGATAAAAAGGCAGAATAGAAACCACACACAGATTCAGAGAGGCCTTAATGGGATTATTTTCCAGAGCAGCCTGTATGTAATATTAAGAGTTCCTCTCATTTGCTCTCTCTCTCTCTTCTTTCTTCTGTGGCTGGCAATATTCTGTTAACTCGATTTTTGTTTTCACTTTTGGTCAAGAATTTGACCTTGTGGCAGTTGAGCTGCAGCCTACTTCTTATCTCGCGGCAGCCCTCATAAAACCAGCCACGCATTCATCCTCTCTGGTGGCCCACAGGTGACCTCAGACTTTGAGAGGGCCAGCCCGCCGTAGGAAGAGATGGGTGGCTGCGCTCTTGTGCTGGCTGCACCCCAGCTCTTCTCTCAGCAAGCACTTCCCACGAGTGTTGGAGGGATGCGTGAGCAAATGCGGTCTGTAACCTCCATCCACACTTTGCTAAGATGCTTGGAGATCTGCTCGGGATAGCGGTCCCCACACAACAGGGGAGCAGGAAGGGCTGGAGTCATCATCTGGGTCGTTAGGGTACAGACTAAGGGAGAAGTAGAAGGGAAGGACCTGTCTTTTCTTTTTTTCAGTTTAAATGATTTATTTTTTCCTTCTGCTGTGACTCTGCTTGTTTAATTTTTTTTTAAAATGTGGACCATTTTTGAGCCTTTGTTGGACTTGTTACCTTGTTACGGTACTGCTTCTGTCTTACGCTTTGGTTTTTTGGCCGCAAGGCACGTGGATCTTACGTCTCCAACCAGCGGTCAAACCTGCACCCCTGCATCGGAAGCATGGAGTCTTAACCGCGGGACGGCCAGGGAAGTCGCTGTGACCCTGCTTAGAAATGAAATTTTTTCCTCTTTTTTTTTTTTTCTGCTGGACCCCTGCTTGGTTTTAGATTATGAGTAAATTCTAATGCCTGGTCATTTCGTCTCTGTTGATAGATTCTAGATGAAAATGTACCTTGTTGACCGTACATGAATGATATTTTCCCTGGACGTGGAAAATCATATAGCTTTAGAATCTTTATTCAAAACTGGCTTTAGTCTGTGGCCCCACATTGAGGCCGAGGGGGATGGAGAGAATGCCCCTGTGCGGAGGTACTGCACACCTCTCACCCTCTGTGTGTGTTTCCTCCCCCTTGACCATTTGGTAAACTTTACCTGACGCTTCAGACCCAGGTTCAGAGTGGATTCTTCTGCCCACTGCCCTCTCTCTCTTTAGGCTGAGTAAATTACTCTGTCACTTACTATTTTGTAACACTTCTAAGCTTCTACCTGGTGTTGGACTGGACTCGGATCTCCCACTGCACTGTAAGATTTACGAGGGTGGAAACCCTTGGTCACCGTTGCCTGTCTAACACCTAGACAGATGGTGGCCCGTCACGGAGCAAGGGTGGCGGAAGGAGGGAAGGAAGGAAGGAAGCTTCCTTATCACTGACGGCAGCCTTGTGCAAAGTTGTTCCCTTAGAAATAAGACCCTGCTTCCCCTGGACGGATGGTGCCTTGGCCATGATATGACTTCAACTTACAAAAAAAAAAAAAAAAAGAACCAGACAATATCCCCACTTTCACGGAACTTCTGCTTCTTTGAGAGGATAAACAACAACCCCCGAAAAGTTCGAATATATCACCCCAGAGAAAGCAATTAAATGCCTGTAGTGCAGCAAGGAAGAGGGTTTGGAATGCCAATGAGGGTGAAGAGCATGAGGATAAACAGGGCAGCCAGGGAAGGCCTCCCTGGGGGGGAGACCTCAGAGCAGGGCCCCAAGGAGATGAGGACTGGCCAGCTGGCTGGGGGGTGTGGTGAGGGGCTTGTCTGGGGCAGTGCGGCCAGCAGAGGGGGCAGCAGGTGCCAAGTTCTGGGGGGGGGTGTCCCCCTGGTGTTCGAAGAACAGCGAGGAGGTCAGTGGGGCTGGAGCTGTGGGTCATGCCACGCTTCTCTTTTAACGGAAGCAGAGTTGATTTACAGCATTGGGCTGCTTTCAGGGCTGGTTCCAGCAAGGCGATTCAGGTACGTCTATGTATGCATGTATATGGCAGCTCCCCAGGTAGCTCAAACGGTAAAGAAACTGCCTGCAATGCCGAAGACCTGGGTTCCATCTCTGGGTGGGGAAGATCCCCTGGAGAAGGGAATGGCACCCTACTCCAGTACTCTGGCCTGGAGAATCCCATGGTCAGAGAAGCCTGGCGGACCACAGTTCGTGGGGTCGCAAAGAGTCGGACACGACTGAGTGACTAACACACACACATGTAAATGGCACCCACTCCAGTATTCTTGCCTGGGAAATCCCTTGGGGAGAGAAGCCTGGCTGGCTACAGTCCAAGGGGTCCCAAGAGGGTCAGACACGACTTAGTGACTAAGCAACAACAGTTCTGGGTTTGGATTCCTTTCCCTTAAAGGTGTTACAAAATATTGGATAAGCTCCCCGTGCTGTCCAGCAGTTCCTCACTGAT
This sequence comes from Capra hircus, assembly GCF_001704415.2. NCBI lineage: Eukaryota > Metazoa > Chordata > Mammalia > Artiodactyla > Bovidae > Capra > Capra hircus. The sequence goes on along the minus strand of NC_030823.1, from coordinate 77,240,674 downwards.
GGTCTGTTTTATGCGCACTAGTGAGTATCTGTTAATCCCAAACTCCTAGTTTATCCTTCTGACCCTGCACCTTTGATAACTAGCCGTTTGCTTCTGTGCCTGTGAGTCTGCTTTGTAGATAGGTGCATTTATAGCATGTTTTTTAGGTTGCACATGTAAGAGATACCACATGGCATTTGTCTTTGGCTGACTCACTCCGCTCAGTATGATAACCTCTAGGTCCTCCCTTTTGTTGAAAATGGCGCTATTTCATTCCTGTTCATGGCCGAGTAGTATTCCATTGTCTATATGTAGTATACCTTCTCTATCCATTCATCTGCTGATGGACATTTAGGGAGCTTCCATGTCTTGGCTATTGTGAACAGAACTGCTGTGAACACCAGCATGCATGTATCTTTTTGAATTAGAGAGTTTCATAGTTTTCCATGGCTGTATCCCTAAAGCCTACGACAATGGCTGGTATATAAGAATGCTCAATAGTGAACTGAAAGAGTAAGTGGAAGGTAGAAAATATGAAAGCTGTGGAAAGTATAGTCCAGGACAAAGGCGAGCACTCACATGCTGCCTCAGCAGTGACACTTCGTTATATTGGCTTCTAGAGTGTTTAGGTATGTTTTCCACTTGAAACAACATAGCATATAGGATTTTTGGGAAAAGTATAATTCCATCTTTTTAGCTGATTACTACAATATAGGCAATTCAGAGGTATTTAACCTTTTAAATTATTGTATTCCCTTGTCTGGATTATGCCATATGGTATGCTACCATCTCCCGTTGGCTAGGGCCTAGGTGACCTTTAATTCTGGATATTTTCAAGGACACTGTGATAAGTATTGCTGTGCACAAACCTTCATCTGTTCTTTGCAGTTTTTAAAACCCAGAAGTAGGGTGACTGCGTTTGCGTGAGTAGCGCATTTTGCCAGACTCTATATTTTCCCCCAGAGACGCTGTATCCGGTCACCCTCCTAACCATGCTAGACAGCCGTGTTCATTTCGCCTCATCTTCATCATCAGTGAGTATTCTCAAATAAAGCTGATTTGCTATTTTGGCAGGGAAAGCAAGTGGTTATCTTGTTCTAATTGGCCTTTTTTTGTTTTTTTTTTTTTTTCAGGTACCTGAAGCCAATCACACTGCCCATCTGAGTTGCGGGAGGAAGCGGGTGCAGGAGGCAGGAGAGTCTGGGGTGAGGGTCCTCTGTCCTGACGTCCCCTCACTATTGCCCACCTCTTGTCTGTGGGGGCAATGCATAGACGTCCCCGCGGGTTTGGCTAAAGTTCGTCTCCAGCAGAGAGGATGCTCTTGCTTAGTTTTTTTCTGTCTCTGCCCCACTGTGCTTCTCTTCGTTTCCCGGAGATCACCGCATGATGAGTCACTCGCAAAGGGGTATCCACCTCAGGCTCCGCTTCTGGGGAATCTACCCAAGATGGCATCTTAATAAGAATGCCTTTGGTAGGGTTAAAACCTCAGTAAGGGAGTGTGAGTAGTGAATTGTAAAGTGAGGAAACCGAAACTTCTTACCCTTTTTCAGCGTCACAGCGCGAATCTCATTCACTCATTGTATTTGTCGTTTGCGTGTTTGTAAATTGTAACTGGCTTTTTGCCAGTAGATCGGACGTGTGGAGAGTACAGCGGCTTTGTCTTTTATTCTCTGAAGGAGAGTCAGCACCTAGCAGAGCGGACCTCCCAGCATCAGTTCAGTTCAGTCGCTCAGTCGTGTCCGACTCTTTGCGACCCCATGAATCGCAGCACGCCAGGCCTCCCTGTCCATCACCAACTTCCGGAGAGCCTCCCAGCATAGTATATATTAAATAAAGAAATGAATAAATGGAGCGCATACCACTGGGCAGATGGGGTAACACAAATTTATGCATTTTCAGTTTCATATGTTCAAAGTGATTTCTTAAATTTAAAGGAAATTAAAACTGAGAAGAAAAGGCTTTCGTCTTTACCTTTTCCAGCTCTCTTCACTCCTTCCTGTGGGTCCCGGTTTCCATCTGTGTTGTCTTCTTTCTACCCGAAGAGCTTCCTCTAACGTTTCTTACAGGGCGCGTCTGTTGAAAGCAAATTCCCTCAGCTTTTGCTTATCCGAAGCCATGATTTAGTCTTCATTTTTTATGACATGGGAACACGTTTATTGTTTAGCAAAAATTCATACATAGAGCATGTTTCCATTTTTGCTATTAAACTTATGAACATGCAAAAAAAGAAAGATTTGACATAAAAATGTAACTGTAGTTATCTTCAGATGATGGGCTGATAACTGATAATTTTTAACTTCCTTTTGCTCATTTACTCTTTTTCATTCTGTCGTACTCTTTTTACTGTGAAAAAATATACATAATATTTACCATGTTAGCTGTTTGTAAGCACAATTCAGTGTGTTTAAATGTAGTCACATTAAATACACAGTCGCGTGTAAGTTGCTACTGTCTGTACTCAAACCATTTTCATCATCCCCGGCAGAAACTGTGCAGCGAACAGTGGCTTCCCATCTTCTCCTCCCCCTAGTCCCTGATAACACTGGCTCTTCTTTCTGTCTCTATCAATTTGCCTATTCTAGACACATCAAATAAGTGGAATCATAAAAACATATTTCCTTCCATATCTGGCTTCTTTCATTTAGCATAAGTTCCCACTGTCCATCTATGTTTTAGCATATCTCAAAATTTAATTCCTTTATATGGCTAGATACTATTCCCTTGCACGTGTTCACCGCACTTTGTTTATGCATCTATTATGAACATTTCAGTGTCTCTATTTTTGTCCTTTCCGAGTATTGTTGCTATGAACGTTGGTATACAATGTTTTCAATTTTTTGAGTATATAGTTATGAGTAGAAGTGCTAAAGTCGTATGGTAACTCTATGTTTAACTCTTCGAGAAACTGACAAACTGTTTTCCGTAGCAGCTAGACCATTTTGTGTTCCCACCAGCAATGCGCAAGTATTCCAATCTCTCCAAATCCTTGCCGGCACTGTTGTTTTCCAGTTTAAAAAAGATTATAGCCTTCCTGGTAGGTGTGGAGTGGTATTTCATTGTGGTTTTGATTTGCGTTTTCCTATGACTAATGACATACTTATTGGCCATTTGAATACCTTTTCTGGGGAAATGTTGACTCAAGGTTTTGGCCTGTTTTTAAATTTGATTGCACTGTATTTTGGTGTTGAATTTCAGGCTTTCTTTATATACTAATACTGATCTCTTATCAGATGTATGGTTTATAAATATTTCCCCCTGTTGAGCAGGGCTTCTTTTCCCATTCCGTAGGCTGTTTCTTGATGTTATCTGTTGATACATAGAAGGTCTTGACTCTGCAGAGGTTCGATGTGTCTCTCTTACCTTTGTTGCTTGCGCTTTTGGTGTCGTGTTCATGGAATCGTTTCCAAACTGAATGTCATAAATATTTTTCCGAGCCCTTTTTTTTTGAAGAGCATTATTTTCTGGATATCAAATACTAGGTTAACTTCTTAAGAATTCAGTGCTTTAAATATTTTATTTCATTGCCCTCTTTCTCGCATTTTTTCTGATTAGAAAATAAGATTATCTTTGTTCTCTTGTATATAATGTCTTTTTTTTTCCTGTCTCTACTTTGAAGATATTCTCCAGTTAATACAAAACTAGATAACCTAGGGAGTCACTAGTTTTCAGCAAATTTATTGTGTCATGACTTGGTGTGATTTTCTTTTTATTTATTATGCTTGGGGTTCTTTGAAACTCTTGGGTTTATGGATCTACAGTGTTAATCAAATGTGAAAAAAATTATGCCACACACCAAATATTTTTTCTCTTCCTCCTCCTTCCTCTGTAACTCCAATTATCTATTTGTTAGACCACTTACTGCTATTCCACAAGTTACTGAGACTTTCTTAAGTTTTTTGTTTTCTAGTGTTTTTTTTTCTTTCTGTGCTTCAGTTTGGATAGAATCTACTGCTATTTCTTCAAATTACCTAATCTTTTGTTCTGAAATATCCGATTGGCTATTTGGTTTAGTTAGTGAAGCTTTCAGAACGGTGCTGTAGTTTTCGCCACTTAAAAATCCATCTGGTTTTCTCTTACATCTTCCCTTTCTTTCTTCATTATGTTTATATTTCCTTTTAAGTCTTTAAGAATAATTATAAAAGCTCGTTTACTGTCTTACCTGCGGATTCCGTCATCTCTGCCATCTTAAGTCCTCTTTTAATTGATCGGCTCTCCTCCTGGTTATGGATCCCATTTCCCTGCCTTGTTGCCTTTGTAATAATTTCTTACTGAGCTCAGGATTATGAACGTTAGTTTATTGATTGTTGGATTTTGTGTCTTTCCCTGAAGAATGTTGAATTTTGTCCTGGCAAAGTTGTTGTAGTTAATATTGATTTTTTTGCTCTCCTGTTTTCTGCCCCTCAAACTCCACAAAGCCCACCTTCCCTGAAATCCCCTTTCTATCTCTTCTACTCGGCCACCACTGTAGCCTGCTGAAGTTCCCCCTCCCTGCACCACAGCCTAAAAAGAGCCTCTAGAGAGACAGCTAAGACAACTGCAGAGGTTACCTTGCTTGCGTCTCTTATCGCAGAGGCAGTCCTGCGCTTTCCTTGTCCGAGGTCTGAAAACAGTTGTTTCGTGCACTTTGCCCAGTTCTCTAGCGATGTACAGTGGGGGGGGCAATTCCAGTTACTACATCATGGCTTCAGGCAGAAATGAGCTCTTCAGTTTGGGAAATACAAATTCTTTGAGAAGATCCTCAAACTACGGTGCTTAACCTGCATGATTACAATACATTTTTGGTGTCTGAATAATTGTCTTTGTCTTGTTCATTTCCATAGCTTTCATTTGTTCATTCATAGCTTTCTTGTTCATTTCCATAGTTCACTTACTAGCCTCTTTGCATCAGCGTTTGGGGTCACATGCTCATTCCAATTCCTTACCTTCCACCCTTTTCCTTGTTAGGTGTTCTGAGTTCTGTGTTGATCCTCATTTTGGCTACAATGAAAGACTCCCTCTGTATTTGATCAGGATCTGAGAAGTATTAGTTAAACCTTGAAATCTTAGTTATGAAAACTTTTTCACTCCTGAAGTATCATGCCTTTTAAAAACTCTACGTATTTGTGAACAATTTCTGCACATTAGGTTTGAGTACCCTTAAATTTCACCTTGTGGTATATTTTGTTCTTGGCCAACTGCCTCTGAGGAAAGTCTTAGGTCTTGATTTTGTCCATGATTGGAAGACAGGAATCTCAGACTTTACTGACACATTATTCTCTTTGGAGATCTTTAAAATATTATGGAAAAAATAAGGGCCTGAAGCTGGATAAACATAGATTTAAATGATACGTACATCAAATAGCTGTGTGACTTTGAGAACATTTACTGCAAACATCAGTTTCCTTTTCTGCTAAAGGGGATTTATTTTACCCAATTCATAGAGTTTCTTGAATACATACTTGCTGCTACTGCTGCTGCTAAGTCGCTTCAGTCATGTCCAACTCTGTGTGACCCCAGAGACGGCAGCCCACCCGGCTCCCCTGGCCCTGGGATTCTCCAGGCAAGAATGCTGGAGTGGGTTGCCATTTCCTTCTCCAATGCATGAAAGTGAAAAGTGAAAGGGAAGTCGCTCAGTCCTGTCCGACTCCTAGTGATCCCGTGGACTGCAGCCCACCAGGCTCCTCCATCCATGGGGCCTTCCCAGCAAGAGTGCTGGCGTGGGGTGCCATTGCCTTCTCCGTGCAGTTGCCAACTCAGCGCTTAGTAGACGCGAGTTCTCCTCTGCTCCCCTCGACACTGCTCACTGGTTGTGCCAGGAGCCACGCTGGGGTCTCGTTGCCCGGGGCTCGCTTTCCTTCTGGCCGTGTGGCTCTTTGTTGCTGCCTGGGCTTTGCTCTAGCCGAGGCCAGCGGAGGCTACCCTCTGGCTACCGTGCACGGGCTTCTCACTGCAGTGAGCTCTGCCGTGGAGCTTGGGCTCCAGGGCTCACGGGCTTCAGTAGCTGAGACGCACGGTTTCCAGTGGTCGCAGCACGTGGTCAGCAGCCATGGCTCTGGGGATCTAGCCCAGGCTCAGTAGTGGTGGCGCTCAGGCTAAGTCGCTCTGCGGCAGTCAGTCTTCCCGGACCAGGGATTGAATCCCTGTCTCCTCAGCTACCCGGGAAGCCCTGATAGGTCTCTGCAGAGTGCACCCTCTTAGCTGCTTTGATCTTATGCGGACTTTTATTTCACGGCAAGGTTTACCATTTCTTGGTGACGCCACTGAGTCTGTTAGTAGAGGGGCCATGACAATTTACCCTCTCAGGGAAGTCTGTTTGGTGTTCAAAAAATCACCCAAGTTTTAAGACCCCATTTAAAAGGTAGACCCCAGAAGACCTAGGCAAACCCTTTAGTTACTCAATTTTCCTACATTATTTCTAGTTTTTTCTCACATGCATAAACCCTCCCACCCAAATAACAACGGTCCCTAACCAGGTGCTATGACTAGTGGCAAAGCTAAAGAAAATGCTCTAACTGGCGCGCTGCACGGAGCTCTGCTCACGTCACGTGGCGGCCTGGATGTGAGCGGAGTCTGCAGGGGAATCATTTGTTGTTGTTTTAGTCACTGAGTTGGGTCTGACTCACTGTGACTCCATGAACTGTAGCCCGTCAGGATCCTCTGTCCATGGGATTTTCCAGCAAGAATACTGGAGTGTGTTGCCATTTCCTTCTCCAGGGCATCTTTCTGACCCAGGAATTGAACCCCACGTGTCTGCTGCGTTGGCAGGCAAACGCTTCACCACTGAGGCTCCAGGGAAGCCCTGGGGGAGAATGGATACATATATATGCATGGCTGAGTCCTTTTGCTGTTGACCTGAAATTATCACAACGCTGTTAATCGGCTATACCCCAAGACAAAATTAAAAGTTTAATCTTAAAAAACAAAACCAATGTGATTCTTCCATACCCTGCGAGAAACTTGGGCTTTGAGGAGCAGGAAGGGCAGGCCACACAGTGTTCCTTGGAGAAGCAGTGAAGAGCTTCCCGCTGGAGAAATGGGTGAGGCTGGGTACCCAGATGCTGAGCTGGAGCAACGACTTCAAAGATCTTCTACAGCGGTGCTGTCCACTAGAAGTTTCTGTGAGGATGGATACGTTATACATGCTGTGTTCAAACTGTGACCACCAGCCAGCCACCTCCGGCTGTTGAACACTTGAGAAATCACCCAGGGGACTGTGGAACTGAATATTTAGTATTTAATTTGTAATTAATTTAAATTTAAATATCCATGTGTGGTTAGTGGCTATCATATTGGACACAATGCATTTCAATAGCAATCTTATTTTTAGTATAGGAAGAATCTGTAAGCATCCGTATAATTACCTACTGATGGACCCATCAATTTTCGATTGTGTATTCGAAAATGCTATGTGCAGAAAAGGTGTTTGGGTAGGTAGCATGTAGAACAAGAAAAACCATCCGGGAAATTACGTGTGATGGAGTCCTTTCAGACATACAGAGGGCCTTGAATTAATAAAAGAGCTCAAGTCATATTAATTTGACCCATGGAGTAATGGACATTCAAATTCTTAACTAATATTTTTTATAGCCTTATTACTGTCTCTGTTGTGTACATGTCCACCCTGTACTACTTTTTCTATCTAAATTGGTATGTTTATTTATTTATGGCCATGCTGTATGACTTGTGGGTTCTTAGTTCCTGACCAGGGATTAAACCTGGGGCCCTCAGCAGTGAAAGTGCCAAGTCCTAACAACTGGCTCTCCAAGGAATTCCTAAATAAGTCTTTTTAGATTAAATTATCATTACAGAAAAATGGAGAGAATTTGTGATATGTTAGAAAGCTATGTTAAGAATATTTCATCTTAAAAAAAAGTCTTTGTCATTTTTTCTTTAAAAATCAATTGTCAAAGAAAATAATTTCAGTAACATATTTGAATAACATTGACTAATATTTTAAATCACATTTGTATGTGTTATCTCATTTATGTCTATCATTAACCCCATGAATCAGGTAGAATGGGTGTTATTTTTGCTTTATTAGATGCAACTATTGTGACTTCAGAAATGCTCAGTGACTTGCCCTTGGTTACCAAGGAGTTGAACTGAGATAATTTTCCTAAAGGAAATCAGTCCTGAATATTCATTGGAAGGACTGATGCTGAAGCTGAAATTCCAATACTTTGGCCACCTGATGCGAAGAACCGACTCACTTGAAAAGACTCTAATGCTGGAAAAGACTGAAGGCGGGAGGAGAAGGGGACGACAGAGGATGAGATGGCTGGATGGCATCACCGACTCAATGGACATGAGTTTGAGTGAACTCCGGGAGTTGGTGATGGACAGGGAGGCCTGGTGTGCTGCGGTCCATGGGGTCGCAAAGAGTTGGACACGACTGAGCAGCTGAACTAAACTGACTGAATTTTACTCCGTTGAAGTACACTTGATTTACTCTACACAGAAAATCCTAAAGCTGCTACATGAAAACTACTAGAGATCACCAGTGAATCTGGCAAAGCTGTAGGATACAAGAGTAACAGATGGAAGCCTGTCGTATTTATGTGCTCTAACCCAGAACAGTCACTGGGAGGGCTGATGCTGGAGCTGAAGCTCCCCATACACTGATCACCTGATGCGGAGAGCTGACTCACTGGGAAAGACCCCGATGCTGGGAAACACTGAAGGCAGGAGAAAGGGATGACAGAGGGTGAGGTGGTTGGATGGCATCATCGGCTCAATCGCCGTGAGTGTGAGCAAGCTCCGGGAGCTGGTGATGGACAGGGAGGCCTGGCGTGCTGCAGTCCACGGGGTCGCAAAGAGCCGGACACGACTGAGCGACTGAACAACGACAGCCAAATGACAGAAGGGAAATTAGAGAAACAGCCCTGTTTACCATTTTGCATCAGAGAGAGTAAAACCCCTGGGAACAAGCCTACTAAGGAGGCAGAAGACCTGTACTCTCGAGGATATAAGACGTCGATGAAAGAAATTAAAGACGACACAAGCAGATGGAGAGATATACTGTGTTCTTGGATTGGAAGAATCAATGTTATTAAAATGACTATAATGCCCGATCACAATGCACCAGTCTTCCCCGGTGGCTCAGATGGTAAAGAATCTACCTGCAATGCTGGAAACCTGGGTTTGATCCCCGGGTCGGGAAGCTCCCCTGGAGGAGAGCATGGCAACCCACTCCAGTGTTCTTGCCTGGAGAATCCCCATGGACAGAGGAGCCTGGTGGGCTGCAGTCCACGGGGTCACAGGGTCAGACATGACTGACGGCCTAAGCACGTGTACCACCCAAGGCGATCTGCAGATTCAGTGCAATCCCTATCAAGTTACCAATGGCATTTATTCATAGAACCAGGATAAAAAAAGATTGAGAATTTTAGAGAACCCAAAGAGCCATTGTCTATTTTTCTCCAGTATGCTAATTCTATTAGTTAATGAAACCACTTAATTTTTAAAATTAGAACTGACTCTTTCAGTCCCTTCAAGTCATCGTGGCTCCAAGTTTGTGTGGCCTCAGCCTTATAATTTCTACACTTCGATAGGGTGAGCATTTCGATTTATGTCGGTCGTTTAAAATTAATGGTGTACTCATATTTTATTTAATAAATATTAATGGTTGGCTTTGGCAGAGGGTGGGAGCTATTTTAGACCTTTACTGTAAAGAGAATCATTATCACATCCAAAATTTGATTTCTAGAGTGCTTATATATCAATATTTATTAGACATGTTGGTGGATCTAATAATGCTTCCTAACTCACCCTTCAGATCCCTCTCCGGCTGTCGCTCAGCTGAGTGCACTCCAGAGTGCACTTAATTGGCAGTTTCGTCCTTCAGCAAAGGTTTGCTCCATCGTTGAGATGTGAGTAGGTGGTGGAGGTTGTTTCTGTCAGCACATGATACAGTGGAAATCCTGAGTCAATAACACTTTTTATTCCCACACATCTGACGCATAACTGCCTTCTTCACATCAAGGTTTAATGTGTTGTAAATTAATTACCTGGAATGAACACAGGGTCAATGGACCTTGGCACGACCAGGATGTAATGCTGAAGGCTTCCATTTCCTCCTCCACTTCTCAGCATCCTCACCCTGTCTTTTGTGCATGTCACTTGTGCCATCTTCTGCAATAAGCTCCCTTAGGAGTAGTTAATGCCCCTCTAGGGATTGATCGATGGAAAAAAAAATTTGCTTTCCCATAAATTTGCTGGACTATTTTCTGCCTTTCAGGCAAAAAAAGGGCTGTTTTTATTTGTGATACATCGAGTGGCACTTTTAAAAAACAAACATTTAATTGAAATTTGAAATTGCCCAAGTGAATATAACAGGTTTTCTCTTAATTCAGAGCGATACCGAAAAGATTTGTGCAAATACAGGTGGGTTTTATTATCTCCCACTTCCCATTGGCAATGAGGATAATTGTTTATTCTCCAGAATTCAGTTCAAGAAAAGAGAACTTTATCGGTCCCATCATCTAAATGCACATAAGATGGCAGCCTCATTTCAAATGACATAAAATCAGGTATGGGAAAGCAGATTTTCCATCAGAAGCAGGGCAATTAAAAAGCAGGAATTCACTAAGTTTTGAAAGACTCAATTTTCCATTTTCTTTAAAATAAGAATGAAAGAGGCAAACTCCATTATAGTTCCGAGAGTAGCTGTGCTATTAGTAGCTATAGAAACAAGGTAACCAGGTAGTGAATAAGACAGAGAGGGAGGGAGAGCTAGAGTAGGAGAAGAAGACTGCAAATCTGTTGCGATGCTTACATACTAATATTGTGACTTAGGAACTAATGGGTTGAGCAGGCAATCGGCGCTTGTTTGTCGGTGTGAGCGGCTTGTTGGCCACGCGTGGTTTCTCTAGGCATAAATGCAGCGAAATGAATACAGCCGTCTCCAAGGAAGAGGTAGTGAGGAACAGAGGGGTGCATGTCGCCCAGTCCTGTCTGACTCCCTGGGGCCCCGTTGGACGGTCACCTGCCAGGCTCCTCTGCCATGGGATTCTCCAGGCAAGAATACTGGAGTGGGTTGCCATTTCTTTCTCCAGGGGATCTTCCCAACCCAGGGATTGAACCCACGTCTCCTGCATTGGCAGGTGGGTTCTTTTGCCGCTGAGCCACCTAGGAAGGCCAGAGGTATGAATACACAGCATCAAATTGCAGGAGGTGCGCAGGGGTCAGTTTCGTGGTTTTTTTGCAGAAGCCCTTTCCCTTCTGTCAGGTGAAGGAAGGAGAGTGCAACCACACTGACTTCACTTCCCTGGACAACGAGGCCAACGCCGCTCGTCAATCTGACCTCCTGCTTCCGCAGCAGTAAGTGTCAAAGGTGAGGGGCGTGGCGGGATGTGGAAATCATCTGAGACAGAGCGCATCTTCCAAACCCCAACTTGCCACATGCCTGGTGGAAATGCCTCTGATCTCGGCTTAGGTTCTGCTGGGATATATTCAGCTTAGACGTGACCCCCACGTCTGTCCTGAGTCATCAGGCTGGATTGCGTTGTTGCTTGATCTTCAGAAGCAAACACCCCAACCTCCAAGCTAGAGGTTCCATGTGGGGCAGGCTTTGGAGCCCGCAGAGCAGCCTGGGGGACTGCACAGGCATAAAGTACAGCCCGTGTGCTGCTCTCTCAGGAGGTAAGTGATGATGGGCTGTTCCACTGGTCCGTCAGCCAGGTGACGCTGGTAGTAAAGGACCCGTCTGCCAGTGCAGGAGATGCGAGAGACCTGGGTTCGACCCCTGGGTCAGGAAGATCCCCTGGAGGAGGGCATGGCAACCCACTCCAGTATTCTTGCTTGGAGAATTCCACGGACAGGGGAGCCTGGGGCGCTATATAGTCCATGGGGTCTCAAAGAGTTGGATAGAATTGAAGCAACTTAGCAAGCAAGCAAGCAAGGCTTTTTAAAAGGAGCTCAGGCACTTGCAGTGTATCTTGGGCTACTTAGCAGAATAATAACAAGGAGGTCAGTGTGTGCATAGCAACCAAGGTACAGAAGCAACAAGTAATTTCAGTTTTCCCAGAATGAAAATGACCAACTAGGAGGCAGAATCATATAAGACTGGCTAAGAGCAAGGCTGGCATTCCAGAGCCACACGGACCGAATCTTCACCTATCTGTTTTTGTAAATAAAGCTTTCTTGACACAAGCATGCCTATTTGTTCATGTATCGCCTGTGGCTACCTTCCCATTGCTATGGAAGACTCAAACAGGCGTGAAACAAGATGTACATTCTTCAGTGTGGAAAATATATACTGTCGAGCCCTCTGTGAAAAAAGTTTGCCAGCCTCTGGTTAAGGGTGTGGGCTTCTGACTCGCAGTGTCTGGATTTGAACTCCAGCTTCAGCATTTACAGGCTGTGGTACCTAGCATAGGTATTTTTCACACTGCAGTTTCTGAATCTATAAAAGTGACGTATGAACAGCAGTTTCACAGGCTGTGATGGAGAGTACAGGAGCGAATGTGTATTAGTCCAGGATCTTCTGGCTGGGAGGAAGCAACCCCACCCTGCTGTCCTCTCTTCTTAAACCTCCAAGAAGCATCTAGTTCTCCACGAAAATCATTTTGCCTTCTTTTCTGCAGAGGATGACTTTATTTCTCCAAGAATATTAAATTTGTAGATATTTAAATTCTCGTTTCTTTTATAAAAATGGAGTTAATTTACAATGTTGTATTAATTTCAAACGTACAGCAAAATGACCCAGTTTTGTATTACACGTGTATATACATATATTCTTTTCCAGATTCTTGTTACAGGTTATCACAACGCACTGAGTATGTTTCCCTGCGCTCTGTGGCGGCCTTTGCCATTTACTTGTTTTGTGTATAGTGGGGTGTATCTGCTCATCCCCAACTCCAAACTCCTAGTGTATCTGGCCCACCCCCTGCCTTGACCATCCCCTTTGGTAACTCATAAGTTTGTTTTCCATGTCTGTGGAGACTCTCACTTCTTAAAAATGCACACTCGTGCAGCCTACTCTTATCTGACAGAAGAGGTTATAAGAACATAGTCACTTCTGGGATTTGCACGGACCATTTTAAGTTTTGAGCGATATTTCGATTAGGACACCAACTTTGGTTCACAAAGAAATTCAATTGCTGTTCTTGAAATACCCCAGTCAGAGTGCCCGAAGCAAACCTAAATCATCTCACCTGGCAGGGGTCTGGGTGAGGCAGACAGGACGGATGCAGGAGCTGATTCTGCCAGGAGTCAGCCCCCACCCTCGGGAGACGAGGGTCGGCGTGAAGGATGCTCACGGGAGACAGGGGTGAAGGATGCTCACGGCTCCAGGCCAGGTGCGCTAGGAGACCGGCCAGGCTGGGAGGCACGGCGCCCCTCGCTCTGCCTGCCCCCTCCCGCAGGCCTTGGCTCTTCATGGTCTGAATGCTTCATGGCCCTTCAGGACGCGCTGCCTCCAAAGTGACTCATGTTCAAATGATCCTCTGCCTTCACCTGACTAGTTCCCAAGCAAAACTCCTTTCAGTTTGAGAATCACCTATACCAAGCCAGCAATTGAGCTGATGGAAGAAACTTCTTCTCATGGAACATTTGTAATTTTTAATAGACTTTTAAAATTAATTAAATTTTTAATTGAAGGATAATTACAAATAGATGGGGAAACAGTAGAAACAGTGACAGACATTATTTTTTGGGCTTCAAAATCACTGCAGATGTGACTGCAGCCATGAAATTGAAAGGCACTTGCTTCTTGGAAGAAAAGTTATGACCAACCTAGACAGCATATTAAAAAGCAGAGACACTACTTAGCCAACAAAGGTCTGTCTAGTCAAAGCTATGATTTTTCCAGTAGTCATGTATGGATGTGTGTGTTGGACTGTAAAGAAAGCTGAGCACCAAAGAATTGAGGCTTTTGAACTGTGGTGCTAGAGAAGATTCTTGAGAGTCCCTTGGACTGCAAGGAGATCCAACCAGTCCATCCTAAAGGAAATCAGTCCTGAATATTCATTGAAAGGACCATGCTGAAGCTGAAGCTCCAATACTTTGTCCACCTGATGGGAAGAACTGACTCACTGGAAAAGGCCCTGATGCTGGGAAAGATTGAAGGCGGGAGGAGAAGGGGACGACCGAGGATGAGATGGCTGGATGGCATCACCGACGTGATGGACATGAATTTGAGTAAACTCCCGGAGTTGGTGATGGACAGGGAGGCCTGGCGTGCTGCAGTCCATGGGGTCACAAAGAGTTGGACGTGACTGAGCGACTGAACTGAACTGAACTGGATTTCTTTACAGAATTTTGTTGTTTTCTGTCAAACATCAACATGAATCAGACATCTCCCTCCCAAACCCACCCCTCTAGGCTGATGCAGAGCCCTGTTTGAGTTTCCTGAGCCATACGGCAAAATTCCTGTTGGCTATCTGTTTACATATGGTAATGTAAGTTCCCATGTTACTCTCCATGCACCTCACCGTCTGGAGCATAGCCAACTAACACTGTTGTGGAAAGCACAGGTGGAAAGCAAAGGGACTCAACCGTACATGTACATGGATCCATTCTCCCCCGAAGTCCCCTCCCACCCAGGCTGCCGCATGACACTGAGCAGAGTTCCCTGGCTGTGCAGGAGGACCTTGCTGGCTACCCATTGTAAATAGAGCGGCATGTACATGTCCGTCCCGGACCCCTTAACCCCCCTCCCACCGCCCTGTCAGCCGCACACCTGTTCTCTACGTCTTTCAGTCTGTTTCGGTTTTGTGAATGGTTCATTTGTACCGTTTCTTTCTTTTTTTTTTTAATTTAAAAATCTTTAATTCTTACACGTGTTCCGTTTCTTTTTAGAGTCTGCATGTAAGGAGTGCTATGTGACGTTTCTGCTTCTGTCTGACTTCCTTTGCTCGGTATGACCATCTCTAGATCCATCCATGTTGCTGCAGATGGCATTATTTCATTCTTTTTTTCTATGGCTGAGTAATATGGCTTTGTATCTATGAATATATGTCCCACATCTTTATCCATTCTTCTGTCAGATTTGTATTTTAAAAGGAGAACATTTATTGCAAATGAAATTTGAATTAGGGGAAGATTTCAGAGCAAAGGGCTTCCCTGGTAGCTCAGCTGGTAAAGAATCTGCCTACAATGTAGGAGACCCCGGTTTAATTCCTAGGTCGGGAAGATCCCCTGGAGAAGGGATAGGCTAACCACTCCAGTATTCTTAGGCTTCCCTGGTAGCTCAGCTGGTAAAGAATCTGCCTGCAATGCAGGAGACTTGAGTTCAATCCCTGGGTTGGGAAGATCCTTTGGAGGAGGACATGGCTGCCCACTCCAGTAATCTGGGGCTTCCCTGCTAGCTCAGCTGGTAAAGAACCCGGCTGTAATACAGAAGACCCCGGTTTGACTCCTACGTCAGGAAGACCCCATGGAGAAGGGTTAGGCTACCCACTCCAGTATCTTGGGCTTCCTTGGTGGCTCAGACAGTAAAGAATTCACCTGCAGTGTGGGAGACCTGGGTTTGATCTTTGGGTTGGAAAGATCCCCTGGACAAGGGAATGGGCTGCTCACTCCAGTATTCTGGCCTGGAGAATTCCATGGATAGAGGAGTCTGGCAGGCTACAGTCTTTGGGATCTCAAAGAGATGGACATGACTGAGCGACTTTCACTTCACATTTCAGAGCGGAAGGAACTTCCAAGGACTGGATGCTCTCCCTGCTTGAAATCCGTCCACCTCCCAATGCCTGTCATCAGCAGCCTTGTATCCCTCTCTGCTGGTGAACGGTGTGCTAGCCCAGATCACACTGCACTGTCTCATTCACAGTACGTCCTATGGCACCGTTTGGAAGGTCGGTTCTCTCTGTGCCACACTGGATCAAGTATGGGTGACGTAATAGCGCTAATGAGTGCCCATCAACCCATCCAAAGCCCAGGTCTGTGCTCAGGTGTCTTAACTATGGCACACCAGAGTGCCAACTTAGAGTTGGCATGAGTGCTCATGTCAAGAGCTCCAGAGTCATCATTTATATTGAATTCCCTTTATGTTCCTCTCTTGGTTTGGAAACTCCCTATTTGATGGAGAACTTGGAGTACGGTTCCTAGGGGGCAGCTGGGGTCTGTAGTTTCCTCGTAAGCATTGCAGTTTAATTGGTCCCTCTTTAAGTCTCTGTCGAGATACTTTTAGGTCATTTCAACTTGTCTGTCATTTGAAGAACCTGTAGACTCCTTTCCATGGAGTATCCTGGGTACTAGGGACATGATGACCTAGCCCGTGTCCTGCGACCTCAGTATACACTGGTTGGTTGTGTTAGAACCCAGGGTTTACACAGCTTCTTTCTTCCCTAGAGTCTACCCTATCCTCCCAAAGGTCATCGTGCTTGTTGAAAACATCAGTGTCAGCTAGAGGGCAGTTTCCATGGTTCCACCATTTGAGAGTCATTAGAGGCTTGATCTCCAAGTGACTAAATTATCCAAAGTCAAATGCTTTTCAGATATGGACTTGGGGTGATGACTCAGGCTCCTTCCGCTGCCGAATGGTTCCCATGGAGACCACATCACTTGCACTGCTGCTGTGGCACTGCCCCGAGTGTGCCGCCATGAACTTACTGTTAAAAAATTTGTGCAGTTTGATAACTCAGCCCTTGTATTGAATGCCTCCCCATCCTCACTCACCAGCTCTGAGCAAGTTTTGGACAGACCTGCTTCTGTGTGGAAGGACTCCTTTCTCCACTGATACAGAAGATAACAGCCTAACAAAGCGTCTACATTGAGACTCTCTTCTTTTTCCTAGGCCAAAGCTATCAGATATCTATTTCTTCAGCTTTTCAGATATCCATTTTTTATCGAAGTATAGTTGTTGTACAATATTATACGTTACAGGTGTACAATACAATGATTAACAGTTTTTTAAAGGTTATACTCCTGGAAAAGGTAGTGGCAACCCAATTCAGTACTCTTGCCTGGAAAATCCCACGGACGGAGGAGCCTGGTGGGCTGCAGTCCATGGGGTCGTGAAGAGTCGGACATGACTGAGCGACTTCACTTTCACTTTTCACCTTCGTGCATTGGAGAAGGAAATAGCAACCCACTCCAGCATTCTTGCCTGGAGAATCCCAGGGACGGGCTCGCACAGAGTCGGACATGACTGAAGCGACTTAGCAGCAGCGGCGGCAGCAGCAGCAAAGGTTATGCTCCATTTATAGTTATTGTAAAACGTTGGCAAGACTTTCCCTGGCATGTGAGTAGGCATACGTTACTTGGACAATAAAGAGTATACGCCTGATTATTTAGACTGGAGTGCAAAGTCAGTTCTCTCTGGAGGTGAAAAAGTGCCTCGGCAGGAACCCCTGCAGGAGAGATGAGAAGAGAGCAGCATTCCGAGATGGTGCCCACCACCTACGCCATCTCCCAAGAACTCCCCCTCCAAGATGTTCAGTCTGACTTTGGGGGGAAGGCCGCAGTCCCTTTAACACAAATGCTTTGTCTCACACCCGGGTGAGTATTGTCTTTAAGTGATGCTGGTGAGCAAGGTCCTGGGTCAGGTGGCTGTGTGGCGGCTCACTGGTTTATGTAGATCTGGCTTCTCCACCTGCAGGGAGAGCAGAGCCCTCCAGTTCCAACCTGGGGAGCTCCTTGTGCGTGCACTCGGCAACTATGTAAATACAAAGTGAAAAGAAAAATGTTTACACGGCCCAGTGAGAACGGAAGACCTTTTATCGATGTTTCAAATCTATTGTTTTGGATATTTACCTCTTCATTACATGTTAATGTCATTCGCTCATTGGAGATGCTTCCTTGATGATGACACTTATGATAACATCTTATTATCACAGCAAGATGTCTCAAACAAGAGATTTAGTAAAAGAGGAATCCACTTTGAGACAGAACTAACGGGCAGATTTTTGTGTGGTGTGGCTGTATGTAAAAGGAGGAGATGGTGAAGAAGAAAGTGTTGACGTTTATAAAGGATAGCAGTTGGTTCTAGGGAGGACTGCAGTCATGAAATTAAGACAGTTGCTCCTAGACAGCATATTGAAAAGCAGAGACATCACTTTGCCGACAAAGGTCATCTAGTCAAAGCTGTGATTTTCCCTGTAGTCAGGTATGGATGTGAGAGTTGGACCATAAAGAAGGCTGAGCACCGAATTGATGCTTTCAAACTAGTATTTGAACCTGCACCTAACACAGCGCAGGATACAGGGTGAGATGAGGCAGAAGCAAGGGCGATCCCGGAGCCCCAGGGAGGTGGGCCGCCCCAGGGCAGGCGCTTCAGGCCCCTCAAAACTTCTGCAAATTCCCACCCTCCCAGCCCCCAGTGAAACTGCAGGTTGCTTAGAGTCGCAGCAGAAATACTCTTAACTGTTGAAGGAGAAAAGTGAGTGAAGTTGCTCAGTCGCGTCAGACTCTTTGCGACCCCGTGGACTGCAGCCTTCCAGGCTCCTCCGTCCATGGGATTCTCCAGGCAAGAATACTGGGGTGGGTTGCCATTGCCTTCTCCAGGGGAATCTTCCTGACCCAGGGATCGAACCCAGGTCTCCCACATTGCAGTCAGACGCTTTAACCTCTGAGCCACCAGGGAAGGGTACTGAAGGAGAAAACTTTTAGTTTTAGGTTTGAGATGCCTATTACAGTAACACAAGAGCACCATTTCCCCGGCTCTCGTGATCCCTCAGGTGGAACAAGACTTTTATGTGGGTTTTCGCACTTGCTTTTCTTCTCTTTTTCTCTCCTTTAACCACTCTGCCTCCTAAGATGCAGTGTTATTAAATACCTCAGTACAACTCCTTTTCATACTGTTCATACTTTGGCCACCTGATGCAAATAACCGACTCATTGGAAAAGACCCTGATGCTGGGAAACATTGAAGGCAGGAAGAGAAGGGGCAGATAGAGGATGAGATGGTTGGATGGCATCACCAACTCGATGGACATGAATTTGAGTAGACTCTGGGAGTTAGTGATGGACAGGGAAGCCTGGTGTGCTGCAGTCTATGAGGTCACAAAGAATTGGGCATGACTGAGCAACAGAATGGAACTGAACAACTCCTTTAAGTACTGTCCACAATTCATTTACACCATAGAAAATATAGAGTATAGCATACTCACCCCTTCAAATAACTGGTCTACATTTTCTATTACACGAAGAGAAAAAATCAATAATTTCCTTTATTCATGCCTTCTCTGATGAAGGAAGTCTAGTAAAAATGTTTGTGTGAGCTGGAGAGTTCATTACCTGACTACAGACCTGCACTCAACAATACATGTAACTATTAACATATACTTTTTAAAATTTAATTTTATTTTAAATTGGGGTAATTGCTTTAAAATGTTGCATTAGTTCTGCTGTACAGTGAAGCAGATCAGCTATGTGTTTCCTTACACCCCCCGCCCCCTTGGGTCTCCCTCGCACACGCTGCCCCTCCCATCCCTTTACATCATCACGGAAAACAGAGCTGAGCTCCCTGCACCTCACAGCAGCTTCCCAAACTCTGTGCTAATGCTGATAGCAAGCGATACAATCTTTATAGATGAGCCTGTGTATCTTCAGTTTCATGAGATGTCTAAATAAGTTTGCTTCACGGTTAAAATGTTTAAATAGAATTTATTTCATTTTACAGTATTTATTACACGAACCATTCAGTATCCAAATCATTTCACAATAGAGCCAGTATAATATTCAGTGTGCATATATATATATATACTACTACTACTAAGTCACTTTAGCCGTGTCCGACTCTGTGCAACCCCATAGACGGCAGCCCACCAGCTCCCCCGTCCCTGGGATTCTCCAGGCAAGAACACTGGAGTGGGGTGCCATTTCCTTCTCCAATGCATGAAAGTGAAAAGTGAAAGTGAAGTTGCTCAGTCGTGTCCAACTCGCAGCGACCCCATGGACTGGAGCCCACCAGGCTCCTCTATCCATGGGATTTTCCAGGCAAGAGTACTGGAGTGGGGTGCCATTGCCTTCTCATATATATATATATATGTATATATATATATAATATCCAGTAACTTGGGCTTATGTCTGCTTACATAAAGAGATGACTGGAAAACTAGTGACATTTGTAGCTGATGGCAGCTGTTTGCATCTATTGTATTCAGTACAAAAAAGACAGACTACCATCAGCAGGCAGGGATAAAGACGGGGTACATACACACAGTGGAATATTACTCAGCCATAAAAAGGAACGGAATTGGCTCATTGTAGAGACATGGATGGACCTAGAGACTGTCATACAGAGTGAAGTAAGTCAGAAAGAGAAAATCAAATGTCACATATTAGTGCATGTTTGTGGGATCTAGAAAAATGGTACAGTTGGTCTTATTTGTGAAGCAGAAATAGAGACAGAGGTGTAGAGAACAAGCACATGGATGCCAAGGGGGAAAGGGGTGTGGAAGGAACTGGTAGACCGTTACTGACATGTATACACCGCTGATACTGTGCACACAGTAGATACCTGACGAGAACCTGCTGTGAAGCTCAGGGAGCTCTCATCAGTGCTCTGTGCTCACCTAAGGGGGAAGGAAATCCAGAAACGGGGATGTCTGCGTATGCATAGCTGATCCACTGTGTTGTGCAGCAGAAACTAGCACAACATTGTAAAGCCACTACATTCCAATAAAATTAGTTAAAATATATACACTAACATTTATAATATGTTGATTATATGTCTATATATGTGGCTTCCCATGAGGCACAGTGGTAAAGAATCCACCTGCTGACGCAGAAGTCGCAAGAGATGTAGGTTCGATCCCTGGGTTGGGAAGATCCCCTGGAGGAGGAAAAGGCAAGCCACTCCAGTATTCTTGCTGGGATAATCCCATGGACAGAGGAGCCTGGAGGGCTACAGTCCATGATGTCGCAAAAAGTCAGACATGGCTGAGTGTTAACAACATCTATATAAACAAAATGGAAGAAACAACGTATTCATGCTCCATCTGGCGGGGAAATTGTTAAAGAAGTGCAGTCCTAGGGAAGAATCCAGTTCTGTGAACTGTAGTTCAGGGAAAATAGAAAACAGCCAAAATAGCAAGTTCACCCATGCCTGGGTATTCAACGGCTTCTGATTTCACTTCTTTTCTTTGGAGGAGGAGGCAAGATATTCATCTGCAGTAGAAACACTGGGAAGGCTCTGACGGGTGGTGTGGGCTGACCTGTTATCCAGCCCTGGGCCCTCAGTGACTCTGATGAGGGATGCTAGGGCCTTCCCTGAGCGTTGAAGTCCTAGCCCCTGGGACCTCAGAACACGGCTGTAGCTGGAGACAGAGCAGTTAACGTGGCAACTAAGGGAAAATGCGGTCCTAGGGGCAGGCCTACGGCAGTGTGATCGGTGTCCTTCTAAGAAGAGATTAGGGTGCAGACACACACAGACGGAGGGGCCACCATGTGGAGACGCAGCGAGAAGGCGGCTGCTGAAGGTCAAGGAGAGGGACCCGAGGAGAAGCCGAGGCTGCTGACACCGCGATCTTGGATGTCCAGCCTCCGGAAGCGTGAGAAAAGAGGCATCTGTTGTCTAAGGACCCAGTCGGGCTCTTTGTTATTAGACGCAGTGGAGGAGCCAGGCTCCTAGGTCAGGAAGAGACGGCTCACTGAGAAAAGGGTCTGCTTTGGACCTTCTCGTTTCTGAAGGTGCCCATTGATTTTTAGCATTTAATGCACCTCTGACAAAAAGGAAGCTAGGCCTCGACTCGCTGCCCTGCTGCCCCGGGTCCTCTCCTCCCTTCTCTTGTCTGCCTTCCACATCTCGTCTTGCCTGCATCCGTTCCCCGTGAGGGCACACACCTGCCAGCTTTGATACAGTTACCAAAGCTGCGTGTCGATCCCAACGTTGTGATGAATCTGTGAGGACTGATCCATTTTACAACACAGCTTAGAGGGAACCTTTGCTGATCCGTGAATTTTGACAAGTAGTTTTCATATCTCCCATAGTCCATGCTCCCCACAAAGACCAGAATGAGAGCAGATATGGCCTGATCGAGGTGACCAGGGGAAAAATAGGGGGAGATGTTTGAGCCTAAGGGGATCCCCTTGAGAAGCTGGAGCTCCCTGATCCCTTGTTTGAAGGCTCAGGGGTCCCAGGGAGCCTGTGGATGACAACAGCAGGTGATGGTGGCTCCCGTCTGTGGGAAGAATGGGTACTGAGGAGATTTACTTCTTGGGGGTGTCCAAGCTCCTTTTGCATAAAAATGTAAATGTGTAATGGTGGTTAAAAAAAAGCATATAACGTGAAATTTACCATCTGAACCAGTTCTAAGGACATGAGTTTTTGTGCGTGCTCAGCTGTGTCCGACTGTCTGTGACCCCATGGAGTATAGCCTGCGAGGCTCCTCTGTCCACGGGGTTTCCCAGGCAGGAATGCTGGAGTGGGCTGCCGTTTCCTCCTCCAGGGGAGCTTCCCGACCAGGGATGGAAGCAGTCTCTCCTGTGTCTCCTGCATTGGCAGGCGGATTCTTTACCACTGAGCCACCTGGAAAGCTCCAAGGACACAAGGGTGTTAAGTATATTTGCACTGTGCTTAAGTTCTTAAAGAATGAGTCATGTAGTAAGAATTTCATATGTTTACATAATTTTTGGTCTAATTGTTAGAAAGCGAATTTTGAAAGTAATTCAGAAAGTCAAAACCAGTCTAATGTCAAGTTGATTTGATTGTACAGAGTGTTCAAGCTGGTTTTTGAAAGGCAGAGGAACCAGAGATCACACTGCCAACATCCACTGGATCATGGAAAAAGCAAGAGAGTTCCAGAAAAACATCTATTTCTGCTTTATTGACTATGCCAAAGCCTTTCACTGTGTGGATCACAATAAACTGTGGAAAATTCTGAAAGAGATGGGAATACCAGACCACCTGACCTGCCTCTTGAGAAATCTGTATGCAGGTCAGGAAGCAGCAGTTAGAACTGGACATGGAACAACAGACTGGTTCCAAATAGGAAAAGGAGTACGTCAAGGCTGTATATTGTCACCCTGCTTGTTGAACTTCTAGGCAGAGTACATCATGAGAAACGCTGGGCTGGAAGAAGCACAAGCTGGAATCAAGATTGCCGGGAGAAATATCAATCACCTCAGATATGCAGATGACACCACCCTTAAGGCAGAAAGTGAAGAGGAACTAAAAAGCCTGTTGATGAAAGTGAAAGAGGAGAGTGAAAAAGTTGGCTTAAAGCTCAACATTCAGAAAGCAAAGATCATGGCATCTGGTCCCATCAGTTCATAGCAAATAGATGGGGAAACAGTGGAAACATTGGCTGACTTTATTTTTGGGTGCTCCCAAATCACTGCAGATGGTGACTGAAGCCATGAAATTAAAAGAAGCTTACTGCTTGGAAAGAAAGTTATGACCAACCTAGATAGCATATTAAAAAGCAGAGACATTATTTTGCCAACAAAGGTCCGTCTAGTCAAGGCTATGGTTTTTCCTGTGGTCATGTATGGATATGAGAGTTGGACTATAAAGAAAGCTGAGCGCTGAAGAACTGATGCTTTTGAACTGTGGTGTTGGAGAAGACTCTTGAGAGTCCCTTGGACTGCAAGGAGATCCAACCAGTCCATTCTAAAGGAGATCAGTCCTGGGTGTTCATTGGAAGGACTGATGTTGAAGCTGAAACTCCAATACTTTGGCCACCTGATGTGAAGAGCTGACTCATTGGAAAAGACCCTGATTCTGGGAAAGATTGAAGGCAGGAGAAGGGGACGACAGAGGATGAGATGGCTGGATGGCATCATTGACTCAGTGGACGTGGGTTTGGGTGGACTCTGGGAGTTGGTGATGGACAGGGAGGCCTGGCGTGCTGTGGTTCTTGGGGTCGCACAGAGTCGGACACGACTGAGCGACTGGACTGAACTGCACTGCAGATCTAGGGCAATGGTTGATCACTGATCAGTTTTGTGTCCGTGAGACTATTTCCTCTTTCTGTTCATGTAACGAGCATTTGTGGAGCACACGCTACAGACACGTGGTGTTCAGACTCTGGGTCACACAGATGGGTGAGGACCTGGTCCCCACTGAGCTCAGTGGCTGGGGTGGGGGAAGGATGCGGAGAAGGGGGTCACCAGCTGCGAGGGTTCCGAGAGGCAGCAATGTCCCGATGCCTGGTCAGAGGGAGGGCCAGGTTATAGCTCACAGCATGGGCGGGCGCCAAGTAGCCCTTGATTCCCTGGTTCTTGGGGCCCCAGCTCCCCAGCCAGGGAACAGCTGTGGGCACGGTGGCTTCTGCTCCAGGGAAGGAACCTTGGGTCTGGGGAAGCCCCATTTCTCCCAACCGGCAACTAGCCTGTCTGCCCACAGCTGCCCAGGAGACACCGCGTTGCTTTCATGTCTGTGAGCAGACCCTCCTTTGCCCTGCAGGAAGATACTGTCTCTAATTTTATTTAATTTTTTTACTGAAGTCTCATCGATTGACAAGGCTGTGTTAGTTTCAGGGGTACAGCAAGGCGAATCAGCGCTACACACACAGCATCTTCCCTTTCCCTTAAGGGCCGTTACAGGTGGTGAGAGTAGATCCCCGTGCTGCCGGGCCTCTAATTTCAACAGCTGCTCTCTCACTGAGGGCTCCTGAGAGACCATCCGAACAAAGGCAGAGATGCCTCTGTGGGCAGACCCAAGAGGGTGGTCTCCAGAGGCAAGTAGGGTGGAGGTATTCACAGTCTGGGGCTTCCCAGGTGGCGCTGATGGTAAAGAACCTGCCTGGCAACGCTGGAGACAAAAATGATGCTGGTCCGATCCCTGGGTCGGGAAGCTCCCCTGGAGGAGGGCGTGCCAGCGCACCCAGGATTCTTGCCTGGAGAATCCCATGGACAGAAGGGCCTGCTGGGCCGCACAGTGTCAGACATGACTGAGTGACTGAGCACGCACTCACATTTATATTGAGATCTTTTTCAAACAGTTGAGTGTCAGCTCGAACCTCCATTCTGATTTGCCATTTCCGGCAGCTAGGGTGGGGCATGCGGTGTGCACAGGGGTCCCAGGACTGGTGTCAGCAGGGTCAGAGCATGAGGTTCCTGCTCCCCAGGGGCCCACCCAGGCCAGGTCGCCCACGGGGACCCGAGTCCACGGCCCCACTGCCCCTCTCTGCTGTGGCGCCCGGGCTGACGGCATCGCCGCTAAATGCTCATTTCCCATAAAATATTTAGGAATAGTAAAAAACAAAACAAAACAAAACACAAAGCTACCTTGTGAAGTTATTGGAAGATTAAGTGAATAATGCTTGTACTCAGCATAATGTCTAGATACCATAAGCATTTGATGAATGGTAGATATTTTTATTTACCGAGTATGTCCTAGGTGTCATAAACTTTGCTTACCTCCTTTAATTCCATCTTTGTAACAGCATCGTAATGTAGGTGTTACTGTCTCCGTTTTATCCTTTGGGAAGCAGAGACACAGAGGCTGACCTGATGCGGCAGCTCGTAAGCGGGGACGCATAGTGCCCACACACACCAGCCAACGTCTCAGCCCCAGCGCCCCGTCACAGCCCCAGCGCCCGTGACCTCCTCCCCCAGGCTCCAGCCAGCCTCCCCAGCTCAGGGCCACCTCTGCTCGGGTGGTTTGGAACAAAATTCTTCATCTGGAAAATGGGAAAAATAAGAGGACCTGCCAGTCGGGTAGTTATGAGGAGTCAATGAAATGTTTCCTGCACAGAGCTTGGCAGATAGTAATAAAAGCTTCCAATTATCAATGTTATCAATATCAGTTTTTATGAATATTATTATGACAATAACACGGAGGGAACATTGCTTTTTCCAGATGACCAGTCACCCCTGTGGAGACCTGGACTTTTACGTTCGGCCTCTTTGACATAGTAATACATTTCTTGTAAGGTGTACATCAGGATAGATTTGGAAACAATAAGTAACGCTCATTATAAAGTAGGGTAAATGTCTGATATGTACGTGACCTCAGATCTGATTAGAGGAAAGAGGAAGACCTGGTGTCCTGTCATCACATGAAGGTGGTTTTCTTTTCCATTCTGTGTTCCGTTTCCCCCTAATTTTGGAAAATTACACAGAACTGCATATTAACCCAAAAGGATTAAATGTCACTCAGTTTGCTTCGGCTCATTATATACATTTCCCCACACATACATTTCGCAGCATCTCATTTTGTTTTTAAAGAGCCCTCCCTCCTGCCCTTCTCCCTCTAGCCTGTTTTCTCAGTGAATGTGTTCAGGTTTGGCTCTGCTGGGTCCTTGCTGCTCTAGCCTTGCTCTAGCTGCGGGGAGCGGAGGCTGCCCTTCCTTTTGACGTGCGGACTCCTCCGTGTGGCGGCGTCTCCTGTTGTGCAGCATAGGACCTGCGGCTCGCGGGCTTAGCTGTCTTGTGGCAAGCGGAATCTTCCTGGACTAGGGATCGAACCCCTGTCCCCTGCACTGGCAGGAAGATCCTTAATCCCTAGAGCAACGGGAAGCCCCATTTCATAGAGTTTTTAACTTTTCTTTTAGAGAAAAAAAAAAAAAACGTTAGTAATGTGACTTCTCATTAATACATACTAAAGAATATCTGGGCTTCTCTGCTGGCTCAGATGGGTGGTTCAGGCCTGGTGAATATTTGCTGATGAAGTAAACCATGCAACTATTAATTTCAGTGAAAATTAGCATTGAGGACAAGTCAACAGCACTAAGAAACATTATCCTTAATTCTTTAACTTCCAGAGATATACTGCTGTATAAAAAAAAAGTTACGACCAATTTCAAAAGCAACATAGTATTGTGGCGAAGACCACAGATTCTGGAGTCCCCCTGCCAGACAGCTAATCCCAGATCTGTTAGTGACTAGTTGTTCAAACATCGGAAAGCCACCTAAGCTATTCATCTCCTTATTGGAAAAATGGGGATAATAACAATATACACCTCGTGGAATTGTTCAGAGGGTTGGATGAGCTGGTGTTTAAGAAGTGCTTTAAGCAGCTCATCATGCACGGCTGACATCATGCACAGGCTGGCTGTGGTTGCTGCTGTCCTCTGAGCCACTGCCATGTAGGTCCTCTCCTCGGCCAGGAGTTGGGCCACTGTTTCTGAGGCACGGCTGCAGGAGACGCTGGAATATGGTCTTCAATAGAATGACTGAAAAGAAGTAATTATTTAGAGTGAAATGTTTTGATTGGGTTTGTGAGAAGATCTGGTATTATTGAATGCTTTGTGAAAATCTGCTAAAGAAATATCTTCAAATTATACTTTCCAAATATTTTTGTAAATATAGGTATTTCTGACTTTCACGGCATTTACCAATTTACCTATTAAGCTGTTCATGTTGCTCTGCTAGACTTGCTACTGTAGCTGAAATTGTAATTCATTTTTAAAGTAATTTGCAGTGTTAGAACTAGTGATGGTCATTTGCCTTTTTATTAGCTTTCTGAATCTTAAAGCATACACTTTAAATTCCTGGCCTAGAGAAATCTGAATGCTCTATAACCCCTAAGCCTGTAAAGAGATACCCTACGTCCAAGGTAAGAGAAACCCTAGTAAGATGGTAGGTGTTGCAAGAGGGCATCAGAGGGAAGACACACTGAAACCATACTCACAGATAATGAGTCATTCTAATCACACTAGGACCACAGCCTTGTCTAACTCAATGAAACCAAGCCCTGCCTGCGGGGCAACCCAAGACGGGTGGGTCATGGTGGAGAGGTCTGACAGAATGTGGTCCACTGGAGAAGGGAATGGCAAACCACTTCAGTATTCTTGCCTGGAGAACCCCATGAACAGTAGGAAAAGGCAAAATGATAGGATACTGAAAGAGGAACTCCCCAGGTCAGTAGGTGCCCAATATGCTACTGGAGATCAGTGGAGAAATAACTCCAGAAAGAATGAAAGGATGGAGCCAAAGCAAAAACAATACCCAGCTGTGGATGTGACTGGTGATAGAAGCAAGGTCCGATGCTGTAAAGAGCAATATTGCATAAGGACCTGGAATGTCAGGTCCATGAATCAAGGCAGATTGGAAGTGGTCAAACAGGAGATGGCAAGAGTGAACGTCGACATTCTAGGAATCAGCGAACTAAAATGGACTGGAATGGGTGACTTTAACTCAGATGACCATTATATCTACTACTGCGGGCAGGAGTCCCTCAGAAGAAATGGAGTAGCCATCATGGTCAACAAAAGAGTCCGAAATGCAGTACTTGGATGCAGTCTCAAAAACGACAGAATGATCTCTGTTCGTCTCCAACGCAAATCATTCAATATCACAGTTATCCAAGTCTATGTCCCAACCAGTAATGCTGAAGAAGCTGAAGTTGAATGGTTCTATGAAGACCTACAAGACCTTTTAGAACTAACACCCAAAAAAGATGTCCTTTTCATTATAGGGGACTGGAATGCAAAAGTAGGAAGTCAAGAAACACCTGGAGTAAAAGGCAAATTTGGCCTTGGAATAAGGAATGAAGCAGGGCAAAGACTAATAGACTTTTGCCGAGAAAATGCACTGGTCACAGCAAACACCCTCTTCCAACAACACAAGAGAAGACTCTACACATGGACATCACCAGATGGTCAACACCAAAATCAGATTGATT
This sequence comes from Capra hircus, assembly GCF_001704415.2. Classification (NCBI taxonomy): domain Eukaryota; kingdom Metazoa; phylum Chordata; class Mammalia; order Artiodactyla; family Bovidae; genus Capra; species Capra hircus. The sequence continues at coordinate 77,212,260 of NC_030823.1, read as the reverse complement.
ATATTCTTTGCAGCCAAAGATGGAGAAACTCTATACAGTCAGCAAAAACAAGACCAGGAGCTGACTGTGGCTCAGATCATGAACTCCTTATTACCAAATTCAGACTCAAATTGAAAAAAGCAGGGAAAACTGCTAGACCATTCAGGAATGACCTAAATCAAATCCCTTATGATTATACAGTGGAAGTGAGATAGATTTAAGGGCCTAGATCTGATAGATAGAGTGCCTGATGATCTATGGACTGAGGTTCCTGACATTGTACAGGAGACAGGGATCAAGACCATCCCCATGGAAAAGAAATGCAAAAAAGTAAAATGGCTGTCTGGGGAGACCTTACAAATAACTGTGAAAAGAAGAGAGGTGAAAAGCAAAGGAGAAAAGAAAAGATATAAGCATCTGAATGCAGAGTTCCAAAGAATAGCAAGAAGAGATAAGAAAGCCTTCTTCAGCGATCAGTGCAAAGAAATAGAGGAAAACGACAGAATGGGAAAGACTAGAGATCTCTTCAAGAAAATTAGAGATACCAAGGGAACATTTCATGCAAAGATGGGCTCGATAAAGGACAGAAATGGTCTGGACCTAACAGAAGCAGAAGATATTAAGAAGAGGTGGCAAGAATACACAGAACTGTACAAAAAAGATCTTCATGACCCAGATAATTATGATGGTGTGATCACTAATCTAGAGCCAGACATCCTGGAATGTGAAGTCAAGTGGGCCTTGGAAAGCATCACTACAAACAAAGCTAGTGGAGATGATGGCATTCCACTTGAGCTGTTTTAAATTTTAAAAGATGATGCTGTGAAAGTGCTGCACTCAATATGCCAGCACATTTGCAAAACTCAGCAGTGGCCACAGGACTGGAAAAGGTCAGTTTTCATTCCAATCCCAAAGAAAGGCAATGCCAAAGAAAGCTCAAATTACTGCACAATTGCACTCATCTCACATGCTAGTAAAGTAATGCTCAAAATTCTCCAAGCCAGGTTTCAGCAATACATGAACCATGAACTTCCTGATGTTCAAGCTGATTTTAGAAAAGGCAGAGGAACCAGAGATCAAATTGCCAGCATCCACTGGATCATGGAAAAAGCAAGAGAGTTCCAGAAATACATCTATTTCTGCTTTATTGACTATGCCATAGCCTTTGACTGTGTGGATCACAATAAACTGTGGAAAATTCTGAAAGAGATGGGAATACCAGACCACCTGACCTGCCTCTTGAGAAACCTGTATGCAGGTCAGGAAGCAGCAGTTAGAACTGGACATGGAACAACAGACTGGTTCTAAATAGGAAAAGAAATATGTCAAGGCTGGATATTGTCACCCTGCTTATTTAACTTATATGCAGAGTACATCATGAGAAATGCTGGAAGAAGCACAAGCTGGAATCAAGATTGCCAGGAGAAATATCAATCACCTGAGATATGCAGATGACACCACCCTTATGGCAGAAAGTGAAGAGGAGCTAAAAAGCCTCTTGATGAAAGTGAAAGAGGAGAGTGAAAAAGTTGGCCTAAAGCTCAACATTCAGAAAACGAAGATCATGGCATCCAGTCCCATCACTTCATGGGAAATAGATGGGGAAACGGTGGAAACAGGGTCAGACTTTATCTTTTTGGGCTCCCAAATCACTGCAGATGGTGACTGCAGCCATGAAATTAAAAGATGCTTACTCCTTGGAAGAAAAGTTATGACCAACCTAGATAGCATATTCAAAAGCAGAGACATTACTTTGCCGACTAAGGTCCGTCTAGTCAAGGCTATGGTTTTTCCTGTGGTCATGTATGGATGTGAGAGTTGGACTGTGAAGAAATCTGAGCACTGAAGAATTGATGCTTTTGAAGTATGGCGTTGGAGAAGACTCTTGAGAGTCCCTTGGACTGCAAGGAGATCCAACCAGTCCATTCTGAAGGAGATAAACCCTGGGATTTCTTTGGAAGGAATGATGCTAAAGCTGAAACTCCAGCACTATGGCCATGTCATGCGAAGAGATGACTCATTGGAAAAGACTCTGATGCTGGGAGGGATTGGGAGCAGGAGGAGAAGGGGATGACAGAGGATGAGATGGCTGGATGTCATCACGGGCTCAATGGACGTGAGTCTGAGTGAACTCCAGGAGTTGGTAATGGACAGGGTGGCCTGGTGTGCTGCGATTCATGGGGTCAGAAAGAGTCGGACACGATTCAGTGAATGAACTGAACTGAACTGAACTGAACTGTAACCCCTGTACTGGATTGTCAGTCTTGCAGATTTGTTTAATGAGAAGGTCGACAAATAACAAATGCTGGAGAGGGTGTGGAGAAAGGGAACCCTCTCATATTATAGATGGGGATGTAAGTTGGTGCAACCACTCTGGAGCATGGTATGGAGGTTCCTTAAAAAGTTAGTGCTACTATACCCAGAAATTCACACCTGGGCATATATCCAGACAAAACTATAATTTAAAAGATATCTGCACCCCAACATTCACAGCAGCTCTATTTGCAATAATGAACACATGGGACAAACCTACATATCCGTTGACAGATGGAAGAATACAGAAGGCGTGGTGCATATATGCAACGAAGATGACTCAGCCTTATGAAGAATGAGGTCACGCCGCTCGCAGCAGCATGGAGGCAGCCAGAAAGCGTCCTAAGCGAGGTGAGCCAGAAAGAGAGAGACCGGTGCCGCACGACAGCGCTCACCTGTGCAATCTAAGCTATGGCGCACATGAACCTGTCTAGAGACAGACTCTCAGATAGAGAACAGAGCTGTGGGAGCCCAGGGGGAGCGGGGATGGGGGAGGATGCAGCGGGGCTGGGGTCAGCAGAGGCAGACCCTTAGACACAGAGCAGGTAGACCACGAGGTCCTGCGGTGCAGCACAGGGCACTGCCCCCAGTATCTCGGGGTAAAGCACAGTGAAAAAGAGGATGGGGACAGTATAGACAGATAACTGAATCACTGCTGTGCAGAAGTTGTAAGTCAACTATCAGTTCAGTTCAGTCACTCAGTTGTGTCCGACTCTTTGTGACCCCATGAATCGCAGCACACCAGGCCACCCTGTCCATCACCAACTCCCGGAGTTCACTCAGACTCACGTCCATCGAGTCCATGATGCCATTCAGCCAACTCATCCTCTGTTGTCCCCTTCTCCTCCTGCCCCCTATCCCTCCCAGCATCACAGTCTTTTCCAATGAGTCAACTCTTCGCATGAGGTGGCCAAAGTACTGGAGTTTCAGCTTTAGCATCATTTCTTCCAAAGAAATCTCAGGGCTGATCTCCTTTAGAATGAACTGGTTGGATCTCCTTGCAGTCCAAGGGACTCTCAAGAGTCTTCTCCAACACCACAGTTCAAAAGCATCAATTCTTCGGCACTCAGCCTTCTTCACAGTCCAACTCTCACATCCATACATGACCACAGGAAAAACCATAGCCTTGACTAGACGGACCTTTGTTGGCAAAGTAATGTCCCTGCTTTTGAATATGCTATCTAGGTTGGTCATAACTTTCCTTCCAAGGAGTAAGTGTCTTTTAATTTCATGGCTGCAGTCACCATCTGCAGTGATTTGGGAGCCCCCCAAAATAAAGTCTGACCCTGTTTCCACTGTTTCCCCAACTATTTGCCATGAAGTGATGGGACCAGATGCCATGATCTTTGCTTTCTGAATGTTGAGATTTAAGCCAACTTTTTCACTCTCCTCTTTCACTTTCATCAAGGGGCTTTTTGGTTCCTCTTCACTTTCTGCCTTAAGGGTGGTGTCATCTGCATATCTGAGGTGATTGATATTTCTCCTGGCAATCTTGATTCCAGCTTGTGCTTCTTCCAGCCCAGCATTTCTCATGATGTACCCTGCATATAAGTTAAATAAGCAGGGTGACAATATCCAGCCTTGATGTACTCCTTTTCCTATTTGGAACCAGTCTGTTGTTCCATGTCCAGTTCTAACTGCTGCTTCCTGACCTGCATACAGATTTCTCAAGAGGCAGGTCAGGTGGTCTGGTATTCCCATGTCTCTCAGAATTTTCCACAGTTTATTGTGATCCACATAGTCAAAGCTTTGGCATAGGCAATAAAGCAGAAATAGATGTTTTTTTGGAACTCTCTTGCTTTTTCCATGATCCAGTGGATGTTGGCAATGTGATCTCTGGTTCCTCTGCCTTTTCTAAAATCAGCTTGAACATCAGGAAGTTCATGGTTCACATATTGCTGAAGCCTGGCTTGGAGAATTTTGAGCATTACTTTACTAGCGTGTGAGATGAGTGCAGCTGGGTGGTAGTTTGCGCGTTCTTCGGCATTGCCTTTCTTTGGGATTGGAATGAAAACTGACCTTTTCCAGTCCTGTGGCCACTGCTGAGTTTTGCAAATGTGCTGGCATATTGAGTGCAGCACTTTCACAGCATCATGTTTCAGAATTTGAAATAGCTCAAGTGCAATGCCATCACCTCCACTAGCTTTGTTTGTAGTGATGCTTTCTAAGGCCCACTTGACTTCACATTCCAGGATGTCTGGCTCTAGGTGAGTGATCACACCATCGTGATATCTGGGTCATGAAGATCTTTTTTGTACAGTTCTTCTGTGTATTCTTGCCACCTCTTCTTAATATCTTCTGCTTCTGTTAGATCCATACCATTTCTGTCCTTTATCGAGAGGTCCTTATTAGTTATCTGTTTTAAATATAGTAGTGTGTAGGTATACTCAGCCCCAATCTCCCAGTTTATTCCCCAGCCTTTTCCCTTTAGGTAATTTCCCCATCTTAAGGTCTTAATGAAGACCCTTTAAGACGAGCTACTGTGTCCCTAAGTGCTAACTGTCCAAAGCGTCCCCCCCAACAAAGGCATCACTGACCCTGCCCCTGGGCACTCATGCTGAATGGGCTTGTGTTCTTTCCTCCTGGGAAAGGCCGAGGCTGCACCTTGAAGAAAGGCCACTGACCATTCATTAAAAGCCCAGAAAGGAGAGGAAGGTGGGTACTGATCATTGTACTCCTCAAACGTAGAGCTCGTTGCCTCAGGTTTTCTCCCCTGACAGACAGGTAGTGTTACTTAAATGATAATTTACATCTTTTTAAAATGCCCGTAGAGATGTCCCTGCTGTTTGGATGCTTTCTTTTTTAATACTGATACATTTATGATTGGTCAAAGGCCTTCCGAGGGGCTTTCCAGGTGGTGCTAGTGGTAGGGAATTCTCCTGCTAAAGCAGAAGACACAAGGGATGCGGGTTCTATCCCTGGGTTGGGAAGATCCCCTACAGTAGGAAATGGCACCCACTCCGATCCTTGCCTGGGAGGTCCCATGGACAGAGGAGCCTGGTGAGCGACAGTTCAGGGAGTCACAAAGAGTTGGACATGACTGAGGGACTGAACATGCACACAAACCCTCCCCAAGAATTTCAGACTGTGCCAAAAATTGCAATCACTCTTGACCCATGAGACTCATGTGGAGAATCTGTGGCCCAAATTCAGAGAATAAGCAGTTTCATAATCATGCTACATCTCTAGGCTGGATTCACTAGCTCCTTGCAGCAGTTAGAACAGTCGTTAGAGCATCTGATACTCAGACAAGCAATTTTTGGCTTGTAGATTATTTTAAAAGAAGTCTGGAGGACCTCCACTAGCTGGACAGGGTGGGGGAAGACACCACATTGCCTTTTGGCTACAGTTACCAGGATGCTGAGTTGGCCAGCAGGTCCTGAGGAGTCTAAACACCTCAGGAAGACGGGGGAGAAAGGCCTGAGCTCAGCCTGGCTCTGGAGTTGGGAGGATGCTCTGGGAGGCTGGCACTGTGGCCAGTTCACCAGCTGGCCCCCCAGGAGCCCACTGCCCTGTGATCCCAAGACATCCTGACTGGCCTGATGCCCCCGACGCAGGCGCCGTCTCAAGCCGGGTGTGTGGGAAGGTGACAAAGCGGGGCTGGAGGAGTGACCTCCATGGGCCCGCGCTGGTCTTGCGTGCGTGCCGTCAGGAGGGCTTTGGGGGTGGGCTCCCCGCCAGTGGGGTGCCCTGGTGCTCTTCCAGCAGCTGCTGTGCACCATCTTGGATGCTGCAGACGAGATGGTGGTCTTTCAGATTCCATGGGCGTCGCTGCCCTCTCTCAACATTTGTGTACAGATTTCAAAGTCAACTGTCTTCCCCGTGCGGAGTTTATGAGCAACCTGAGGGATTGATCCTGGTCCTGTTAGGCAAAGATTAACAGCCCAATAAACAGAATTTGTGCACTTCCAGTAAGATTAACACAAGGAAACAGCCAAGTTGATCTAAGGTCTACTCCCAAGAAAAGGATATGCACCCCCTAGCATTTTCTTTTTCTTTTTTTTTTTTGAAGAACACGAATTCGTCAATAATAAATGAATAACCGTCATGTTAAAATTGTCAGTGGGAGACACACTATTTTCCCGTGTCCAGTATTAAAGCTATCTATTATTTTGGTAAGAAATGCCTAAATTGAAATTCCAAAGGGCATTATGAACTTGAATTAAAAAGGTAATGGATTTTTTAATAAGTTCTGGGTCAAGATGTATTATCCAACTATTTTCCATAGGGCATAGAATATACCATCTATCCTTTTAATAATACCAGCCCTGGTCTTCCTTCCAGCGCCAGCTGCGGCTGCCCGGCTGTTACAGCCTCTCCCACCATCCCCAACAATGAACGGATAACTAGATGGCCCACGGAGCATTCTAAATAGAACTGTCTCCAGGACAGCCTGTGACCAGCAGAGACAGGTTCGATCCAGATCTGGACTCCCTGCTTTGGGAGAAGAGCAGATCAATATTGTTGGGGAGTAAGTCGTAGAGGAAAATCCTAGGATGAATTAAGTAAATCATAAAACAAATGAGTCATGTGCTCACATGCAACCTCATTCTACCTGAGGGCTCTGACTCCGAACTAGGCGGAGGCTAATTCTGTGTGTTCTCCGATTCAAAGGGCTTTCAGAAAAACAACCTGAATTATACAAACCAGTTACTAGCAATGAAATACTATGTCTGCAAATCCTCAAAGGCTGCAAGGAACTTAACCAAGCACTGGAAAAGCGGTCTGCATATTTGAAGTTGTAGTCGAGATTTCTTCTTTTTTTCTCATTTATGGTTTGGCTCCAGAGCCAAAGTTACGTCTTGAAAACTTCCCTTGCTGTCGCTTCTGACTGCCTGACTCTGCTGCGCTCTATAAACCTGTCTCTTCTCTGTGCCTGCCGGCTAACTCCCTAATGCACACGCCTGACACTTTCTTACATCTCTGCTGGGTCCTGGGGTGACATGGAAACGTCTCCATGCAGCAGTGGGGGGAAAGAGGGCAGTGCGCTCACTGACTGCCAGACAGCAGACAGCAGCACAGAGCGTGCCTCTTATTCTCCGTGAAAAGTAAACTATGAGGAGCTGATGAACAGACAGGAAAACTGCTGCCTTTTAAGTCTGTGTACCCTACAGCCAGGGATGGATTAATACGTGGCGATGCCGTTACTATCTTCATAGCTGCGTTCATTTAGACAATATTTTAGTGCAGGAGTTTACAGTGCATTTTGATATTGGAAACCTTAAATTCATTGTTATAATCATCTTCTGTTTTCTGTTATCTTCTACAAAACAAAGCTCTCAGTAAGATAAAAGAACCCCTGCCTCTTTCACCAGGGACACATGTAGAGAGAAAGAGGATCTGGAAAACAAATTTATACTTTTCCTGGAACTGGGAGCATGCATAAAACACTTAGTGAATCCGAGGTCCCTTCCTGTCACCCCACCTCCCATTTGTATGGACAGTTGGCAGCCCAGAGGTAGTTGGGGTTGACTCTGCTTCAAATGCGAAGAATTTATAAACACTCTGAATGACAGACAAAAACAGACGTTGTTTCCTTTTAAAATGAGACAAGATTAATATGCAGCCATCGCCATACGTAATTAAAGAGAAAAAGGAAATGAGCTGTTTATGCACCACGAGCCGGTTGAACAGCACAATAGACCTGAAAGTCTGTGGCAGAACTATTTAATTTTGCTCGGGGGTGTGAAACCCTCTGAGGGGTGGGCACAGGTGGAAGCCCACCACCATCTCTATGCACGTCGCGAACTCGCTCCACAGCTGCCTTTCGGTGAGATGTTCGAATGTCTCCCTCTGAGCGTCTTTGTGCACTACTGCCCTCATTAATTCCGAGAAGAGTTTTAAGGCGTGCTCGAGGAGCACGTCCAATTAGTAACTGCTCTTTTTCGTTTCAGGTGTTGAAGTGCAAAGCTCATTGAAACAACCCCCAGACAGTTGTATTTTATTCTAGAAACAGTCCCCTGTAACAAAAAGACTAACTGATGTCTTGAGGTCTTGGTGAAACTTCCAATTTAGTTAAAATTCTGTTCCTGCTGTCTCCCCCCTAGTTACGGTCCCAGCTTCTAAGTCTTGTTCTTCAGCGGTAAACTTTAGACCTTGGGCAAACCCACAGGCCTTACTCCTTCTGAGAGCGTCAGTTTGTGTTTTGTCCGAGTAGGAGCCTGCCTACATTTGTATCCCCAACCCCCCATCCCCATGAAGTCTTTGGGAATTTTGCTACCTGGGGTGGGGGTGGGGCCTCTGTGGTTTGAACGCTGTGCATAAAGTGTCGCTGAGAAGGGAGGGTGAGGAAGCACATGTGTGGCTGAGGCATGGTTGCTATGGGTTTTTACGTTTCTGGAAGGCTTCCTGGAATGTAGTGGGGCTATAAGAGCTGGGGTCTCCGGGTCCACGTGGGCAGTGAAGGCTATTCGGTGGGGAGTTGTGTAGAGGCTGGGGTTGGCCGAGATGCTGAGAGTTCAGATGAGCAGCTGAGGGCAGGGAGGCCTCGCTAGGTGTCTAGATCGTCTGCTCTGGCCGCTCCACCCTGAAGACGGGTGTCGTTCCATCTCTAGGTCCCCCTCCTTCTAGGGAGCGCTGACCTCTGGGGGAGAACCCTGGGGTGTCTGCTCCAAGGCAGGATGTGAGGGTCCTCCCCTCGGGTCCCTCCGCTGCTCCTGCCCCTGACTGTGCTAGCCGTTCTCCTCTGCCTCCCGTTCAGCCTCAGCCAGAGCACTTTCCCTGCCTTAGTTATTAGGGGGACGCCGTTGTGTTCCTTCAGAAAAGATGGGCCACTCCCAGGGAAAGGCAGTCCAGGCGATCAGGGCAGTTTGGAGCCATAAAAGCCATTTTCTTACTCCAGGTAGAGAATGTTTTCCTAAAGGCCTCTGTGAATAATGCCACTGACTCAGCCTTCTGTTTATTAAATCTTCATTATTCCCACACAATCTTCAGAGCTTTTGCCACATCTATTTATCAGCCATTACTTCTTTATGATTGTTTTAAATTCACTTTTTATGGATTAAAAGAAAACTTTGAGTCACTCCCACAAAGGGGAAACCATCTTGTTTTTCTTTTTTATTGGAGTAAGTTTTATTGTTTTTTTTTTTTTATCGTTTCACTCCAAAATTGTATTGAAGTGTAGTTGATTTGCAATTTTGGGTTTCAGGTGTACAGAAAAGTGATGCACCTATATGTATACATAAAGTCACTCTTTTTTCGGATTGTTTTCAATAGAAGGAATGTGAATGGGTAAAGAAGAGCGGTACGTGTACTCAGCGGGATATTAGTCAGTCACAGAGAGGAATGGAGAATGCCGTTTGCAGCAACATGGATGGACCTAGAGACGGCCACACTGAGCGAAGTGAGCCAGAGAAGGCAGATGCCACAAGACACTGCTTACATGTGGAATCTATTTAAAACAGAAACAGAGATATAGAAACCAATCTTGTGGTTACTAGGAGGGCAAGGGGAGAGGGATAAACTGGGATATTGGAATTGACATAGACACACTACTATATATAAAACAGATAACGAATAAGGACCTTATCAGAGAAGGCAATGGCACCCCACTCCAGTACTCTTGCCTGGAGAATCTCATGGACAGAGGAGCCTGGAAGGCTGAAGTCCATGGGGTTGCTGAGGGTCGGACAGGACTGAGCAACTTCACTTTCACTTTTCACTTTCATGGACTGGAGAAGGAAATGGCAGCCCACTCCAGTGTTCTTGCCTGGGGAATCCTGGGGATGGGGGAGCCTGGTGGGCTGCCGTCTATGGGGTCGCACAGAGTCGGACACCACTGAAGTGACTTAGCAGCAAGGACCTTATCAATACTGTTCATGGGATTCTCAAGGCAAGAATACAGAAGTGGTTTGCCAGTCCCTTCTCCAGGACAGGGAAGCCTGGCATGCTACAGTCCATGGGGTCGCAGAGTCGGACATGACTGAGCAACTGAACTGAACTGAACTGAATAATAACTGAACACAGCACAGGGAACTTTACTGAGTACTCTATAATGGCCTATATGGGAAAAGAGTCTAGAAATGAGTGGATGTCTGTGTGTTTGTAACTGACCCACTTTGTTGTACAGCAGAAAGTAACACAACATTGTAAGTCAACTACACTGCAACAGAAATAGCTTAAAAGGCACGACTGGCCACTCGAGCGCCTCGTGTCGTTGACTCCGAGCTGGTCCAGCTTTCAGTTGCTTCTTTGACTGAAAGCGCCTGTTAGTGAGGCTTAGGAGGGCTTCTCGTCCTGTTGGCACCAAACTGAGAATTTCCCCTCAATTTGCTTCCAAGGAGAAGAGAAGACTAGAAAAGCGAGTGCCCCTCCTATGTAATTTCTACAGTGTTCAGTTTGGGACCTCAGATCATTGGTGGCGCCCGCCCCACAGTGGTCCAGCTCCAGGGAAAACTCTGAACGGTGCGGATGACAAGGTAGAAATGGAAGGAGTGAGAACGCTCTAGGGTCCTGGAGAGGAAGGGCTCTTTTGCTTCCCCCGGGGACAGAAGGTTCAGAGGGAAGTGACTGGCTTGCTTCCTTGTCTTTTATTTCAGCTGTTCCCAAGCAAACTGGATGCTCTATAGAGGAGGATTGGCAGGAAAACAGAGCTCAGCGAGCGCAGTCTGCCTAACGCAGGGAGCTGTGTTGTATTTGTATCAGGTATGAGTTCTTGCGAAGGAAAACTGTGGGGTTGTTCTGTCGGAAATTCTCTGTGTTTATCTGTAAATCACAGAGGCAAAATCATTTTTCTCTCCTAAAATCCTGATCAGTGGCATAAAATGCAGATCCTGTTCTAGAAGGAAATTTATAGGGATGGGAAATGCTGGGAAAACCAGAAACCCCACATTTTGGACTTCAGTGCATTTGATCCAGTCCTGTTAAGCCTTTGGCATCAGTAAATAAATAAAGTTCTGGCTGATTGAATGTGCCACCTTATAAATTTAGGTGTCCTTTAGTCGGCAGGTCTGTAGTTCTTTTAAAAAATATTTTAAAGATATTGCTAATTCCCTGAGTTTCTCGACCCCAGAGAAAGTCCGTGGGGACAATCCAGGTTCTAGCTTCTGCTCCATAAATGTTAAATTTACAGCGACTACATGTCTGGGTGACTCTGAATAATACAGTTTGGGGATTCTGAATTTATGAATGAACAGGCAGCTCTGCGTTCCTTCTGGGAGCGGGCGCCATATGCCTTTCAAAGGCCGTTTCCTCTAGATTAGCATTTTGTGAGACCGTCTTGGGCCTCTAACACCAAGTGCTGCGTCAGGCCTGGAAGGGAAACGTGATGGTGGAGAACAGGCAGGGAAGGAGCGACAAAGCTGACGGCCGCGGCCTCCATAAATCACAGGCTCCACAGGGCGACGTCGGCCGAGCCTGCGCAGTGGGAAAAGGAGTGTAAAAGGAGGAAAAGAAAGCAATTAGTGAGAAACCTGCCACAGCATAGAGCAGGAGAGAAACCAACCACAAGAAAACCTGGAATGCAATAAAAATTGTCGCCGGATTTTATGATGCAAAATCTTTCAGAAATGAGGTTGCTAAAGAGCCTTGAAAAAAAATCACGAGTGAAAATTACCCTGTGTAATGATAAGAAAAGAGACAAACTCAGTCTAGGTTTAAAGGATGTCAGAGTCAGCAGGCACTGTCAAACATGGTGGATGGGGAGCGGGAAGAGGGACAGGTAGGCGCTGAGCAGGTGAGCGTTCAACGGTGAGAGGTGCGCGTGTGTCAAACCCGAGGGCTGATGCCCCCTCCTTTCCTTCTGTCTCAGGAGAATTCCCACCGCATCCATGTTGTGAAGGGTTTGAAGTTTAAAAGATTTAAAGTGCAGCTTTCTTTAAGAGAAACTTACGAATAGGCACGTAAGCCTCAGGCCTCGGGAGGTGTCCGTGAGACCTGTCGTTGCTCATGTGGACTCAGTTTCTCCATTGTGCCCGATGGTTGTGTGAATCCCTGGACTGTAGCCCACCTGACTTCTCTGACCACAGGATTCTCCAGGCGAGAATATTGGAGCGGGTTGCCATGCCCGCCTCCAGGGGATCTTCCTGCACTGAACCTACATCCCCTGCGTCTTCTGCCTTGGCAGATGGATTCTTTACAACTAGCGCCACCTGGGAAGCTCGAAATATGTCGTAGCCTCACAATAAGCCCACCTCCAGACCCTCTGGTAACTCCCCCCCACCCCAGTGTGAGCAGAGAGAGGAGGGGGGTCTTTGGGCTTCTGTGTGGGGAGGGGGCACATGGTCCACCTTCTTGCATCAGTGACTGGTCCGTGTATCCTCATCAGAAGAGTCAGCTAGAGAGAGCTGATTCTGAAGTGGGCTCATGGGAGGAAAGAGTTATTTCTGGCTGATGTAGTGATTACTGTCCTGCGAGGGTGGCTCAGAAGTGTAAAGGGGTCTGTGAAACCACGCCTGTGTCTTCTTTTGGGGGGCCGGAAATACCAGAGACTGCAGGGGAGAGCTCGGGTGCAGAGGCGCAGAGTGGCGGAGGGACGCCCTTGGTCTCTGCTCTTGGAGCGCTCCCCTCTGCGAGGGGAGGGGTGGGGTCGCTGGGAAGGGTGGGGGTGGTAGGAAAGGCAGAGGGGCCTGGCGCCTCTTCCAGGAGCGTGTGCACGGTGGGGGGCGGGGGGGGGACGGCTCAAATTCACCCGTTCATGGAGACACAGATCTAGATGTAGGCATGGACGAGCACACGCGGACGAGGACAGATGACGGGCAGCGCTGTACCAGGGAGTGGAATACAGCAGATCAGAAGAGAATGGTCCGTTCTCTGCGTGTGCGTGCGTGTGCGTGTGCGTGTGCGTGTGCATGGAGGGCGCTGTTGCTACTTTGTATAGTGCGGTGAAGAAAGACATTGATAATAAGAGGACGTTCCGAAAAAGGCCTGAAAGACGTGAGGAGGAAAGGGCTTGGGAGACAGCATCTCAGCAGAGAGGGTAGCTTGCACATGTCCCGGGCTGGGGTGAGCCCGGGCTCCCCGAGGAACCCAGGCGGCTGGGGGCTGCAGGAGAGGAGGCAGGGGCAGAGAGGATGGAGACAGGGCGGAGGGGTGGCAGGAGCCAACCCGCGCCCCCGTAGGTCAAAGTGAGTACTGTGGTCCCTGAGTCAGGGAGTGGGAGCCACTGGGAGGAGCCCGGGGACCTGCCTCCTGTTCTTCAAGCCGCGCTCTGCTGTCCTTGCTTTGCTTTATGTCTATCCGGAGAAGCAAGGAGCTGAGCTGGGAGACAGCTGGAATGATCTGGGTGACAGACAGTTGCTGGAGCAGGTTGGTCGCTGCAGAGGTGGGGGTGAGGCTGGTTTTGGCTCGGACACTCAAGGAGAAGCTGGCAGGCTGTCCTCACGGATCAGAGAAGGTCAGAGTGTCCATCTAATGAGCCAAGAGAACAAGTGGAGCGGGGGGATTTGGGGAGAAAGTGCTGGAATTTCTGCATGAGCTCAAGTTCGAGGTCTCCCTTAAGCATTTGATGGGGACATCCTGCAGGGCTCTGGGTGTGAGCCTGGTGTTCAGGGGAGAGGTTGAGGCTGGAGAGGGATACCTGGAAGTCACGAGTTGTTTAAATACAGATGGTGTTTAAAGCCAAGAGATCAGACGAGATCACCCAGGGAATAAATATAGGGAAAAAATAAATATGGTGTGTTTCTCTTCCTGAACTTTTGAATGTAAGTGTTGCTGATCCTCTAGAAGTGGGGCTGGGTGTTTATCAGCTGAAATTCATGCCATTTCTCTCTCTATATATAAACATCCATGACTTATGGTTTATACGTATCAAACAAGGCTTTCTTTCCATAACCTGACCAGTCTAATCACTGGCCAGTTTTAGCCACACCAAATAGCAAAGTTGGTGTTCATCTTAGTTCATTCATTTCTTGGTTGAAATGCCCTCTCTGATCTCAATCCCAGTCTTACACACACACACACACACACACACACACACACACACACACATACACACACACACTCTTCCTCTAGGTAATTCCTACTTGTTTGTAAGTAGACCTTGGTGGGTTAACTCAATCTTTTCTGCCCATCACTGTGTCATCCTGCACTTGGGAAGAATTCCCTTTCCCCATTGTTTTAAAATTATAGTTTCTTACTATTTGCCCAATTCTTGGTGCATAGAATATTCTAGGTGTTTGTGACAGTGAGAATGTTAACAGAGAAGGTGAGAGCAAAATGCCAAGTGAAGTGAGTCCCTCGAACTGACTGCCACAGAACAGAAGCGTAAGAAACCCCAGTTCCTAGCCCTCAGTCAGGTCCCTGCATCTTCTGCCGGCTCTGCGCCCAGCCTGGCCATAATGAATGTGAAACAACAGGCCCTGCGTGATCAATCACGGGAAAACAGGAAACAAATCCAAATAAATCTGTGCAGGAAGGAGGAGGGAAAGGGGAAAGGGGGAGAAAGGGTTCCATTCTAAGGACACACTAGAATGTTCCTCCCCGCAATCGATCTCACTTGACTAATGAGAGTGTCTCCACCGGGGGCTTAGAAATAACTTCCAAATAAGATGCTCTTTGAGTCAAAGGACACTTGGTTTTAACCAAATATTGGAAGCCCTTTAAAATGTACTATTTCATGTAATCAAATGATTTCATGATTTTGAAATCATCTTTTTTAAGTTGATCTTTAAAAAGCAATTTTTAAAAATTGGGATTCTGTTAGTCTTTTCCCTACATTACAAATGCCATCGTCCATAAACTGCTGATGGACAGGGTTTTGGTTGGATGTGTGCACTGGTGGCGGTCCTAATGCAAACTGGCTTAGCATCTCGCACTTAGGACAGCCCTCGATGGTAGATTCCTTAAAAGCGATTACATGACCTACGGTCTCATGTAGGCTGCGTTTACATTTGAGGGCGATTTGAACACATTCTTTACTTTTTGCAGAGCCCGTGCACACCATTTCATAATAAGATGCCCCAGTAAGAGGATAGTCATTATTTATTAGCATTTTCATGCCATGCATGCTTTATCTTGGTTTATCCTCTCTATATCTTGTTTTTTCATTTAAGAAGAAATTGATGTTAGAGAACTTTAAGCCATTTGTCCAAGTTTAGAAAAAAAATTTGTCTAATAAAACCCCTAGACTTGTTTTATCTTGACTGTGCCTGACGCATTTAAACAAGCCCTTGAAAATTTGTGTATTTGTCCTACTATATTCAAGAATTTCATTCATTAGAAAACCCTGAGTATGTAAGTACATGTGAAAACCCTTATTAAAATCTCATTCAAGTTTTTCTCATTAACAAATGGACAGCGTGGAGTTATTGTCTCTAAGACACATTAAATTTACAAGGTTCACAAAGAAGTAGTTATGATTGAATAAAGAGAATAGGTTACTGAGTAATAGAATTTCACAATTAGGAGTGCTAAAGTATGTACATATACATATAAATACACAAAGATGTAAGTTTGGTGACATATTTCATCTCCGAGAAATACAAATTGAGGAATAAAATTCTAGTTTAATGCTTTCTTCCATACAGATACATTTCTAATGCTTTATCATTTGCCTCTCATTAATGTTTCTGTTGTCACAAACTATCAAATAAGCTGAGAAGGATGTTCTTTGCTCAAGTTGGTGGCTTCCTGGGATGTCTTTCCAGCTTGGGCCACCTCGAAACCTCCACATCTTCTAGGAACGGCTGGCAAGGCCTGAATCCATGACTCGAGCCCACGCCTGTCCTCAGCTCTTGGGCCGAGGATCCCACTCTTCACTGGCCCTCTCTCCTTGAGTTCTCTGGTGTCTCTACTTACTAAGAAACACTTTTCTGTATGTTGTACAAGCTTCTGGAATCATTATTGTAGGTCTTCAAATACTTCACACACAATAACCATCTTCATTATTATAAAATAATAGCTATTCTTATTAATTATTCGCTGAACTCGTATGAGTATGTGTGTGTGTATTAAGTCGCTTCAGTCATGTCTGACTCTTTTTGACCTGATGGACTGTAGCCCTCCAGGCTCCTCTGTCCATGGGGAGTCTTCAGGCAAGAATAGTGGAGTGGGGCGCTATTTCCCGCTCCAGGTGATCTTCCTGACGCAGGGATCGAGCCCTCATCTCTTGCGTCTCTTGCGTTGGCAGGTGGGTTCTTTAGCACTAGCACCGTGGGAAGCCCCCGTATGAGCATGGTACACAGTTAATGCCAAGAGAGTGGGAGTGAGAGGTCAGATAAAACCTGATCTCCATTTTGGCAAATAAACATTTTTATATTCGCTTTTACAAACCTCTTAGTTTTTAATGGCACTTGTCGATAAAAAACAAATCTATGAATAACTTTGTGAATGAACACTATTTTCATTAGTTATTATCATATTACGCTATTAACACTAGTGTGATAATGAATCACAATATTTCCTTGGATAGGGTTTTTGGTGGCAAAGCAGTCACTTTAGGGAACTCTTGTCTGTTCAGCTTCTAAGTAGGGAAGTCTGATGATTACCAGTCTAACAATCCAGCTCACTTCTTATGCAGTGAATCAAATTAACCCACAAAAGTTTCATGCTAAAAAGTTTCTCTTCTGAGTCAAGGGAGAAGATGCACGTTAACTACCGATGACAAGTATGCAATATTAATTGTGTAGCTAATTAATTTTTAACATCATTCCTGTTTAATTAGTAACCAAAGAGTGGTGGCGCCTCATAGAGCAGGGCTTGTATATTATGGAGGTGTGAAAGCTTAGACTACACTTGGGGTTATAGCTTCACATGCACGTCAGGATTTATGAACCCTACATGATACTTAAAAAGTCCTCTCAAGCTGAATTATAATTATTAAGTAGTTAGAATTTTAATTACATGATATATTTCCTCTTTATAGAGGAAGATGTTATCTAAGGGGGTTTTGACTGTGGGAGGCTTATAGGATCAGCGCCTTTGTGGAATTTTGTTTTTCCATGAACTACAAATATATTAAAAAATGATATCTCTAAAAGAGAAAAAAATAATTAATTACTAATCGGTGAATTGCTTTGGTCTTCCTATCCAGAGAACAATCTCAGTTCTGTCCTGGAAAGTCCTGAGTTCATTTTATTTATTTGTCTAAAACTTTCGAGATGATAGAGTTGGTAACTCCTCTGTCTCTATTATTTCCTGTTTCCTATGTTATGGAGCCTCTATATCATTCTGCCGAGTCAGGTGGAAGGGAAAAAGGAAGCACTGTGAAACTGAGTTTACAAAAGCAGAAGAAAACGGCTCTTTCCCTTTATGTGTTTACAAGAGAAATTGGCTAAAAGGCTTCAAACTTGCAATTTTTCTGTAGTTATGCTCTTAGAATATATGATGTGCTTTTATTTTCATAATTAGCAGGAAATCCATGTTATATATTAAATGTGACACAAGAGATATGAATTATGCAACCAACGTGGTATGTGCTGACGGCCACAAAGCCCCAGGCACGTTCAGTCGAGTCTCTGTGAAAACCTAGGATAAGTTTCAAGTACATCATTTCCTGATGGAGGATAAGGAAACATCCATCAATGCTAATTTTTGCAGTTTTTTCAGCTTTTATGAATACTTTAAAACTCCTAAAAAGAGTGAGCTTCCAAACTGTGACTTGAGCAAATTCGGCTAGTAATCTCCTATGAGACAATTTAGGCTCAGTGGAACCCTTGGATATGCCTATGTATTCACACATGTGTATTCAAACTTATTACAGACGAAGGTGGCCGGCTTAGTATATTTTAATGCTGTACAATTTAGTGTCTAGTTAGTATCCAAACCTTTGACATTAGTTTACATCGGAATATAGACACACTGCAGCATGGAACACAAAGCAAATATATTTGCAGATGATATAGGGTCTTTTAAATTCAAAGTTAAGACTTTCATATCCATATATAGAGTGAACATGCATATTTTATTCACTTAATTCTTTTGAAAGAGTGAAGATTACTATACATATCTCAAAATGTTTGTTGGATTGAATGTTTATTTTCTATTAGGATAGCATTTCAACATATACTAATGAGGACAGGAGGAAGATGCCTAGGGAATAAAATTGTGTTGAATATTAAATAAACATTAAAAGTTACAGGACTCTGAGGTCCTTAGGCGTACTTTATAGAATAACATACAGTTACTGTGTGAGAGTCCAATAAGGCAACAGCCTCCTGATGGTTCCCTTAACACATCTCCAGCCCCTCACCCCATCCCTGCTCCATTTTCCACAATGGAGAGTTGTCCTGAAAAGTTAAGCTTGTCACATGACTTCTCTGCTTCAAGACCTCCTTGGCTCCCGGGGCGACTCCAGCTTATCTCCCAGCCTGCCTGCAGCCTGCTCCACCAGCCCCACTTCCTGACGAGCTGGCCCCCACGCCTTCACCTCTGGTCCCTGAACTGCAGATGCGGGGTGGGAAAGGGCCAAGGAGGAGGGGACCTCACAGACAAGCCCTGAGAGGGGCCTTGCCCTTTGAGGGGACTTGCTGCCTCTTCTGTGGCCGAGATACTAGACAAGGGCTTCCCTGTGGCCAGCTCAGCGTAGATTAATGCTGTGCAATTTGCCATCTAGTTAGAGTATAAACCTCTGGCCTTCGTTTAGAGAAAAGCCTGCGCAGTAACAAAGACCCAGCACAGCCATAAATGAATAATAATAATAAAGAGAACAGGCAACTTATTATGCACCGTTCTTACCTTACTTTTCATTTTACACATCTCTGTTTTCTAACAAAGACACTACGAAGCCACGGTCAGCACTGTGAGGAGTGGAAGGACAGTCAGCACTGTGTGAGGAGTGGAAAGAGAAAGTAAACTTGTCCCCCTTCCTTTGTTAGACATCGTGGATGTGGAAAGGGACGGGCACCAAGTCCACAGGTTCACAGAGGGTGGACGCACGGGCACCAGGAGAACGGCCAGGAGCCCCCGACCTGCTGAGCCAGGACCACTCAAGTCCCCGTCACGTCCCAGCTCTGCGTGCTGACTGGCGCCTTGCTGCCCAGCACAGGGCTGGCTGCTCACCACTCAAAACCAATCAAGCGGCCAGGTTGGTGGAAGGAAAACTTGCTTTGTTTTGGATGCCGGATGGGATGGGGAGGGTGGGCATCTGTCCAAAGAGCTACTGCCCACTTCTGACAGTCAGGGGGCAAGAGCTTTCACAGGCTGAGGGAGGGGCTACATGCAGACACGGCACACTCAGCTCTGACAGTCTCCCTGAAAGTGGGCATCGGTGGTCGGACCAGCATCATCTTGGTTGTTTTACACAGTCAGGCTTCGTTCCCTGGTTGGTTTGTTGCCCTTTCCTCGAGGCCAGTCCTCGGAATTGCAGCAGCCTGTGTCTTGGCTGCCGTCTGCTCATCCTGTAGTTAACTTCTCCACCTGGTGGGGGTTTCAGTATCTGTTAGGCAGCTCACAGGATATGGCTCAGAGTACCATCCACAGCCCTTGATGAGGAGCTAAGCGTCCTTGGCTGTGCCTAATGACTAAGCTGTTATGATTGGGTCTCCTCTGACCGTCTTCCTTTGTTTTTGCGTTTTCTCACTTCTCTGATTAAACTTATTCTTTGACTAAAGTTTTTCCACAAACAGAAGGCAGGCTTGAGGACATGGCCGTGTGGGAGTGAGGACCACAGACAGGGCTCTGCTCCATCCCAGCCTCAGTCAGTGCTCAAGAGACGTGTGTTAACGAAATCAGCCTTCCTGACTGATGCCTTTTAGTAGTCAGTAGGTTGAGGGAAGTGGGATCATTTTTAATGATACTGTACAGAAATTTAAATACCGTAAGATATTTCCT